>NC_050073.1:80085591-80391841 GCF_009764565.3 Dermochelys coriacea | reverse complement strand
GCAGCCAGTGTGACCTAAAGAAATACTTAAGTAAATAAAATATTATTAGATCACAGATTAGAGATAGTGAAATCTAGAAGCCTAGAGTAAACACTCTGCTTTGTAAGAACAAGTGAAAAACGTCTGAACCCAGAAGGGTTTCATTTAATGAGAAGAAACAAGTTTAAAGACTTTTATAAGCTCTCACACATCCTTTCATACCTCAATAAAGTCATAACCAGTAGGGCCAAAATGGATAACCCGTGAAGCCTAAGTAACTCCAACTAGTTAATTAAAGCTAAACTTAGGTGAAATGAACAAATACTAAATAGTTTGGTACCTATGTAATTATTCTGACTGAATTTCATTTTCAGAACATCAGTTTAGCTGGCACTGAGATTCAATAAACCAGTATGCTAGTGCATTAACTCACAATATGTAAGAACTTGAATATCAATTCATATTACAATCAGGGGATTCAAATAATAGATTGTTTCTGGATCTGAATTTCTCCAGTTAAGAATATTTTCTAGTTGATGAGAATAAGTATTTTGGCTTTGAGAAATAAAACCTGTAGAGATACTATTTCATATCATTTTATCTCATCTCCATGTTTTACAAGACTGTCCTTCTCAGGGAACAACTTATTGTACTGTAAAACATCTCAGTTACTGCAGAATGATATGAATTCCCATACACCAGGCATAGAAATGGTAAGATCTCAAATTTTACATACCACCACTTTGGAATCAGAAGATTAGTAACAACTTATTAAAGGACCATACACTTTGTTATTAAAGGACCATACACTTTGTATTACCAACTAGTGCCAGACAATCCTGACCCAGCTTCTGTAGCCAGCGTCCACATACGAACGCAAAGGGAAGGGAGAAAAAGGCGAATAGGGCTCACTTTGCACATCCATGGAAGACCAAACACAACAGCAATCCTCATGATCAGATTAGCTCAATGGCTTCTGGCTGTAAACTCCCAAGAAGTGTTAGCCACCACAAAGGAAATTAGTATAAGGCAGAAATATGGTCACAATTCTCTCTGTACTAACAATGAAGTGGACCAGCTGCATCAAAAGCATTTCTTGAACACTCTTTAGAGGTGTAGCAATGGATGTTACCCAGTGTACACAGGGGGGCTCTGGGAAGCACTGTGCCTTGCTAAAGTTCAAGGCCTCTTGAAACTCCCACTGCAAACCTACATCTAATTTTGATGGGGTTTACGGACCCCAAACTAAGGTTGAGTCAGGGACAGGGCTGGGGGCAGTACTGGGCCAGGAAAGCTCCGCACTTCAGACACTGCTGAGCATGCTCCAGGAGAAAGGACTAGTATGAGCTCCAGCAGTTCAAACGGGAGGGAATTGGGAAGCTATTTCCTGGAGGAGCACTGCTCTGCAACAAGAGGAGAAGAAGCCCATGCTGAGGAGGTCTGGCTGCAAGTGTTCACCCCCTCCCCATACTTTCCAATATGACCCAAAAGGGAGGCAGAAACATGTACGGGGCGCTAGAGGGCTGCCTGTATCAGCTCCTAGACTGCAGAGGTTTGACATGAAGGACTTTAACTCAATGGCAGCCACATTCCAAATGGAGGCATCGGGTGTGGCCTAAATGAAGGTAAGAAAGAGGTGGACTGGACTCAGGCCATCCCATTCTTTCACACTTTCAGGGCCCTGTGCCAGGATCTGGTGGAATGGCAGGCCCAAGTCCTCCTACCCACCGCAGGATGGGCAGGATGAGGTGTTACCAACAAGGAAGCTGATCCAGATGGGACCATATCCAGGGATCCAGGACACATTGAGCTGATACAGGATATGTCTACACAGCAACTAGACACCCACAGCTGGCCCGTGCCCACGGACTTGGGTTCACTAGGCTCAGGCTACAGGGCTGCTTCAATGCTGTGTAAACTTCCAGGATCGGGCAGCAGCCCCTACTCGCAGAATCCTAGAGTTCAGACTCCAGCCCAAGCCCAGAAGTCTATACAGCAATGAAACAGCACCACAGCCCGAGTCCCATGAGTCTGAATTGCCTGGCACAGGCCAGCCATGGGTGTCTAGTTGCTGTGTAGACAAACCCAGACAAACTTGAGTTGGTTTCAGAGTAGCAGCCGTGTTAGTTTGTATTCACAAAAAAGAAAAGGAGTACTTGGGGCACGTTAGAGACTAACAAATTTATTTGAGCATAAGCTTTCGTGAGCTATAGCTCACTTCACCGGATGCATTCGGTGGAAATTTCCACTGAATGCATCCGATGAAGTGAGCTGTAGTTCACGAAAGCTTATGCTCAAATAAATTTGTTAGTCTCTAAGGTGCCCCAAGTACTCCTTTTCTTTTTTGAAACTTGAGTTGGAGGCCCAGACCCATATGCCTGCTGATCAAACAAACCACCCCCCTATGCTAATTTACAAAACTGAGCATGATATACATAGATTTTTTTCAAAAATATGTTTTACTTGTGTAGGAATATAGGAATTGTGACAATGGATCAGATCAGAGGTCCATCTAGTCAGTGCTTAATTTGTAATGAAAGAGGTGCT
Source organism: Dermochelys coriacea (assembly GCF_009764565.3). Lineage (NCBI taxonomy): Eukaryota > Metazoa > Chordata > Testudines > Dermochelyidae > Dermochelys > Dermochelys coriacea. The sequence continues at coordinate 80,389,315 of NC_050073.1, read as the reverse complement.
GGAACTCAAGTGATTAGGTGCCAGGGTTCAAGCAATTTTTTTACTTTCATAAATGAAGCAGCAAGCCCAGAGGTGCCATGGTGCCAAGCACAAATGAAGCAGCAAGCACAAAGGTGCCAAGCTTTGACGTGCCAGGGTTCACCCCGGCACAAATTAAGCCTTACATCTAGTCAAGTATCCTGTTTCTAACTGTGGCCAGTACAGATGTGTCAGAAGAAGGTGCAAGAACTCCACGAATAGGCATGAATGGTTATGTAGTTATAAAGGAATGAAAGTTTCCCCCCCCTCCAAAAAAACCACACATTTTGTCTCATTCTGAACTCTAACAGTGAGATATTGACTCAAGCCTTGAAACATGAAGTTTAGTATCCCTGTCACGTATATTTTTTGGTTATCATTAATTAAAACAACTCTGGATATTCTGATTATCCCTATAAGTATCCAGTCCCCTTTTTTAGTCTTCTTAAGTTCTTGGCCTCAACAACTTATGCCAGTGAGTTCCAAATTTTAATTAGGCATTGTGTGAAAAAGTAGTTCTTTTTATTTGGTTTTCAATTTGCTATTTAATTTTTCTGAATGTCCCTTTGTTCTTCTATTGTGAGATAGGGAGAACAGAAGTTCCTGATATCCTTTCTGTGCACCATTCATTATTTTATATATGTTCATCACATCCCTTCTTATTTGCATACTTTCAAAGATAAACCATCCCACTCTTCTCAGTCTTTCTTCATCGGATAGTTCTTCCATGCACTTCTCTTCTACAATATTCTTTTTGAGATGAGGTGACCAGTACTGCACACAGTATTCCAGATGGGGCTTCACCGCTGATTTATAGCAAAGTGTTATAATATTTTTATATAATTCTCCAACCCATTACTTATGCAACCTAACATCTTGTTTGCATTTTTGACCACAGCTGCAAATTGAGCTGCTTCCAGTGATGATACCTAGATCCCTTTCTTGAGTTAGCCCAGTTAATTTACAATCTTCTAAGCTGTATGAGTAGCTTATATTGTTCTCTCCAATGTGAATTACTTTACATTCGTCAACAAGAAATTTCGTTTACCATCATATTACCCATTTACATAGACTGTTTACATCTCTCTGAAGTTCCTCAGAGTCCCTTCTAGTTCCGATTAACCTAAATAACATGGTGTCATCTGCAAATTTTGCTGCCACACTACTCAGCCTGCTCCTGGATCATTAATAAATATTTTAAACAACATGGCTCGCACAGAGCCTTGAGACACCCCACAGATAACCTTTTGCCATGATGAAAATTTACTATTTAATCCTATCCTTTCATTTCTTTAGTCCACCAGAACTTATGACTTCTCACCTCAAGATGATTTAGCTTCTTTAGTACCCTCTTGAGTGGGACCTTGTTAAAGACCTTTTGGATGTCTAAATAAATTACGTCAACTGGTTATCTTTTATCCACTACTTTACTGATATATTCAAAGAATTCTAAGAGATCAGTGAGATATGATTTTTTCTTGGAGAAACCAGAACTTATCATATCAGGATCTTCCAGGTGTTTTGTAATTCTAGATTATATATTATAATATAGATATATCTTTGGGAAAAGTCTCTGTTTTCATTTAGAGACTGCTCAGCAGCTCAGCCACTTCATCCTTCATAACTCTTGGATGTACTATCTGGGCCTGGTGAAGTACTACTTTTAAATGATCAATTTGCTCCAGCATCTCTTTCTTCTGACACCTCATTCTCAGAGTGCCTCATTTATGTTATCAGAAAAGGAGAAGGTGCGAGGTAGATATCTCAGCAATGAAGACTGATGCAAAAAAAATCAGTTTCTGAACAATGTCTTTATCTTTCTGTTGTGGTCAAGGTCACCCGGTAGCATACCCTGGTGGCTGAGAATGACACTGCAGGCACTCTCTGCCTCACTTTTCCTCCCTGATGTGGGTCTCCTCAGCTCTTCACACACAGGTGTGCGCTAGAGAAGTGGCTTAACCCTCCAGCCAAGTCATAAACAAAACTTAATCCTCTCCAGGGCAGCAAAAGTCTAATTCAATGTCCTAACAAGCAAAAGGTTCTTCTGTACTTCAGGGTTTTGCTTCATCCTGCCTTCTGGGACCTGTTCCTAGCCTCTTCCTGGACTACCTTTGAGAGTCTTTCTAAGTCTGGGATATAGGACTAGAGGGCCCGTAGGCTAATTCACCTGGAGTACCAAGCCTCCTGCAGACTCTAGCTCAGGGACTCCCACAGGAGCCTACACAGGCCCTGTCGTTCCCCCGACTGATCTCTCAGCCCTTTTCTGAGGCCCAGATATCCATTAAGCTATCACCTGACCCCATCAGTCCAACCCCCAAACAGCTAAGTTATAATAGGACAGGTGTGACTGGCCCCGTCTTCCCTTAAAGGGCCAGTCACCCTGTGGTATTTCCATAATTGCTTCTTATAGCAACTGATGATCCAGCAGACAAACAATTCATTTGAAGGCTTTGTGCTTCTAATATACTTAAAGAATCTCTTTGTTTGTTTGTTTTATATTCACACTATTATTCACAAACACATACAAACAATTTTCTTAAGTTTTCCAATATTAGGGTTTTCTCTTTTTAAGAATTATTTGTAGATTTGTTTGTCTCTGATTTTTAGGTATTATTTTTTCCATCAAAACTTTTTAAAGGAAGCATGAGTAGCAAATGACAAAAGAGGATGGGAGATGGCAAACTGAGAAGAGGACTAGCAGACAGATATACTGCCTCTGTGCCTAATAGGTGTGCAAGCATTTTATGTCAGCTACGGAAAACAGGCAGTATGCCATCGGTATCCATGATGACAAGGACGGACCCTACAGGTTGGTGGGGTACAACAGCTCTTTGGAAACATTACGAGCAGGTGTAAAAGGAAGCCTAGCTCAAAGAGTAGGGTGGTGAGAGATGTACAGATTGATACTAATCAGAACATACAACTGTGCTGTACCAGCACAGGAGCAACAAATTGTAGAAATGCTCTGGAGGGAACAAGGGGAGCAATTATGCATGAAGGGGGCCCATTTAGAAGGAAGATAGACCACATCCACAAAATGGCACAGAGATAATGCCAAGTGGCGTGAACTGAAGAATGCAGTGCAAGGAGGTGTGCTAGAGGAAGTTGGCCCTGGCCCAGACTGAGTGATGCAGGCCCTGGCTCAGACTGAGTGATGGTGGTGGGCACAACTATCACTTCTGCTCCACAGATGGTGTTAGAAATCAACTACAGGAGATGCTAGTGGAATCTACTCAAAATCATGTGCTAACATAGATAAAGAGCGAGATATCACACCATCCTTCCAACACGAAATGAGCACATAACCTTTCATTCCTTTATGTCCACATCCCAAAGGAGGCAAAGTGGATATGGGCTCTTCCCACTCCACCCCAGGAAGCTCCATTTCATGTTTAAAACAAAATTAAAGCACTTGGAGATCCCTAGGATTCAATGACAGCCAGAAAATATAAAACCTGCAGCAGTCAACATACGCAGCACACAGTACAGAGCTGCACAATCCCTTCCCAAGTTCTGCAGTGTGTACAGGAGGATGGGGTGTAGGCTAAACCATATCTAGGTGTGTCTAGTTCACTCTGAGGGCTGCTTAAGGTGGGAGGTCAAGGCTCATGTCCTCCCTACCTGGCTTTAGGGAGATGTGCAGCCTCAAGGATGCACACAGCGAGTGCTCCCTGCAGTCCCACGAGCACAGGGCCTAAAACTGTCCTTTGCTCATGTATCCTCTCACCCATTCCACCACCCCACCCCTGCACAAGGAGAGGGAGCGATGTGGCCCCCAGGTGTTTTTCTAGAAAGCAAACTCATTTGCAAATGAGATGCTGCCTCATTCTCTGCCAAAATAAGTATGTTATTTGGGTGGGATCACTGGCCATACCACTAAAAACACATCCACACCCATCACCTTTTTTTTGGCTTCAGCTTTAGGGGAAATTATTGATAGTGATTCAGGATCTGCCTGTGCTCTACTTCTGAGTTCAGTGTCGCCGAATGACAGCATTTGCCTATAGCAAGCATAAAAGTAATAATTTTCTCTTACTCTTCCTGCATCATCTTTGCTTTTAGTCCCACCATCTGCACCTCTCCTTTCCAATATCATGACTGCACTTCCATTGTGGCATAACAAGAGGGTATTTAAAAGGACAGTCAAGTGCCAGCACTGGACAAGAGTTGGCCTGTTCCTTCTGGGGTGTACTATTCTGTAGTGCCTCCACAGTCTCCAATTAACTCCATGCCATGTTTCTTTGAAGTTGCACTGAAATAGTGCTCCAAACACCTTCAAAGCATTACAGCATAGTCTGTGAAAGCATCTGAAAACATTATCACTACAGAAAACATTCAGATTACAGTTAAAACATTATCCTATAAATCTGTATGAATGGTAAACTTTAAGGCACAGTCTTGAGTAACGCAGTGCTCCAAAAGCAGCCCTGAGGTACACGGTGTCTCAGAGATACCCACAATTCCTACCAGGGCTTCCTTTTTGTGCTGGGGGAAGTAATTTGAGACACCTCTTCTGCAGTGTACAGCAAACTCCTCACAGTGTAGTGAGCTAGCTCACTCTGCTGGCCCTGCCCAGGAGAAGTATCTCCAATACAGCTCTTGCGCCCCCAGCCCCGGCCCATGAGTACTGGAAGGTGCAAAGGGATAGATAACCTTCCTTCCCTTGCAGGATTGCATCAAGGCTAGTCACAATCTAGTCTTGAAGTAACAATTACAGTAGTCAATTTTCAAATATCCATAAAGTAACATTTTTCCCTTTTAAAAAAAGTTATCAACAGTCAGGAGTCTAAAAGTAAAGAAATACCTACCCCATCTATTTTTACAAATTTAAAGTTGGCTGACAATTCCCTATAAAGAGCAGTAGGAGGCTGCAGTGAAGTGGGGATGCTGAGGAATTAGAGACTGTTAGTAGTGAGCAGACAATGCTGGGAGTTAGGAGTGAGGCTATGTCTACACTACCACTTATGACAGTATAATTTATGTCATTCAGGGGTGTGAATAAGCCACCCCCTTGAGTGATGTACTTACCCTGACCTAAGCGCCTCTGTGGACAGCGCTATGTCGGCGGGAGAAGTTCTCCCACCAACATAGCTACAGCTTCTCATTGGGGGTGGATTAATTTAGTCAATGGGATAGCTCTCTCCGGTTGGCTTAGAGTGGCTACACTAGAGAGCTTGCATAAGTGCAGCTACGTCATTGTAAGCTCTCTAGTGTAGCCACACGTTGTGACTCCTAAGTGTGCCCTGACAAAGCAAGAAAGGCCCCAGGCAGGAAGGCATGGAAAGAAGAAGAGAAATCTTTGTTTGTGCAGACTTTTGGTTAGACTTGAAAACCTCATTTTGAATGTTAATTTAATAAAGCACAGCAGAGAAGGGACAGGAATGGACAAAAGAAAGTTTTTTTCAATTTCTCTAACAGTCCCAGAGGAGAAACTGAGGCAGGCTGCCCGTAGTGTGACCCTAGGTCATGAGGGGATGCATGGGAGGCCATCAGCCCAATAAAATGGCAAAAATCTATTGTGTTTGTGAGTCCTGTTATGCAAACTACAAAGAAATACCAAATGTGGTAACTTTAGTTTCGTGTATGGTCCCAAGTTTAATGATTACATTTGAAAACCTGAACAAAATTATTGTTAGCAACACCTCATAACTTTATAGATGTCATCTCTGCTAGAAGAGGAAGCCGGTCTTAAGCATCCCCAGTGAATGTTCACCTATTGGCACAATAGTCCACTCTTAGTTCTCATTTGTTTAATGACTGAGGTTTAATTCCTCCTGTCCTTATCACCAAACTTAAAAAACTTGACCCAATTAATCTGCAGTCTAGGATGAAATAAGCAAGAAAAGTGAATAATCATTCTCAAGGCACAGGAATAAGGCAATAGCAGACTAGTAAGAGTTATATTTTATTGGTATCTGTGTTACTTTCCTTTTGGTATTTCTTTGTATAACATGTATTGCTTTTTACTGAATTTCAGTCAACTCCATGGGAGACAACACCATCCGTCTTACTTCATCTTTTAACAAGGACTTGATGAGGTGACACAGGACTGATTCTTAAAAACACATTACCTGTTACGTGAAGCATTGTGTGACAGGGAAAACTATCTTAGTGACAGGCACCTGACAGCAGATTTGTTGATTTCATGGTCACTTCATTTAAAGTAACAACAGGGTGAAATATGCCATCTGATAATCTGTTTGAATGTTGACTGTGAAAAGCACTTAACATTGCTGCCAGCTACTACTACTACAGAATCTGTTCTTCAATATGTGCAGTTGTGCCGGCCTCTTTAATAATTAAAACACACACACACACACTCCATCGTGGATTTAAAACAAACTTTCTAAAAGTAAACATTAAAAGACTGAAAAAAATCCATTAAATCTATGAAAGTGAAAAAGATTCAAAGTGCTCAATTCAGAGCAAAGTGCAATATGTGGACCACATATGTAAGATCATTCTCTGTTTGAAGACAACTGCCATACCTGTATGAAATAAGTGAGGTAAGGATGGATTTGCAACCTTCCCTCTCAGTTTTCTTGCCTTTGAGGTTTAATCTATAACCTTAAGGTTCGATGGTCACATACTTTTTGGTTACTGTACTTATTTTATTACTACACAATAATAAGAAGAAAAATAAATTGCCCATCATTTCCGTAAGGGGGTACCTTTAATTCTGTGTTGTATTACAACTCTTATGCAATTCTGGATGAGAGGCAGATATGGTACATACACAACGGCCAATTATCCCTAATGAAAGAGAGTAGGAATTCAATTAAAATATTCACCCCACATTAGTTTCTAAGAAGCAGAGTTTATAACATTGGGAGACAGATCCACAGACAATATCTAAATTTTGCTGACTGAGTAGGTGAAACCCTGTTTGTTTTAAAGGAACTTATGTAAAACAAATGGGTTTTTCTAAATTAATATGGTAGTAATACAGGTTAGATCTAAAACTGTACTTTAAAACAGATAGTTGCAGGACAGTATTGTGCGGCATACATGAATTATAAAATCCTTATCTGAACAGGGTTAAATGAGAGGTTTTTTAATAAATTAATCAGTTATCTAATATTGAATACAGCAGCTATACCCATATCTTAATTAAACACACACACATTGAACTGCCCTGATGATTTATACTAGCTCACATGAAATATGAAGAACACCTTGAATGTCGATATACTTGAAGCTTTTTGAAACGGCATTAAATATGAACCAGAAATAGGCTGGTTAAAATTTACACTTCCTCTGAAAGATTTTTGACACATTCTGTGCTTGTGAAAATGAGGGGATGACGGCCCTAGTCAAATACAGTTGAGTGAGCAGACTGCAAGCATCCCACATTCCACCTCCAGTGCAGTTCAAGCGTGACGTGGAGGGACCAGCCTCTCTCTCTCTAATACTGTTTTCCAAATATTTTATTAATTAATTTTTGTTGTTGCTTCTTTCTAAGACAAGCAGCACTGAAATTGTTCATCACTCTTAATATTTTGCTACATGGTTTAGCTGAATCTCACCAGGTCTGTTTGTTTAGAACAGGAACGCTGACAAGCTGACAGACAGTTCCAAGTATACAGCAAGTATCTTACTACTAACCTATGAAGATGTTTTTCAGAATCATTGCATGTAAATTTGTTTACTTGAAAATTTTCTTTACCAGGAAATAACATCAGGGGTTCAAGGTTCTCATCTCCAGGGATCATGTCAATGGTCACAGAAGTATACGTTTGAAAACTTCCCCATAGCTTATGAATACTGCTTTTGTAATAAGAACATTCTGTATGTTATTTTACAGCATTGCAGATGCCAGTGTTTTGTGCTAAGCTGCATTGCATATTAGAAATAACAATCTAATGTTATTTTGTTAAAATAGAAACTTGTTCACTTGAAATCCAGTCAACTTTTTTTTTTTTTAAGTGAAAAGTACTTTCAGGTACTAAACCAACCCAGGCTCTACTTGCCAGCTTTGTAGTTTTAAAATCATATGTTCTTATTTTAAAAGTGTACGTCTCTTCCCTGATATTGTGAAAATGATCTCACCACACAGTAAGTGCTGTGGGCCACTGTCTGTCTTGGTGGAAAAATGAGTGACTTCTTTAAGGGGTAGGGAGCCAAGGAGTGACTTTCTGCTGCAGCTGCAGACTAGGTCAACAGTGGGGACACTGACTCATCTGCCCATCTTCACCTGGGCATCTACCAATGTGATATATGCTATCATGTGCCAGCAATGCCCCTCTCCCATGTACATTGGTCAAACTGTGTAAAAGAATAAATGGACACAAATCAGATGTCAAGAATTATAACATTAAAAACCAGTCGGAGAACACTTCAATCTCTCCGGTCACTCGATTACAGACCTGAGGGTGGCTATCCTTCAACAAAAAAACTTCAAAAACAGACTCCAATGAGAGACTGCTGAATTGGAATTAATTTGCAAACTGGATACAATTAACTTAGGCTTGAATAGACACTGGGAATGGATGTATCATTACACAAAGAAAACTTATTTCCCCATGTTATTTCTCCCCCCCCCCACCCCACACCCCACTGTTCCTCAGATGTTCTTGTTAACTGCTGGAAATGGCCTACCTTGCTTGTCACCATGAAAGGTTTTCCTCTTTCCCCCCCGCTGCTGGTGATGGCTCATCTTAAGTGATCACTCTCCTTACAGTGTGTATGATAAAACCCATTGTTTCATGTTCTCTGTGTGTGTATATAAATCTCCCCACTGTATTTTCCACCAAATGCATCTGATGAGTGAGCTGTAGCTCACGAAAGCTTATGCTCAAATAAATTTGTTAGTCTCTAAGGTGCCACAAGTACTCCTTTTCTTTTTGAGAATACAGACTAACACGGCTGCTACTCTGAAACCTGTCATCTCCCCCAGGTGACCGGAAGACAGCGAGGACTGTATAGGTTCATGCCAGTGCAGACAAGCCCTCTTTTACCTGGACCAGGCAGAGCAGCACTCACCCTTTCTCCCATGGAAATGGTGAAATACTGGGGGTTTTGTCAGGATCTTCTGAGGGGACTGCACTAGTTGCTCTTTTCTCAGGGGGCTGGGAATGAATTTTTTCCTCACCTCCAGATTGTCCAAGGCAAAGTGTTTGGGGTATTTTTCCTTTCCCACAACAGGTTCTGGGGGGCTTAGTGGGGTGAACATGAAATGGGAGTTAGGCTAAGTTGCTGCAACTCATTACGTAAACGTGGGGTGGGTGTCTGGTGCAGGTACTTTGCAGGGAAGGGATACGGTGACCAGACAAAATGGATTGTTAAAGGATTTAAAGGAAGTATTCTTTAAAGGAGTGGAAACATGGGTTTCAGGGCTGCTCTAACTAGTACAGCAGAAAGTCAACATGCCGCTCCCCACCTCAAACCTTATTTGAGGATGGGGGATGGTGATGTCCCAGCAACAGGTTGGCTGGGGACCAGGATGGGTAAAGGGGGAGGGCTGTTGGAAGCCCCTCAGGTATATATTGAAATGATGATGGAATTACCTGCACTGTACACTTTTATCTGCCAGGTTCTCCCAGATGTTTAAAAATAAAGTTGCAGCCTAATTAAATCACATCCAGTGTTTCCTGTCCTTCTTCTAGCACCGACGGACAAAGAATCGCACAAATAACAGGAAACCCAGACATAGTGAAGCTGTCTAAGCAGTAATTGCTGTCAAATGTATAAAGTAAAGAAACCAGGTTGGTGTTATGTATAACAACAGGAGATAACAAACTTTTCATACAGAAATGGGAGTTTAAAGTTGATGGTATCCCTTAAATGACACATCAGCTGTAAGGCGTCCATATAAAATCCTGTGGTCCAGATGTTGGGGTACAGTGTGGCTGCTTTCAGTCAAATCACACACAGATTCTGGGCACGGAGCCATCATAACTACACATGTGAGGATCTCACCAGAGTGGCAAAGAGTTGTCACTGCTACTCCCACAGTGTGCCCCTCTCATACCACTGCTGCCAGCTAGGAATATTGGCTGGATCTTTCCATCCAGTTCAATAAGGACAAACGTAAAGTACTCCACTTAGGAAGGAACAATCAATTGCACACATACAAAATGGGAAATGACTGCCTGGGAAGGAGGACTGCAGAAAGGGATCTGAAGGTCATAGTGAATCTCAAGCTAAATATGAGTCAACAGTGTAACGCTGTTGCAAAAAACCAAACATGATTCTGGGATGTATTAGCAGGAGTTTTGTAAGCAAAACACAAAAAGTAATTCTTTTGCGCTGCTATGGCCTCAACTGGAGTATTGTGTCCAGTTCTGGCTGACACGTTTCAGGAAAGATGTAGACAAATTTGAGAAAGCCCAGAGAAGAACAACAAACATGATTAAAGGTCTAGAAAACATGACTTATGAAGGAAGATTGAAAAAATTGGCAAAAAGAAAAGGAGTATTTGTTGCACCTTAGAGACAAACAAATTTATTTGAGCATAAGCTTTTGTGAGCTACATGCATCCGATGAAGTGAGCTGTAGCTCATGAAAGCTTATGCTCAAATACATTTGTTACTCTCTAAGGTGCCACAAGTACTCCCTTTCTTTTTGCAGATACAGACTAACATGGCTGCTACTCTGAAACCTGAAAAAAATGAGTTTGTTTAGTCTGGAGAAGAGAAGACTTAGAAGGGACATAACAGTTTTCAAGTACACCAAAGATTGTTACAAGGAGAAGAGAGAAAAATGGTTTTCCCTAGCCTCTGAGGATAAGACAAGAAGCAATGGGATTAAATTGCAACAAGGCTGTTTAGGTTGGACGTTAGGAAAAACTTCCTAACTGTCAGAGTGGTTAAGCACTGGAATAAGTTGCCTAGGGAGGTTGTGGAATCCCATCATTGGAGATTTTTAAGGGCAGGTTAGACAAGCACAGGTCAGGGATTGTCCAGATAATACTCAGTCCTGCCATGAGTGCAGGGGACTGGACTAGATGACCTCTAGAGGTCCCTTCCAGTGCTACGATTCTATGATGCCCTACACCTCCTTGAACCCTGGTTGTTATATCACTCATTTGGGATTCTTGGTAAGTAGGGAAGCACAAGAACTGTCACTGTATATGTGCATACCCCTCTCCCCCAATCTCTCAACTGAGCTGTGTTTCTCAGACACAGCAGAGGAGCTGGACTATTTACTGTATCATTAAAGTCAGATGAACGGCAAAGAGGAATTATAGTACATGTTGAACTCAGTGGGAAAAAATGTAAACAATGTTTACAAGTTGTTAAAAGTAAAATATCCAATAGGCTTGACTGGCTACCTTTGTAAGATTTTACTATCTTTCTGTATAATATCCAGTGGAGTTAAACTCCTGCTATGAAGTTTCCTTTCTATCAGGAGGAATGATGTTCGGGTTTATTTTACCCAGCTGTAGAGTTTATCACTTTCATCTTTCTGCCATCTGCAGGATATTGAAAATGAAATGAAAACAGAAACAAAATTTTAACATGAGGGGAACACCTGATGGATGAAGTTATTCAAACACCGAGAATGTGGGGTATTGCACATTCTCACTGTCACAGCCTTTGCTGAAAAGGATTTCCCTGACCTTTTCCGTAACCAGCAAACAAATAAGCCCTATCTCTCAGCAGGAGAGAGCCACTTCTCCATTAGATCATTAAGCAGTTCTATTCAGACTACCCCAGTCTCCTGTCCTTAGCCCTGAAGAAAGTACTGGCACCAATCCAATCAGTCAGATAGAAGGAAGGCAAATGTGCTTTCGTACAGTACAGCTTGAAATGTCACAGCAGGATGAAAGTCATGGAACAGACAGCAGTGAGGAAAAGATGTGGTGCTACATGAGGGGTAGTGTTCCAACAACGAAAGGCTGGTTTTTCAGTCTGCCAAACAACGTAATGACTCATCCAGGCAGAAAAATATTACCACCATGGGAATTTTTGGAATGTCTCAGTCTGAGAGTAATTAGGGACTAAACTACACCGGCATGCTTCAGTGAAGAAATGAGAAAATAAGCAATACCTCTGTCAAGTTCTGATTGGCGAGTATTAAATGAATATGGGCTTCTATCATCTCTGACCACAAACTAGTAACTTGCAGCAGATTGTCAGAATGGAGAAATATTTCCACTTTCTTATAAAATACGACAGCACAAAAAAACCTGGTGAAGTGAAAAATGTTGCAGTTGGCAGTAAGAGTTTTAGAGAAAATCATTACCATGATTATATAATTTAATCCTTGTAACAGGCGTTTGCACATAGCATTTTCCACCTCTAATTACACTGTCTGCAAAGGAAAAAAGAGAAGGGGAGGAGAGGAGGGGCAAAAGTCACAAATGCTGACAGTTTCACTTTCTGAATAACTACTGTATACAAATCACTAAACAAAGAGCACAAATGTTTAATGGAATTATTGTGCTACTTATCGGTTGTATAAATGTAAATACTTTGGGAAGAAGGACAAACATTATTTTTTATTCGTTTGTATTTCTAAATTGTGCACAATTTGTATTCATTAAGCAAGGCAAAAGGCCTTTTTGCTTTATAATTGTAAAGTGACATTATAATTAAATTGCTCTGCAGCATCTGCAATTTAAAGGATCACTTACAAACTGGCTGGACAAAGTGCACCACATTAAACTAGAAAACTGAGTTACACATCAATAACCCGTCATTCCAACGGCCAGGTCAGTACCTTAGTAACATGAAAATAAACAAATAAATATTATTCAGAGTAGAAAGATTTAGAAGGTCACAAATAAAAACAGTTTACAAGATCAAAAGTCCCAAGGTTCTTTCAGACTATACTCTGAAACCTGAAAAGACACTTGTTTGACTTCCTTCATCAGGACAGACACTTGTAGTACTATTGTATTGCATGCAACTCCCCAAATCAAAGTGAAGGGCAAACACAAACTGCCTCTCTGCACAATGTGAACAACCCCCATTAGGCCAGGTTAATAAACTCTAACAGGTCTATGGGCTAATACAATATTCAGCTATTGACTCTCTATTCAGCTATTGACATAAATATAAATATATATATAAAAAACCTACTTTAGTACAACTACCTGTGCAATAAAAATTAATGAACTCCAAATGATTCTGCACAGCTCCACCAAATTGCATTTTCAGGCTCACATCTTAAGGACATGCTGGGTGGTTTGATACATTCCCGCAATTCATCTTCCTGCTAAGCCAATTTTAATTTAAATGCAATTAAAGGCTCAAAATGAACATTATGTATTAGATAAAGCCCTGAATCTGCAGACTATCATAAATATGATTTTTGGAAAAATTAATTACAAGCCATTAGAGTACAAGTCATCTTACTGCAAATGTTGAGTTAAATTGCAGAATTAGTTTGTTCATTCCATTAAATGTTAAATACTTATTTGAAACTTTGCTCCAATTTAACAGCAGAAGGTCAGTATAAAAGAAAAACATTCTCTCTAAAATAAACTTATGAGATTCTGGAGACTTATCCATTCACATTAATTGAAAATCTGCAGCCTTTGCAAACAAATTTTAAAAAATGAGTTTTTGGTCTCTTTTGGTCAACTAGAATGATATTACTAATTAATAAAGCACTGCACAATTTTCCTATGTTTCTACTTGCATACACTAGCAGAGTATAATAAGATTTAAACAGAGGACTTAATTGGTAAATTGGTCTAAAATTATTTCAAATGAAAAGTAGAAAAGAAAATCACCATTCGGCTACCTGCAGTATCTGGATGGTGGGAGGAAACTATATACAAGTTACAACAGTGATGCTTACATAAAATACATTCTAGCCCTAAAAAAGAAAGTTTTGTGAAACTTAAGTAAGAGATCAAGCTTGCAATTTTGTCACTTGCTTTGAGCTGGAGTCTGCAAATTCAGCTCTCTCCAGGCATACCAGCAAAAGGATAGGAAAGTGCTATGTTATTTCTGTTTTTGAGCAATGTTACATTACTGTTACAATTTTAACTTTTTATTGTGCATGCTACAGTGTGTCAAACTAATCTCCACCACTGCTAGCAATGCTCCTGTGAGTTTAGCACAGATCTTTGGCATTTCCCATGACTCAGATTTATTTAATCTACCTTGTTTTACACACCTACGAGTAAATATACCAGTTTTAAAACTAGATGAAACTACAACCATGTGATGCATTTTATAGTATATATCTTTAAAAGCATACAATACATTGTTCAGACAAAAAATCATGAACATAGCTCTCAGAGATACACAAGAGTTTTATCATATTCACCAACTTCTCCATCTTATTACCCACTTTGTTCTTTAATACTGACATGTAGCTACTATATTCTTCCCACAACATAACCCAGAAAAGATTAAACGGAAACCTATTGCCCAACACCCCTAAAAAACTGACAATTTTGTATCCAAATATGTCAGATGTGTGCATTTTTCATTAACTTCTAATTTATCATTAAACAGAAAAGCAATGCCATGGTTGATAAAATTAAGCCACTAATCTCATAATAATTACTTAATGTTCATGCTGCTTAGAAGAACTGAATGTATCACATACAGTACAGGGGTCAAGGTAACTTTAAAAACCTTTATTAAATCACAGCTTTCATTCGTGACATGACTTAATTTAGGTATGAATGTTAAAAACATGTTGTCCCCCCTCTCACATGCCCATCTCCTGGGTTTGACTTAATTTTGTCTGATTGAATATCTGCCTCCTCCTTATCTGAGCCCTCCCCCGAACTCTTAACTCCTCCAAGGGACTGTGTTTGTTTGCTTCAGTCCATTTATTGTCTTTTGCTTGTCTACCTCCATCTCAAGTTACTAATGTGCCAACTTCTGGACTTTAGCAGATAACCTCTGTGCTGTGGGAGTTTAATGAAATATACAGTAGTTGAGCTGGATGCCTGTTATTCTGGCAATTCCACTTCACACTATGAGGCCATTATATCAGGTTCCTTAACCTCATGAAATATGAAAAATTGTTACCTTCTAAGGATATGGTTATAACATACTGTATGCACCTAAACCCTTATGCAGTATGATGTAAATTGAAGAGAACAAAAATTCTACTGTAAAATAAATTATTCTACTCCTTGACTCCTTTCATTTCATCAATTCAAAAATCCAAGAAATGATTAAATCTCATGTATACTGAAAAGCTTTTCAACCCCATTTCCCTCCCAAGCATTCTGAGGCATGGATAAGCCTGGGGAACTAAGTGCCCATTTCATCCATGTGCATGAGTTGTTCACATGAGTATAGGCATGTTTTTTATCGCTGGCCTTTGGGTTTCAAACACAAGTAGAATGTAATTCCCCACATTTTTACGCACAAAAATATCATCCTACATGTTTTGGAAACCTTGAAAAGAACTGGGGCCTGATCCATGTCCCACTGAAGTCAATGGATGTCCTTCTGCTGCCTTCAGTGAGCTATGATTCTGGAGCCTGGTGAGCAAAGCCACTCTGAGAATAGTCATAGCTTAGTTCCCTTATTTTCATATTGTATACATGGCATCCAAAATGTGAGAGGAGCAGATACCTATTGCCCTTTCCACTTTAAGCCTTCATTTTTATAATATATTCTGGGATAGCAGAAGCTAGTTAGAAATGTAAAGATTAAACATTTATCTACAGATTGTCCTTAAATGAAAACTCCTGGTCCAAATACAGTCAAACTCTGGGAAAATTCAGATCCAGACCGGAACTGTGTGTCTCATATTCATTTAAATTATATCATAATTGTCATAATAGTTCTGCCATGAAAGTTCTTTGAAAGTTGGACAGGTGAACTCCTAGCTAAATTTAATTTTTACTTTTGAACATTACAGATGCTCTTATTTTTAATTTGTTGTCAGTTACCTGGGTACCCTCATACTACTGTCACCAAACACCCAATATAAAAAAAGAAAATACCCTCAGTCAAGCACAAAGCTTCTAAAACTCACCACAGTGTAGTGAGTTTTGAAGTGTGATGTCTGACACAGATGACAACACCCTGTAAAGAAAGTACACTGGGAAGAGAGATGCCTCTAACTCTGAAATGGAAGACAATTGCATAGCAACACTACATAGGAAGTAAAAGAAAATACCACATCTAATGCTACAAAACAAGATGGGAGATACAATGTGTTGTTCTCCAAATTTTCAAACACAATCCCCTTCAACTGGCTCAAGCTTACTAATGTTTGCCCATTAGATTTGTACTTTCCAAATAATTATGCTACTAAACAGGTAGAAAAAGTCAAACTCTGCCGAATCTGGCTGTCCATGAAGCTGTTGAAACCATGAGTTTCCAGTTGAGAACAAGATCTCTGTGACAGCATGAGCTCATTCTAAATAGCTATGTGTTCTGCCACATGAATGTTAATAAATGTGTTGTTGAATGTTATCATATAATGTTATTCAGTGTTCTGTGCAAGGTACGAAGGTATTATTAAAATCAGCATTTCATTATTTATTACATTTCAAACTTTGAACGTTACTTTTATAATCTCCTCATCCTATTGCTTCTATTTCTTCCTTCCAAATCTCACAAACCATAATTCAAGCTTGACTCTCTGCACATTATCATGTTCCAATCGCTTCCCCACTTTTATTCACTGAGTCTCGGTGTATTATTTCATTTACATCTGCACTCCTACAATTCTCAGACCCCCATCATGCCCCAGTTCCTCACATTACATCATGAGCCACCAACACATCACCCTATTTCCATACCTTACAACATTTCTTAATTGCCATTTACAAATCAAAACTGTACCTCTCCACATACTTCATCAAGTCTTAAATCCCCACCTCTTGCCTCTTGACCCCTCCCAATCCTTTCACCTCCCCACTTTAGCTTCCAACTCCAGCTTTCCAACCACTTTCTCCCTTCCCTTTTCTACATTCTCAGAAGCTCCAGATATAATTTCTCTCTTCTTTCACTTTCTTTTCCAATCCTTCCTCCCCATCCAACCCTTATCTCTGAGTGCCAGCAACCACAGATTCCCTCCTCTCAAATATATACCCACTTACCATTTTGTCCCAAAGGTCTGACAGCAGAGCTCCTTACCAACAATGGAATGGGATGTATTAAGGCTAATCATGCATCTTGAGCCACAAATGCAAATTTTTCGAGACTGGTCACATGACAAAAACTTTCAAAAACCACAACAGAGATGAGTTTTAAGACTAGCCTAGCCAAAACCACCCCCACCATCATCCTTACAGTGCTAGGTACGCTACAGTTGGCCATGAAGCCTCAAACTGAAGCTTTTCAAACCCACTGTAAGGATGATAGTGGGGGTGGTTTTGGCTAGGCTAGTCTTAAAACTCATCTCTGTTGTGGTTTTTGAAAGTTTTTGTCATGTGACCAGTCTCGAAAAATTTGCATTTGTGGCTCAAGATGCATGATTAGCCTTAATACATCCCATTCCATTGTTGGTAAGGAGCTCTGCTGTCAGACCTTTGGGACAAAATGGTAAGTGGGTATATATTTGAGAGGAGGGAATCTGTGGTTGCTGGCACTCAGAGATAAGGGTTGGATGGATAAGCCTGGGGAACTAAGTTGCCCATTTCATCCATGTGCATGAATTGTTCACATGAGTATAGGCATGTTTTTTACTGCTGGCCTTTGGGTTTCAAACACAAGTAGTATGTAGTTCCCCACATTTTTAAGCACAAAAATAAACCAACAGCACCTATATTTTCATATATTGATTGATTTTAAGACCAGAATGGACAAGTAGACCATATAATCTGACCTTCTGTATACTGCAGACCATTAAATTTCATCCAGTTACACCTGTATGGAGTCCAATAATGTATTTTTAAAATAGTCTCTCTCTCTCTCTCTCTCTCTAACACACACACACACACACACACACACACACACACACACACACACACACACACACACACACACACACACACACACAGTTTTAAAATTCACAGGGTAAAGAATGGATTTGGATCAGGTATAGCTTTGTTAGATCTCAAGGACTGACATTAATTACAATCAAGTTTAAAAGCACAAGTTAAAATATATCATTCTAGGTTTTATTTTCTATTATGCCAAGGATCTGTAAATTACACACTTTTTTGATAAATGCTAAAAGATGCCCTATATTTTTTCTACACTCCTCTGTCTCTGTGGTGCTTGTTTTTTGTGGGCTTTTCTAAAAGGTTTTGGTATTCTTAAAAAAAAGCTATATAATTGATTATTTGATGCTTGCGTTTTCTCTGTTGAGAGCACCCATACTTGTAATTATTTCAACAGCTTAATAAAAATGAAAGAAGAAATAAAAGAAGAACACATTACATTCAAGGTGTTGGAAGCAAAGACAGTTCTAATAGCACCACCTCTGAACATGAAAATAACAAGCAATAAAAAGGTACTGCTAACCATTCTTTAGGTCTGTTTAGGGTCAGGAGAGTACTAACTGCTTAGTACATGCGGCTGCCTAAACACATTTAGAAACAAGACCTTTCTGAACACCTACTGAGTATGGCCTGCAGCCATCCAGCTGCATCAGCCATCCAGCCGTGCTGTCTTACAGAGCTAGCTTCTTTTCAACAGTGGGTCCATTAATCTTATATTCTTTCCACACATGTGCAGTTATGTTCCCCTACACATGTGTAAGTACTATAGGTTTCACAAAGGTACATGATAAATTAAAAAAACTGAAAAAATAAAAGCAATCTCCATTAGTTGAGAGTCTCTTTGCTATTAGGGTTCCCATACTGCCACTTTCCTTCACCAACATTGCAGATACATTGTGAAATATTCAAGGAAACATCCCATGCGATAGGGGCAGCTGCCTCCCTTTCAGGAATGACGTCGTTCAGCAGAAGTAATCATGCAACAGTGGCATTTCTATATGGGAGCAAAATGTGCAATCCCTTTCTGCACTGGATATAGATATTAATATTTATGGACAGTGGTAGTTCAGGAAGTAAAACACTAAACTGAAGCTCTAATATACACTGAATCACATTACCTTTAGTGCTGTATATTAAAAGTATCTGCAGTCAAGTGACTGAATTGTCTTAACTCCACAGATCCACTGCATTTACCAAATAATGGGAACACAGGTACTACTATAGAAATGTCACAGGAACGCCTATTAAAATCTTCAGGACAAGACTTCCTATGAAATGAATACGTTTTCATGGGAAACTCTAGCCCTATGAACAGAAACCTAACATACAGACTGAAAACTATGGAACCCAACATAATGTTAACATGAAAGCAACTGTATCAGCATACTACAGTATGTGCATGCATACACATATAGTATTGGGCCCAAGACTGATTTCACTTACACTAGTGAGAATCAGGAGTAACTCCATTGAAGTCAGTAGTGTTACACAGCTGTAACATTAGTGTAAATGAGATGTGAATCAGGCCTATTATTAACGGAACATGTAACAGGACACTTACAAAGGTTGAGATATTTCAGGATCCTGCTATTAGTAGATAAAATGTTATTAAACCGCGTGCTATCCTAAAGTAGGAATTTGACATAGCATATTGAGCTAAGCAAGGAAAATTAGACTCAGGGATCAGTGCCACTGTATTCTTAACTTACTCTTAGTGTGCCTACATAATTAAAGAATTTCTCAACTGTAGGAGATTTCCAGGATGAATATTGGACTGAAAGCAGTGATGCTTTATCTGTTCAAGACAAAATAGCCTTTTAGCACCCATTTTGAGTTTCTCCTGTCCTTTAGTCTTCATCTTTTTCTCATTCTCTGGTTCTCATTGCTCTCCCTGGGTTTGGTTGACTCATCTACCTTGGCATTTATAGGGTCCTGTCGTAATAGTAACTGAATGACTCAAATAATAACAAATTTATGCTCACAGCACTATTGTGAGGTAGAGAAATATGATTATCCCCATTTTACAGATAAGGAACTAAGGCAGAATGAGATTAACTGATTTGCCCAAGATCATGCAAGAAGTTTAAAGCAGAGCCAGGAATTGTACTCATATCTCTTTAGTTCCAATCCCATGTCTTAACCAAAAGATCATCCTTCCTTTCTCTCTTCCACACGCCATTCTGTTCTTCACCTTTTTTTTCCCAAATTCACCCTGGTTCTTTCCATATTTTTTATTCTTCTTAAGATATCCATCTCGCCTTTCTCTTCTTCAGCCCTTCCCTTCCCCCTTTGCAAGAGATCGCCTGTCTCTCCTATGACCTCCATCTTGGTTTTAAGCACTAGGTTGTGGATCTCTCTTTCTCTCTGCCTCTCCTCTCTTTTCTTCTGGTTAGACTCCCTCCCTGCACCTAGTATCTTGTACCCTGGCTCATCTGCTGCTGCTGATGTTCCCGGGACATGGTCTCAGAAAATATAAGATTTTTACTTCTTGTAGGCTGCCTCACCATGTGTCTAGCCCTCTCCTAATGCCTTTGCTCAGTTGGCCTACCACTACAGGTCTTTGACTGGTTGAATCTTATTCTTAAGTTGTAATGTACTTTATTGGAATGCACTAGTTACATAAGTGGAATACCTCCTACTTGCCATGGTCAATGGACTAACAATCACACTCATGGCACTGGATCTCTTAAAAACATTCAACACAGTCAGTCATATGAAGCTGTTGCCATGTCGGGGTGAGTGAAAGTGTACTGATCTGGTTCGGATACTTCCTCTTGGAACAATCCTAGAGGAGCATGATGGAGCAACTTCACAGCCATCTCCACATCCCTTACTTTTGGAGTCCCACAAGGCTCTATTCTCTTTCCCATTCTAAACAACAAAAATGTAACACCATGAGATAGCATGAGAGACATTATAGCCTTTAATGCCGAGAGCATTCAGGCAGCACAGAATCTGGAGGCCATAAAGTTTGTGTACAGCTACCTTGGCTTTGCCCAGCCTCCACCAGCTGTTTAGATACAGCCCTTGAATTTCTGGAAGCAATTCTTCCCCTTTATGTATACATACAGTTGACATGTACCTATTAAAGATCTGATCTTACAAATCCTTACTCAGGAGAATGTCATTACTCCTGCAAACAGCCCCACTGGTTTCAAACAGTGCTACCCATGTTAATAAAAACTATTCATGTAAAGGTTTGCTGGATGATGCCCTTAAATTGCTCTTTGTGTATTTTATTGTTTTGTCTGTTTATCTTTATTTTGGCTTATTTACAACTCATTGTCTGCATTTTATAAGAAAACCTACCCATCACTGTGTGTTGCACTATAAAAACCCAGATGAAAGATTATTATTTACTTCCTTCTACTCCCCATTCCACCGGGCAGTTTGACAAAGTACTGAACACTGTTGCCAAGTTGTTAAAGTGTGTGAGATAAGTAGCGATTCGATAACCAGCATAACTTCTCCACTGGAGCCTCTGTTGTTTCTATAACTTTTTTTATACACAACAAAATGAAGTCAAGAGGATTTGATTTTGCATGAGAAAAATATTGAAAATTGTTACACATTGTATTAAAAATAGTTCCAAAACATAACTAGTGTAAAGTATCACAGCTGTTACACTTTTCCTTCAATAGTAAAAGTATCAATACAGGTTTTTTTAAAGCAGCAATTATTCAGACTTTTACAATTAAGTTATTTTACAGCTATAGCCCAGCACACATACAAAGAAATGTATTTGTAATGGCTAAAAATCAATTTATGTCTGTACATTGAGAAGCCCGAAAACCTACCATGTGGAAGTTAGAAGGCTAATACTCTGGTAGAGAAAACAGCAAACATCAACAGCTATGTGAAAATAACCTCCAACTTACACAAACTAAGGCTTCAATCCTAGAAAGACTTATGCATGCACTTACCTTTATTTACTTGAGTACTGCTATTGACTGCTCACCTGTGTAAAGCTAATCATGTGTGTAACTCATATATGTAAAGAATGTGGACCTAAATCAAGGAAACCCTGCACAATACTTTGTGTTTATGCTAATTTTAAACCTTAATTTAATTCAAAACTGCTAATTTAAAAAACTCGAAAAGATGAGGGTGGGGACAAATGGAAACTATGACAGACTTAACTATATTGTTGCTACCTGATATTACAATAACAAACTGATGACAAATTAACAAAACTGACTGAAACCTCACACACATGCTGGTATAATTAAACATTCTGTTTTCCTTTACAAGAGGTTTAATAGAAATAGGACAACAATTAAAAAGTGAGCATTTCTGTTCTTCAAAGAGCAGAAAACCTAATCACTTGAACTTTTCAAGCTATGTTTGTTTTGTAAAAGTTATTTTACATGAGCCAAGAGTATAGGGCATGCACACCAACTAACAGGCCAGCGCCAAAGGATTCTTGTGAAAGAGTTTAAAATATCATTGCCTCCAGTTTTTTTAGATGGAAACACTGGATGATTTTAATACAAGAACTGAAAGACTCTTGAGAGGCTGACTACTTAGATTCCTCCCTTCCCTTTCAGTGGTTTTTTTTTGTTATAATATATATATTGTTTACCTTCTACAGCCATAAATCAAACAACAGAAGTAATCAGAGACTGCTGGGACACAGCATTATGGACCCGAAAAACATGCACATCCCTTTTAAATTAACATGTTAGCAAAAAAAAGTAAATATTTAATTCTCATATCCATTTTAGATAATCAGTCTTCCACTGTGCTAAGGTGTAGAATACACAAAAAGTGTTCTCATTAATAACTAACTCTACACAGACTGATGACAGATGGAGTGTTATCCTAAGTGTTTTTTATAACCTCTAACTTAAGATGGCCTGATATTCTTGACACTCACTCATTTAGCTTGATAGTTATTATAATAATAAATACCTTGCATTTCTACAGTATCTTTTAAATTAAGATCCAAAGATGTTTTACAAACATTAGCTAAGGATATGTCTACACTTCACCGTGTACCAATGCATGAGGGCCCGCACTAGACAAGCATGCCTCCAAGCATCCACATTGCAGAGCTGCATGACCAATATTGATATAGGCACATCTACACTGGTGCTACAGTTAAATGGTTTTGGTGCTAGGAGTTCTGGGAGTGTGTCCAAGGGTTCTTAGTACCTCACTAATTTGAGTTGCTCTAATAATTGGTTTGTAGGGTACTGTGGGAGAACTTGTCTGTCCTTCCTGCGTGCCTGTGTGGAAGTGTTCTTAGCCAGCCAATACATGTAGCTAAGACATTTCTAGCCCTGCATGCTCTATCCTTGTGTCTGATCCAGCCAGTGCAAAATTATGGATCCAGCACTGTTGGATAAGCTGTTCCTTAGCTTGCAGCAAGGTACATACCTGTTCCTAAGCTTGTAGCAAAGGTACATACGAAGATCTGTGAGATGGTAGAGGGCATTTCAGCGTCAATTTTTAACCTCAGAAGAAGGCTGCAGCAGGACTCAGAAGGAAGTTCATTCATGACAGATTGGAGACACCTGTTACCTGCTGCAATCTCTGAATTTTCCCCAGATGTAGACTGGCACTTCTAGTGAAGGACCACTAGCACAGCATTGTGAGATCATATCATGCAGATCTGGGATAATCAGCAGTGTCTCCAGAATAAGAGGAATCATAGAATCATAGAATATCAGGGTTGGAAGGGACCCCAGAAGGTCATCTAGTCCAACCCCCTGCTCAAAGCAGGACCAAGTCCCAGTTAAATCATCCCAGCCAGGGCTTTGTCAAGCCTGACCTTAAAAACCTCTAAGGAAGGAGATTCTACCACCTCCCTAGGTAACGCATTCCAGTGTTTCACCACCCTCTTAGTGAAAAAGTTTTTCCTAATATCCAATCTAAACCTCCCCCATTGCAACTTGAGACCATTACTCCTCGTTCTGTCATCTGCTACCATTGAGAACAGTCTAGAGCCATCCTCTTTGAAACCCCCTTTCAGGTAGTTGAAAGCAGCTATCAAATCCCCCCTCATTCTTCTCTTCTGCAGACTAAACAATCCCAGCTCCCTCAGCCTCTCCTCATAAGTCATGTGCTCTAGACCCCTAATCATTTTTGTTGCCCTTCGTTGTACTCTTTCCAATTTATCCACATCCTTCCTGTAGTGTGGGGCCCAAAACTGGACACAGTACTCCAGATGAGGCCTCACCAGTGTCGAATAGAGGGGAACGATCACGTCCCTCGATCTGCTCGCTATGCCCCTACTTATACAACCCAAAATGCCATTGGCCTTCTTGGCAACAAGGGCACACTGCTGACTCATATCCAGCTTCTCGTCCACTGTCACCCCTAGGTCCTTTTCCGCAGAACTGCTGCCGAGCCATTCGGTCCCTAGTCTGTAGCGGTGCATTGGATTCTTCCATCCTAAGTGCAGGACCCTGCATTTATCCTTATTAAACCTCATTAGATTTCTTTTGGCCCAATCCTCCAATTTGTCTAGGTCCTTCTGTATCCTATCCCTCCCCTCCAGCGTATCTACCACTCCTCCCAGTTTAGTATCATCCGCAAATTTGCTGAGAGTGCAATCCACACCATCCTCCAGATCATTTATGAAGATATTGAACAAAACGGGCCCCAGGACCGACCCCTGGGGCACTCCACTTGACACCGGCTGCCAACTAGACATGGAGCCATTGATCACTACCCGTTGAGCCCGACAATCTAGCCAGCTTTCTACCCACCTTATAGTGCATTCATCCAGCCCATACTTCCTTAACTTGCTGACAAGAATGCTGTGGGAGACCGTGTCAAAAGCTTTGCTAAAGTCAAGAAACAATACATCCACTGCTTTCCCTTCATCCACAGAACCAGTAATCTCATCATAAAAGGCGATTAGATTAGTCAGGCATGACCTTCCCTTGGTGAATCCATGCTGACTGTTCCTGATCACTTTCCTCTCCTCTAAGTGCTTCAGGATTGATTCTTTGAGGACCTGCTCCATGATTTTTCCAGGGACTGAGGTGAGGCTGACCGGCCTGTAGTTCCCAGGATCCTCCTTCTTCCCTTTTTTAAAGATGGGCACTACATTAGCCTTTTTCCAGTCATCCGGGACTTCCCCCGTTCGCCACGAGTTTTCAAAGATAATGGCCAAGGGCTCTGCAATCACAGCCGCCAATTCCCTCAGCACTCTCGGATGCAATTCGTCCGGCCCCATGGACTTGTGCACGTCCAGCTTTTCTAAATAGTCCCTAACCACCTCTATCTCTACAGAGGGCTGGCCATCTCTTCCCCATTTTGTGTTGCCCAGCACAGCAGTCTGGGAGCTGACCTTGTTAGTGAAAACAGAGGCAAAAAAAGCATTGAGTACATTAGCTTTTTCCACATCCTCTGTCACTAGCTTGCCTCCCTCATTCAGTAAGGGGCCCACACTTTCCTTGGCTTTCTTCTTGTTGCCAACATACCTGAAGAAACCCTTCTTGTTACTCTTGACATCTCTTGCTAGCTGCAGCTCCAGGTGCGACCTTTATGGAGCTGTTGGAGGAGCTTGCCCCCATCCTCCAGCATCAAGATACGCAAATGAGAGAGGCTATACCAGTCCAGAAGTGGTATGCCATCTTACCACCTGGAAGTTGGCTACCCCAGACTGCTACAGATCTTTGGCTAACCAATTTGGTCTTGGCAAGTCAATTGTCATTCCTGTGGTGGAGGTTTGTGGGGAAATTAATACTGTGGTGTTCTGGTGGACATAACCTTCATAACAAATGTCCCTGAAATAATAGCTGGCTTTCAGACAATGGGCTTCCCAAACTGCATTGGGGACATCAAGGGCATTCATGTGCCCATAGTTTGCCAGCTGCACAGAGCACATGAATGTATCAACTCCAAAGGGTACTACTTGATTGTTCTGCAGGCCTTGGTCAACCAGAAAGATGGGTTCATGAACATCAACATAGGCAGTACTGGCAAGGTGCAGAAGACATTTGGCATTTACCTGTTTGGACAAGCAGGGACCTTATTCCCTCCAAATAACATTGCTGCCATTGTGTGTCTGTGCCCAATATTATTTTAGGGGAGCCCTCTTACCGTATACTGCCATGGTTCATGAATCTGCACCCTGACCACAAAGCATCTGACAGAAGAAGGTTTAACTACACATTTAGCAGTTGCACAATGGTGGCGAAGTGCACTTTTGGCTATCTGAAGGCAAGATAGTACTGCCTACAAAACCATTTGGATGCCAGTATGACCAACACGACCCATTTATTGTGGCCCTGCAAAACATTTGCAATGATAAGGACAACATTTTTCTCCTGGAGTGGGGTCAAGACAGTGCTGATTTGCAGGTCCAGTACAGGCAACCAGAAAGAGCAACTGGGGCTGGAGCTAGGTGAGCAAGAGAAATAATGGATGCCTTGTGCGCAAATATCCTTGCATTACAAGGTGACAGGGATGAGGAAACATGATGCTGTAATGGGGGAAATGCAATGCTGTGTACTGTTGTAGCATACAAATCAATTTATTGCTATTTGATATTGGGTTTTAGATAATTGTAAGAGTTTGGTCTCTTTTTATTAAAAGTTTGGATACAAGTTCCTGATTCTTCTTTTCCAAGCACTCAAATAGCAACCTCTTTTATAACCAAATCAATTTCTTTACAAAAAGAAAAATATTAATATAGCCAAAAGTATTATGAAAACCATCCCAGCTGCCTGTCTACAAATAACTATTTTAAAAGGTGAAAAGTAGAGTGCAAATGTTGCAGACTGTGCCATTAAAGTGCAAGCACTACAGTTTCACTGATAGTGGAACTTGGTGTCACATATGTACCTGTTCTTCCTTCGAACTGAATGGGTTGGACAGGGATGGAGTGAACATGATTTTCTGCCCTATCCAGTTCATGGAAACACCAGAATTCTCCAGTGACTGCATTGCTTGCAGGATTCAAGAAATTCAAGACAATGCTCTCCTCCCATCCCTGCTCAAAAGACTGTCATGCAAGACCATAGGCTCTGTACTTGAAGTGGTGGCAAACACCCAGTCAAAGTCCTCGTAACAGGAGCTGGTAGATGGAGGGTTGCCAGACTTGTTGTTGCCATGCTTAACCTTGAAGTGGAGGGTCTGAGATGTTTGACACCAGTCCACTTGATCCCCATTTCCACCAGACTCTTCAAGATGTTCTCATGTGAGTGCAGATTTTGGGTGCATCGCATAACACCATATTCCTTGCATGACTCACACCACAGGTTAACTAGAACCCTGATGTGTCCCACTGGCCTGTTAGCAATATGCTGAGTAGACATCTTGTATCGCTATTTGGCAGACCCAGACTGAGCTATGCAGAAAATGGAGCAGGCTACATGTAATGAAGGGTTAAATGCCAAGAGGTGTACATAAATCGGGACGTACCTTCTGCTGCACAGGAGGTGAAAGAGAAGGTTAGAAGGGTCTGAACATAGAGGCTATGGGAATTGTGAGATGGCACTGGATGACTATCTCCACATAAGCTCACCTACAAGTGCTTTAGCTGCAGCCTTGCTGCAAAGTGGGTACAAGCACACCTTAAAGCAAAACACTTGTTTTAACCCATATTCCCAGCCACGCACGTGAGTATGGATTCAAAGCACATATAGGCATTTACGTAAGGGTTGGGGTGGGGATGGCAAGAAGCATGGGATAAAATGTGCATAAATACACAGGGTAAACCCACAGTGTAGATATATCCTCAGAGACACAAAAGCCCTGAGAGTTTGGTAATGTATATACATATCACTTCACAGACCAATGAAAAATGGACCCGCCTCCTTGGTGAAACATTACTGATTTCTTGTCAACTTATATATAGTATTGAATACCAGGTATCATTAAAAATAATGTGGGAGATGAGGTAGGCAAGTCTTTAAATATCTGTGTATCTTAGGTATTTACAAGAATGCCAATCACATTAGTATCTAGGAGACTGATTCAAAGCCACTGAAGTCAATAGGAATCTTTCCATTAACTACACTGGGCTTTGGATCAGGTGAACATAGTAAACCGCTGAACATAGTGTAAGGGCATTAGACAAACAGAAGTGGGCTCTGCACTCGTCTTTTGGCAATCATAATGCTCTTACAAAATATGCAGTGACCACAAGTTATTTAGACCTTGCATTTACATCTCAACTGAAAGCAACACCTCCACAGTACTTACTAACACCATTCTGGACAGTAATTCAGGAAAACATCACTTCTTGCAGCAGTATGCCTTTCCTTGAAGATCTCTCATTAACATATTGAGTTTGCCTAGTTTTGCTTAACTTTAGAGTTCTAATATGATCACATTCAAAGAGGTATTGCTGCAGGCCATAACAACAGCTTAATGTTTTAAGAGAGACCAGAGAAGAGATTCATCAAGCTTTCCTCAGTTTAGAAAGAGAGGCTCACTACTCCCAACAGTTAAACAAAGGCCTGGATCCTTCAATTGACTGATATAGACAGAACCCTGTGTCACAGACTCCAGTAAAGCTTTGCATGGACACAAGTCTGTCAATACAGATCCAGTTGCAATATCAGAGCACAAAAGGGGACATTACATTCAGCACATTACTACCTACAAGCTCTCTATTCCCACACCAATCAGCTGTCCTTTTTGAAAGCCAAATATTTACCATTTACAATAATTAGTCCCTCCAAAAAGCTCTCCTAGTCCTGTGTACTTCAGTGGAATTAAAAGGTATGCTTCTCCACTTTCCCTAGTTGTCACTATTTATATCTTAGTGATGTCAGCAGGTATGCTTCCCCTACCTTGGAACTTCATTCAAGCAACCGCCATGCTCAGGCTGCTGGTTCCTGCTCCAGCACAAATACTGAGCATACAAATACTGGTAATGTCACTTCATCATAGATCCCTGAGGGTGTCAGTTCAGAGAATCAGCTACATTTTTATTAACTGTATTGTGTTGCTCTGAATACAAATTAGTACTATTTTATGTTTTGTAAGATACACAAGACAATGGGGTAGGTAAAGGGGAAGAGTCACTTATCTCCATGATCACAGTCAATGAGCTCTCCACCATCCTGTGTAGCAGGTCCCCAAATTTATTGTTTCACAGTCAGTGTGGCAGCCCAGCATGGTCTCAACTAGTGATTTCACATCCACCAAAACTTGGAATCTCTTTGATTACTATTTGCCATGCTTTTTTACATTTTCATTTTAATATAAATGAAAGAATTTAAAATAATAAAATAATATTAAAATTAAAAAATATATTGAACACTAAGGGGGCTGATCTACCTTTTACTAGGTTTGTACAGACCAAGGGCAAGTTAAGACCCTTAAACTGCTATAGATATTGTAGTTATGGTGTAAACCTGACTCCTGTTACAAACTTCCCTATTTCATTTATTTAAACTTTCTCAAAAAAATTCTTTTTAGTTGAGCTATTCCATGAGAAGCACTTAGAAGAAGCCCTTTGGGAGTTCAGAAGACACAATGAAGAAACACACAATACAAGCAGCTGATATGGGGGGGGGGGGGAACTCCCTTATGTTTTGGAATTATTTTCCTCCTCCTGTGTCTCAGAATGAAAATACCACAGGCCAATAACTGGCTACACGCAGCCTCGTATGGCAAACAACAGCTAAAGTCAGAACAAATCACTAATTGTTAGCAGACCCTTCTGTTACTTTATTAAATAGCTTTTATTCATCAGGCACACCTCAGAGCAAGTTACCCATTTCCAGGGCTCAAATTCATCCAGGTTGCCAACCTGTTTTCTGTTGCTATTTTTGTTTTGTAGGTTGCCATCTTGTTCTCCAGAACCTCAACTTTCATTATACAAAATTAGTAGGTCTCTAGCCATCATAGTTGTCAGGAAAACCTTCAAATTGTGAATTAAGTGTAACCAAGCAGTGATGACCGCCTGAGTCTGCAGAAAACCTGAAATGATTGCTCGTGTAGAGGTGAATGGTCCCCTTCTTCTTAAGAGATATTAACTCACGATGCTCAATGACAATTTAAAAGTCAACATTGCCAGCTACCTCACTGTTAATGAAAGCATATAAAAACGGAGAAAGACAAACATGTTATGAAAATGTGTACATCTGTTGTGAGTGACACTCCATTGCATTGCCAAGAATAGAGAGCACTTGGGAGTATACCAACACTTTTCTTCCTAATCTTACATAGGGGGCCAAAAAAACATAGATGAGGAGTGAAGATCCAGGGGGCCACCTAAACCCCACCAGGGAGAACTAGTGCCACACAGCCCATCAGAGCACTGGCATATCTAAACTCCACCGGGGAGTCAAGCCTGAGGAAATAAAATTTTGACCATGTGTACATTTACTGAGAGTGGCATCTCAGTTTTGGTATCTCAAGTTGATGGAGCTTGGCACATGGGTGAAAATTAGAAAAGTACCCACTTTATAGCTTGTTTACCTGAATAGCTAACTCATTAAAAAGCCTTGGCCATTTTCTGGTGCACTCACGCAGACAGGAGAGCAGCAATACTGGTCAAATAGCTCTCAGGTGTTCTATTCCCAAGGGCCCACAAGAGCCTGGAAGTGTTAGGATTCAGTACCACTTCTTCCCAATTTCCAAGGAGCAGCATTTGGCCTTCTGGGCAGCTTCTGGGGACCAGTACATATCCCTTTAAGTTTTGTATGGATAATGGAAATTTGAGCACTGAGGAATGTGGAGCTGGGTATTTCTGGACCAGAAGGTTTCCTCACTGAGCAGTCAAGTACATATACACCCTGCCGACCCTCCAATTCCATGAATATAAATCAAAGCTTCAAATAACATATAATACAGTGCATTGGAAATTCATACACTGAATAATTAATTCATCGTATCATAATTCACAGTGTAAAGTGACGCAGATACATCACAGCCCACAGAGTGGCACCGACATATTCTACTGAAATACTAGCCGTCTGTTAGGTTACAACACTGGTTGCTAATAATAAAACATACAACTTCTAGTAAGCTTTACTTTATACTCTTTGTTTCACTAAAAGTTGTACCCAGAACAACTGCTAACCCCTCCCCCCGCCCCGACACACATACAAAAAAACCTTATCTGGCACTGGAACTAAATGTACAAGGACAAAATTTAAAACTCAAGCTACTTCCCTGGACTGTTTATTAGATATGTTTTCCATTCATAGTCATGTTTTGCACCTCTTATTCTCTACTTTTCAATAGTGTGTGGGTTTTCTGTGGGGTTTTTTTGATTGTTTTTTTCCAAATTCTCTGTCATTCTATGCTCTCAGGTGCCAAAGCAGTTACAAGTAGCAAAGATATTTATAAGTGGGAGTGAGTGTTTGAGAGGTTTTCTTTTTCATCTGCACATGATTTCCCCCTATCCTCAATTTAAGAATGGAAATTACTATTGTCTGCATGAGTTGAGAGAGCAAGACAGAAAAATGACCAAACACATGATGGTGTAAATGTGGCATAAAAGTTTTATTGACATAAGTTTGGATGGCTGCATGACTCACAAGTAGCAAAGCTTAGAGTGAATAATGCAAGTCATCATAAATGAGCTCCAATAAAACCTTCATACCACATCATGTATTCTCTAAATGCCACATATTTAATAGAAATACTATTTTTAAAATATCTTCGTGTTTGAGAGAGTTTTTCAACATTTTATTGGTACTATATTTTGTATCCGTCCAGCTATAAAAACTTAGTACCATGAATCCATCTCACAGATCTCCTCTGAGGGAGCAAAAAGAATATAACTAATAAAGTTAAAAATTCTCTAAAAGCTACCAAAATAGATTTCAATGCATAAAAATGGCATGACTTTGAAGTCCAATATCTCAGGACTTCCCAGGGCTAGAAGCAGGGCTGTATTGCCCTGGAAAGCTGAGAATCTCCTATTTCTATAATATAAAACCATCTTTCTAGCAACGATGAGTCTCAAGATATAAGACTTTAATTCTGTCACTGGTACAGGATTACCTATCCTTGGTCTTGGGCCAATGCAATTTTATTTATTTATTTAAGGTCACTGGGAAAGAAGGAAGGAACTATTTTTCAGGCAGGCTGAATTTTAAGAGATTATTTTTGTTTGAAGTCTATCAGAAATTTGGAATGTAAGAATAAATTCTGGCAGAGTCAGGTTAGTGGGCAGAGGGCAAATGAGGAGGTCAAAGGTTAATCATAAACGCTATTTAAAAATGATTCACCTTTCCCCAATATACTACCCAATTTCAAAGTTCCAAGTATATTCAGGGTGCAATTCAAGATTTTGATCTCTAAATCCGTTTATGATTTGGATCCTGTGAACCACAGATATGCCTCAGTCTGTGTTTTATCATGACTGTTAAGCTTAACTAAGATGGTCATACTGACAGTCCCTAATTCTGTATGTCTGGGTGCTGTTATTTTTGTAGCGTAGGGCCCCCATCTATGGAATTTGTTTATCTTTTGGTCCATCAGAGCCCTAGTTTACATCAGTTTATAAAAAATGTGCACATCTTTTTCTCTAGGCACATGAACAATTAATAATTCTGAAAACTTCATACAACAATTAGGATTAATATCCAAAAATCTTCCCAAAACTTTCTACCCACCCATCCTAAAATATTGTGATGTTTATCTACTTAGTCAGGCATTTTCTTGAACAGATAGATCCAGTTGGGAGCTGTAGCAGGGTTTTTTTTGTTTTGTTTTGTTGTATTTAGGAGTTCATTTTTTCACATTATATTGTTTTGGGCTCTGGCTTTCAGATGCATGTTTAAATCTTGTAATCCTTTTTAATTTACAGTAGTGAAACCTGCAAGCTTTTACCTATGGGCAGACCCCTGCACCCAACTGAAGTCAACAGGGCTCCATGTGAGCACACAGGTCCACCAGTAGAGACCAGCTTGCAGAATTGGAGCCATTATGATTCGTGTCCACATACAAATAAATAATAATTTCAGTTAATTCATTTAAAATATCAATTCTCCCTTAATGATAGTGTTAAGACTTGGGATTCATTTATGCTCACAGCCCTTATACATTCAATATCTTTAGAGTGTCATTACTTGAAACAGATTTGTTCTAAAATAGACCCCTGATATTTCATGTTCACCTGATGCTCAGGAAATCTCCAGTACTGCCTAAGAAATGTGCCACCTTTTTACTCCTCTATATCTACTCACTCCAGTCAGCGACAACATAATTGAAGTCACTCATGATCGACGTACTATTCTTAGTATATCTATTTATTAGCTACATAAAAACTTTCTGATATGCCTTCTCATTCTGCCCTGAATTGGGTACAACTTCCCTATCATTATAATTTTAAAACACTCAACATATTTCTCTTTTTCACCACAATCTAATCTGCTGTTGTAACCATACTGAATATGTCATTTTTTCCTGAGACAAAGGGATGGCTAGGCTACCTGATGTAATTTTAATCAAACAACATTTATATATTATTTTTAAACAGTTAAAATAAAATCCTCCCTCTAATTTTAAAAATGAATTGCCATCCTCACTGATTTCCATTCCTCCCTCTGTGGTCTTTAGGGTGACCAGACAACAAATGTGACAAATCGGGACAAGAGGTGTGTGTGTGTGGGGGGGGGGGGGTAAATAGGAGCCTATATAAAAAAAAAAAAGGTCCCAAAAATTGGGACTGTCCCTATAAAATCGGGACATCTGGTCACCCTAGCCGTCTTTGCTTTGCCCCCCTCCTGTAGTAGCGTGAATTGGGCATCAAAGATTAAGCTTCAGCCACATGCCCAACAGTTATAACTCACTGATCTGATATGAGGCTTCAAAACAGAGAAGCAGTTACCATTATCCTTATTCCTGCCTCTGCTTAGAAGCCCCATTTCTCCCCATCAGATGAGGGGGAGTGAGACTGGTGGTAGTGGCTCCTTGAGGACAGTTAGATATGAATTTTCCCTGAAATTTTAAAGTACCGAGGAGCCACATAAAATAGGACATGTTTTTAGGCTTTAGCATCTCAAAGGTATAGCTTTGTCTTTCACTGCATCTACTCTTATCCCTTCTTTATCAAATCACATATCCTGAAAACTCTAGCTGGGTTGCATAAATTTCTCCTTCTTTAACTTTAATCCAGCAGTTTCAATTTGCTTTCAGAATTTAACTTTGCATTATGTCCTCTCTCAATCTTCCTATAAACTAAAACACCATCCAGATAAACTTCCCCTTCCTTTAGGCCTTCTGGAATCTCACTAATTTTCCTTTCAAAGATTTCTCAGGTGCCTGTGCAACAAAATGGCAGATGAAATTCAGTATTGATAAATGCAAAGTAATGGATATTGGAAAACATAATCCCAACAATACATATAAAATTATGGGATCTAAATTAGCTGTGACCACTCACGAAAGAGATGTTGGAGTCATTGTGGATAGTTCACACTCAATATGCAGTGGCAGTCAAAAAACCTAACAGAATGATGGAAGTCATTAGGAAAAGGATAGATAATAAGACAGAAAATATCATATTGCCTCTCTATATATCCATTCTATGCCCATATCTTGAATACTGCGTGCAGATGTGGTCACCCCATCTCAAAAAAGATATATTGGAATTGGAAAAGATACAGAAAAAGGTAACACAAATTATTAAGGGTATGGAACAGCTTCCATATGAGGAGAGATTAATGAGATTGTGACTTTTCATCTTGGAAAAGAGATGACTAAGGGGGAATATGATAGAAGTCTATAAAATCATGACTGGTGTGGAGAAAGTAAATAAGAAAGAGTTATTTACTCCTTCTCATATACAAGAACTAGGAGTCACCAAATGAAATTAACAGGCAGCAGGTTTAAAACAAAAAAAAAAGGAAGTTTTTCTCCATACAACGCAAAGTCAACCCATGGAACTCTTTGCCAGAGGATGTTTTGAAGGCCAAGACTATAACAGAGTTCAAAAAAGAACTAGATAAATTCATGGAGGATAGGTTTATCAATGACTATTAGCCAGGATGGGCAGTGATGATATCCCTAGCTTCTGTTTGCCAGAAGCGGGGAATGGGTGACAGGGGACGGATCACTTGATGATTATCTGTTCTGTTCATTCCCTCTAAAGCACCTGATATTGGCCACTGTCAGAAGACAGGACACTGGGCTAGATGGACCTTTGGTCTGACCCAGTATGGCTGTTCTTCTGTTCTTATGCCGACAAGGAGTCCATGAAAGCAATATCTTCTAAATGATGTAATAAAAGTGGTCAGTTTGGAGTACTACTTGCCAGAATCCACTAGCACATCCAGCTCCATCTAATAAGGGCAATATTGTTACACTAGTCACTATTATCTATTCTATAAAGGGGAAAATATCTCCCCTTCTTTACTGCTTCATTAAGCCACTATACATCTACAGAGATACAGATATGCTCCTTTTTTCAAAACAAGCACCACTGAAGTAGAGCACTCTGTTGGACCAGAAATGTTCTCTGTTGTGCCAGTCTTGACCATCTTATTCAGCTTTTTTCATCCCTTTGGGAAGCACTGAGTGATACATTTTCAGCTCCTTTTTCAATAAAATCCAGATTAGTCCTCCTTTAAATACACTGTTCCAGCTTCTTCTGTGTTTTCAATTTAAATGCCTGTGGTTCATTTCTAAGAGGTTACTTGTGGGGGCCCCATTAATGACAAAGGTGTGAAACACACTTCTCTCTTTTTTAACTAATACAGATTTTTAACTGGTCTGAGCAAAGTATCCATTACTTTAAGCCATTGAGCACTACCAAGGACTATTTCAGTCTATGACTAATGCTCATCTCCTTAAAAGTCCATTTACAAATCAGTAGTTACCTCTATCCCCAAATCATTTTTAAATTTAACAACAATATTGCAAATATTTAGTTCATGGATACTCTATTTGGACACAGATCCCAGAACAGACATCACCCAGACTTGGTTGGGGTATCTCCGAGATCCCTTTGCTTCGACAGGCACACCCCGAATGTCCCTTTTTCCTCACTCTTTTCCTGCATAGGATTTGAAAATGCCTAGGCTGAACTCAATTGCCCTGTGTTCTCTCTTGTCATTCTTGTCACATTTCTGCCCAGGAGACTCTGTACTCTTAAGAGGCTTGTTAATCATGCTTCTCATTTCTCCCACAGGAATGTTTCCATTGGTATTTTTTGTGCCATGCTTTCACTACTTTCTGCATGGGTGCCTTGCATTTTCACTAGCTCACACTGCCGGGTCAGTTGCACTGTTCAAGAGTTATCTTAGACATCAACTGCAAATTTTCTAAAAGTTCCTTGTTTAAAATTGCAAGTAAATACTTTGTGTCCTTCCCTTACTGTTAGTAAAGTTACAATCTTCTGCTTTTCACACAGGTTCCTTCCAAAGGCTTTCATACTATTTCTGACTCTCTGAATACTTTGGTAAAAGTATGTCTTTTTGTGTATTACATTCCTGTTTGGACTGAAATGCTCTTCAAACATTTTAAGAATGTGGTCATCATTATTCCAATCTCCTTCTGAAGAGAAGGCAAGTAATTTATAAATATTTTTATCCACATTCTATATTGCATAAATCACTGAGCTGACCTGCACTTCAGCACTTTCTCTATTAAGCTTCGTTGTGATTGGGAATCTGGTGAAAGACTCCCTTTCACTTAGAAAAGGAGTACTTGTGTCACCTTAGAGACTAACAAATTTGTTAGTCTCTAAGGTGCCATAAGTACTCCTTTTCTTTTTGCGAATACAGACTAACACGGCTGCTACTCTGAAACCTTTCACTTAGGTCACTCTGTGGGCTTATCAAACTGAATGTCTTGTGGAGGGTTTAACTCTGACATTTTCTTTTCCTCTTATTTCTGGTGGTTCAAAATGAATCAGCTTCTGAGCCTATGTCATGTGCTAATAGTAGAGGATCATAAAAGAACGTTGCTTTCTTGTAACATTGAGGCAGAAACTTTATTAGAACAAGGAAAATAGTATTATTTTTAAAGCTACACACACTCACTCACTCTCTGCTCCAATACAGAGCTTATGCTTAGACTGAACCTTCTGTGATAGGGTACTCTGCCCCTTAAGGGCAGTACTGCTTACTGGTCATCACCACCTGACATAGCTCTTCAGGAACCTAAAACGCTTGATTATAGATACAAGGACCTGGGAAATAATGGGAAAGAGGAAATGTCCTAGGAGTAAGAATTGTTTGGGGGAAACCCTATTATTGTTTCTTTAAGGGCCCAGGGCCAGGAGCCTTGCAGAGGGGGCAGGGCAAGCTCCCCTTTTACCAAACCAAGTGTTGTTCCTATCTTCTTCCTTCCTCATCTTCCCTCAACCATGTGGGGTGGGGTTGCTATTCCAAATGTCATCCAAATAATGGAGTCTGACCCACCTACTCCCATTGTTATTGGACACTGGAGACATGAGGACTGGCTGTTTGGCTCTTGCCTGCAGGGCGGCATGGTTTCCCCTTGTTCTTACTACAAGGAGTAGCCGTACCTTCACCCACCTTTATCTGGCAAGCTAGAATTCTTTGATGCTTGGGGCTAGTCTTATCACCAAATGTATTTGAGGTCTGAAAGAGATTTTTCCATAGGGAAATACTGGCAAACTGTTCTGTGGGTTTTTTTCACCATCTATCCAGCATCTCAGAGGACTGATCTGGAGGGTTTAAATTGCATTGTTGCAACTCTAGTGGGTTGCAGTCCAGTTGCTGGCTTAAAATGGGTCCAGTGTGAGGTCCCTGTAACTGCACAGTGAGAAGGTATGTACCTCCATATCTCATGCATCAAACAGCCCTCCTAATCTCCTCTCCCCTACCTTCAGCATGGAGGATGTGAGTGGGTTGGGACTCTTCCACAGGGTCCCTGAATGGGCCTGAGGATAAAGAGGGGACATTGCCCACTCTCACGTTTGTAAAACTTGGTGCCATCTGTTCCCAGGTGAAATCCTCACTGGAACAGCCATGCTAGGCAGCTGGGAGGATGGGGTGGGGGAAGGGAATGGTCCCCATTGATTAAGGATTTTAGTAAAGGTGTGGCCTCAGCATTTAAGCATACTATGATGTACATGTCTCATTGCTTCCATGTCCACATCAACTGTACACTCACTCAAAGCCACCTTTCTGTCTTATTCCCTATTCACTGCAAGACCTCTCTGCTACATGCTACACTTCCCAGTTATTAACAAATGTCATATTAACTATCATTTTCACAAGCAATCTGTCCCCTTGGTAACACTATCTAACAAATCTGAGTCTATATGTGTGACTGAAGGTAAGCTTGGTAACACCACTTCTTTCCCATCTCCAGAGAAAATGCGTGAACCTCCTCTTCAAAATCTTGTATCTCTCTTTTATATTAACTATAACCTCAAGTACAGTCAGAAATTCTTCCCCCTACTTTTAAAATTAATCAATCTATCTTCCATAAACAGTCTCTTATCTTAGCTTCACACAACTGTTCCTATCCATGGTATTTTGCTAGAGCTGGATAGTTACACCATAAACCAAGGTGAGTACAACTTTCATCATGTGCCGCCTCCTCCTCTGCTATCAGTCTGTAATGATGTACAATCCAATCCCACATTATACTTCAGGTACAGAACCTAGCATTTATACTGGTACCTTTCTTCTCATGTTGCCCTTTTGTTGCTGTTCTATTGCCCCTTCCAAACACTGTATTCCAGGGGTGGGCAAACTTTTTGGCCTGAGGGCCACACTGGGTTTCCAAAATTGTATGAAGGGCTGGTTAGGGGAGGCTGTGTCTCCTCAAACAGCCAGGCATGGCCTGGCCCCCGCCTCCTATCTCATCTCACCCCTCCACTTCTCGCCCCCTGACAGCCCCTCCTGGGACTCCTGCCCCATCCACCACCCCCTGCTTCCTGTCTCCTGACCACCCCTGGACTCCCCATCCCTGACTCCCCCCACAACCCCATCCAACCCCCCTCTCATTCCTGACTGCTCCCCCGGGACTCCTGCCCCACCCACCACCCCCTGCTCCCTGTCCCCTGACCACTCCCAGACACTCCACCCCTGACTCTCCCCGCCACCCCATCTCTCATTCCTGACTGCCCCCTGGGACCCCTGCCCCATCCAATCACCCCTTCTCCTTGTCCCCTGACTGCCCCCAGAACCCGACTGCCCCCCCGGGACCCCTGCCCCCATCCAACCCTCCTGTTCCCATCCTCTGACCGCCCCGACCCCATCCACACCCCTGCCTGCCCTGACCACCCTCCTGAACTCCCCTGTCCTCTATCTAACCCTCCCTGCTCCCTGCCCCCTTACCGTGCAGCACAGAGCACCAGTGGCTGGCGGCACTACAGTCGTCCTGCCCAGAGCACCAGGTCAGGCTGCGGCTCTGCAACTGCGCTGCCCGGCGGCCCACAGCATTGCACCAGCGGCGTGGCACACTGAGGCTGCAGGGGTGGGGGGACAGCAGGGGAGGGGCCAGGGGCTAGTCTCCCGAGCCAGGAGCTCAGGGGCCAGGCAGGAGGGTCCTGGGGGCCGGATGTGGCCCACGAGCCGTAGTTTGCTCACTTCTGCTCTATTTTCAGTTTACTCTCTTGTTTTTTTTGTCTCTGTCACTCTCTGCAACACGTACTAACTATATTTCATTTATAGATTTCTCAGATTCATATATCATCCTCCTTCTTCTAGCTCCTGCACTTATAACTTAAGGTTCTTAATTGTTAAATATTCATCTTACATAAACTTCCCTCTAAACTTTCTATGGTTCACAAACATACATGCCATCACCTGACAAACGACCAGATAACCTATATAATTCATTACACACCACCTTGTATTTCAAAGAGAAACAACATCTCGGAGGAGAGACAGATACATCTGGTACTTCCTAAAGGTGTTCCTTGCACAGAACATAGAACATCTAACAATCATTTTCTGCATGAAAATAAAGGGAAGAAGAGAGAAAAGACACATTTACCCCCGCAATATACACCTTCACATAGGGAGAACACCAATGCCCACACCTGTTTCACAATGCAGGAGAAGCCCATGACAGCAAGAACTTTAAAAAAACATTGACTATCTGAAGAACAGTCAACACTAAAGATACCCATGGTTTCAAACCAGTACTCTGTACAATTACAAGAGAATGCAATGACGTTATTCTACAACTCTGTTTCCCTTTGTTACAAAATGACAATATTGTTTTTAGCCCATTTCCCTTAATCAGACTGACAGAATTACAGGTTGACATTACTATGAAATTTTATGATGCATCATGCTAACTGTGCCAGTTTGATTAGCCTTGATTGGCAGCCAATACCTGCACAGAAAGTTAAATAACTCAGAAATATAAGACCAGTACATAGCATGTGACTCTTCCATTAAAATACATATACAGATAACTACAATATTATACATATATAATACAAATACAATACAATACAATACATGTTATTTCTAACCATTGTACTACCATGGCTGAGGGACTAAACTTTTAAAAAAGAAATTTAAAAACCTGGCACACACAGCTACTGTATCTGAGCTATCATATAACAACAATGCTTCTCTCCTACAGCATCCTCATCTGTTATCTAAACAGAAGCTGAAATTATTTTACACTATGAAACTGGAGGGTAGACTGTCTAGTGAATTAAGCACAGAAGCTGTGCTTTCCCTCTCTGGCTTCCTAGTTTGAGTCCAGCCTACAGTTCAATGTGGACTGTGATTGGTGGTTCTCTGCTCACCCTATAGAATTAATTAATTCATACCACAAAGCCTCTGCATGTTACTAGACACAATTAGACACCATTCATAGAAACTGCTCTACAGGTGAGCTGACAAGAAACTGAGGGATTCGAAAAGCAGCACATCAAGATCTTGGAACTTATACACAACAAGCCTTTAAAATAATTACAGAGCAAGGTCATTACAACTTTTCTTCACTTTATAACATAAATATCCTAGTGAGATTTACTTACTATCAGCAAATGAAGATATTTAAATATGAAGATTTTCCTGTCATTTCCTTTTATTACCAATTTATAACAAGGAAATTCAGGTACATATTTTGAGCCACACCATTCAGTTCTTTTAACCCGCTGCTAATATGGCTATTGTTTAAATGACAAATTATATTCCTAGTCTGGGTTTCTTTTAAAGACATAAAAGTCTATTTACAAATTATTATTTTTACGCCATTATCCATAAATCTGCAGGTTTACAGTTGGGATAACCACCAGACCATATTTGGCACCACAAGCAGCACTACTGGTATTCTGCTAGCAGAGGAAATCATATTTTCATTGCAACTTTTTGTTTCATTTAAATTCTTTTCCCAGTCGATAAGTGATTATTGAAAAGTGACACTGGCCAATACCTGGTTTCAGAGTAGCAGCTGTGTTAGTCTGTATCCGTAAAAAGAACAGGAGTACTTGTGGCACCTTAGAGACTAACAAATTTATTAGAGCATAAGCTTTCATAAGCTACAGCTCACTTCATCGGATGCATACAGTGGAAAATATAGTGGGGAGATTTTATATACACAGAGAACATGAAACAATGGGTGTTATCATACAGACTGTAACAAGAGTGATCAGGAAAGGTGAGCTATTACCAGCGGGGGGGTGGGGGGAGAGGAGAAACCTTTTGTAGTGATAATCAAGGTGGGCCATTTCCAGCACTTTACAAGAACAGTAGGAGGGGAAATAAACATGGGGAAATAGTTTTACTTTGTGTAATGACACATCCATTCCCAGTCTTTATTCAAGCCTAAGTTAATTATATCCAATTTGCAAATTAATTCAAATTCAGCAGTCTCTCCTTGGAGTCTGGTTTTGAAGCTTTTTTGTTGAAGAATTGCCACTTTTAGGTCTGTAATGGAGTGACCAGAGAGATTGAAGTGTTTTCCGACTGGTTTTTGAATGGTATAATTCTTGATGTCTGATTTGTGACCATTTATTCTTACCTGAACTTAGTAAAAGTCTTTTTAATTTTCTGTGTTAGTCCTACAATTGTAGTCAGAAGGTAGTAAAAAGCAATGATTAAAAGTCATTGCACAGAAAACTAAGATAGAACAATATTATGATTTTTGCACATAGCTAAGGATTCTAATTAGCCTGCGGTGAAGTCTCTCACATTCATGCTATAATGGTTCATAACAGTATGAACTGATTCCAGAGGGAAGTTTGGTACAGTCAATCACTCATGCCTATTTTCTCTTTACCCATGAGGAGACAACCACCCTGGTTGAATAAGCTTGTAGACCAGTGGGAGCTGATATTCCTTCAGCTATCAAACCCTTTTGGACACACTTCCTTATCTGGCAATAAAATCTTTAAAAAGCTTTCTTCCCTGGTGAGATGCATATAGAATTTGGATTTCCTTTTGCCTATAAACACAGTCTTAAAAAAAAAGTATGAAAATCTCTTACTTGGGCATTGTTTGGGTGAAAGAAAACAGAGGAAAAGGGAATTGTGTCAGGTGGAAATATAGATAGAGCTCTATAAAAATTTAGGTCCAACCACAAAGAGAATGCCCTATATATCCTCAGAGAATAGTAGAATACATTTATAATTACAAGAAACATCTTTCAAACTGCTCAGTCTAGAGCTCTCTTTGCTGAGAATTAACAGAGATCTATAATTATCAGAGCTAATATGCTTTTGAAACAGCAGATCTTTGTGGAGAAGGGGTGAAATACGGTATTTTTATAAATACATGCACCTCAGTTTACCTGTGTGAATAGAGTTTAATCTTTAATAGGCTGAATAGAATTTAATCAAAGAAAGCTGTAAAGGGCACACCAACAGGAAATGAAACAATTGCAAAGGTAAGGTACTATAATACTGAATGCCAAGGGTCCTCGGGGAAACAATGGGGAAGATATCAATTGGTGAATACCTGTGGCTGGTTCCAACCAGGCTGGCAAATTTTACTCTTCCCAGGCTGAACCTAGGATCAAAGGGGATACTAAAACCTCAAAAATGTAGCACTGGCAGGAAAGGTAAGGGGTTGAATGGGTTCTCAACAGTGGCAGGATGTGAAAAAGACAGATACAGAGAGCATGCTGCAGCTTATTTTTCAATCTCATACAAATTACGTATTCAATTTGTAAACACAAGGTAACTGGGCAGAATGGAACTTATCCCAGTTTGCAAGGAAAGATGAATGTTTAGGTAAGGAGAATATTGATGTGACAGGGTCGGGCCAGATGGCTATAGGAGAGTAATCCTATTGGGATCCGGGAAGTGGGTGGGCAAAGCCCGTCCACTGCTAAAAGATCCCCCACAGCCTAAAAGGAGGATCCACAGGACCTAGATGCCAAATAATTCCAGGGGACAAATAATGAAATAACAGGGACAGGAGTGTGGTCAAAGGGTCAAATGAAGGGAACCGGACGTGGACACCGAGCAAAGAACCCCAGACAGCGCCCACTGCTCCTCAAAGGAGTCAAGAGAGTCAGAGGACGACGCCCAGAGGAACTCTGTCCGGATATGTGAATGGACCAAGGATCGGAAATAGGCCCCGCCATCACAGGAGACTCCATTGACCAACCTCCTCACTCTGGTTTTATAGATGGCCATTTTAGTAGGGCCAGGAGGAGGTTGACCAGGAGATCCCGTGACTTTGTAGGACCATGGATAGGGAGTGCATAAATAAGAAGATG
The DNA here is from genome assembly GCF_009764565.3 of Dermochelys coriacea. NCBI lineage: Eukaryota > Metazoa > Chordata > Testudines > Dermochelyidae > Dermochelys > Dermochelys coriacea. The sequence continues at coordinate 80,345,946 of NC_050073.1, read as the reverse complement.
AGGTGAAAAGTGCAACCAAAAGTGTAATAAAATATTGGTGAGGAGCCGGAATAGGGGCTGCAGCCTAGCACACTCCAGGTATATGTGTGACAGGACTTCCCTCACACCACAAAAGGGGCAGGTGTCTGGGATTGGGGTGAACCGTGCCAAGAACACACCCGTGCTCACGGCTCTGTGAAGGAGCTGCCAACTGACATCCCCGACGGGCCTCGGGACTAAGGTGGAATATAGGCTGGCCCACCGGGGCTCCTCTGCCTCCAAAGGTGGCAGGAGACCCCGCCATTTTGTATCGGGGCGGGACATGAGGGTGAGGGCATGAAGGGTGTGGAGCACGAGCACGTATAGATGTTTTCTTGGCACGGTTTGAAAGCGGACCGGCTGCATCTCGTGCAGCCGGCTTACAGTGAAGGGGTGAGGGGGTCGGTTGGGCCCATGGGGCGGGGGTCGAATTAAAAGGTCCGGCGGGCTTGGGGTAGAGGATGGGCAGGGCATGCCCTCGTGCAGGACCCGGTTGAGATAAAACCGAGCAGCAAAGAAGCCTTCACCTCCTGAAGTATGCGCCGGGGAGTACAAGGTCTGGAGACCGCCATGTGATGAGCGAGCGTCAGGGGATCCAGCCAGTCTCCCCGGTCATAGTCCAGGAGGTCTCCGACTCTTGTGACTTCTGCCAGGACCAACCTCTGGCGCACCGAGTGGGACTCTGCCACCTGCACACGGAGCTGGGGGTTGTTTAGCAGGGGCTCCGCGAGGAGATCTGCCCCCTTGGTGGCCGCCACGGACCTGGTCATTGAAAAGAGTTTCCAGGCCCGGAGAGGTCCTGGTAGAAGACCGGCAGCCCGGAGAGGTCTCGTGGAATACCTCTTGGATGGAGATAAAGGAGCTGCCGGTTGTATCGGAGCCCTCGGAAGCGGCGCAGGAAGGCGTGCGCCAGTATGCTCCACGCCAGACTACCTGCACCATAAAGGAGCCTCTGCAGGGCCTGGAGACGGAAGACATGGACCTGAGTATACGGACATTTCAGGCCCTGCCCTCCCTTCTCCAGGGGTAGATGGAGAACCCCTACAGGGACCCAGTGCAGTCCTGACCAAAAGAACTCCAGAATCGATGTCCGGAGGTTGGCCGGGGCCGGGACCAGGGTGTTGAGCCGGTATCAGAGCATGGACAGGACTAGTTGATTAAGCACTAGCGCTCTCCCTTGAAGGGAGAGGCACCGGAGTAGACCTATCCATTTCCGGAGCCGCTCAGTCACCCCGCCCTCTAAATTTTGCCAGTTCTCCGGCAGAGAGGGATGCATGGTAAGAAAGGTAAATACCGAGATAGAACAGTGGACCCACGCTCCACCGGATGGCCTGAAGCATGGGTGGGAGGGAGCTCGCCTGCTGCCAGTCCCCTACCATCAAGCCAGAGCTCTTGACCCAGTTGACCTGCACAGAGGAGGCTGCTGAATAGATGGCCTGGCAAGCCTCCTCCCATGCCAAGTTGCCCGGGTCCTGGACCATGAGGAGCACGTCATCAGCGTACGCCGACAGGACCAGCCACAGCTCCGGCTCCCGCAGCACCAACCCTGTCAACCTCCTTCGGAGGAGACAGAGGAAGGACTCGATCGCCAGAGCGTACAGCCGGCCCAAGAGGGGGCACCCCTGCTGTACTCCTCGCCCGAAGCTGACCGGTTTGGTCAGGGTCCAGTTGAGCCTGACCAGACACTCTGCGGAGGCGTACAGTGCCCGGAGAAAACTCACAAACTGGGGTCCGAAGCCAAATGCTTGCAGAGTGCTCAGGAGATACCTGTGATCCACCCTGTCGAACGCCTTCTCCTGATCTAAGGACAGGAGGGCGAACAACAGACCATCGCTACACCCGAGTTCCAAAACGTCCCGGACCAGATATAGGTTGTCGAAGATGCTGCAGCCCGGGACGGTGTAGGTCTGGTCTGGGTGGACCACGTCCGCCAGCACGGACTCTAGCCGCAGGGAGATGGCTTTTGCCACGATTTTGTAGTCCGTGCTGAGGAGCGAGACGGGACGCCAATTTCGTAAATCGCGGAGGTCCCCCTTCTTTCGCAATAAGGCGAGCATGGCTCGCCTGCACGAAAGAGGGAGGACCCCGCTCTGCAAAGACTTGGCCCAGACGGTGACTAGGTCTGGGCCCAGGACGTTCCAGAACACGCGGTAGAACTCCACGGTCAGCCCGTCCATGCCCGGAGATTTCTTGGTGGGCATGCGACAGAGGGCTTCCGAGAACTCGGCCAGAGTGAGAGGCAGCTCTAGCCGGTCTCGGTCACCCGCGCAGACCGTAGGGAGCTCCTCCCACAGCACTCTGCAAGCGTTAGGATCGGTCGGATCCGGGGAGAAAAGGCTTGCGTAGAGGACTCTTGCCTTCCCGCACATCTCCACCGTATCCGTGAGGGGGGTGCCATCTTCTGCCAGAAGGCAGATGACATGTTTCTTGGCCCCCCTCTTTTTCTCCAGGGGGTAGAAGTGGGACCCGCGATCCATCTCCCGAAGGAGACGGATGCGGGATCGAACAAAGGCACCCCGGGCCCGATGGTTCTCGAGGGCCCGGAGCTCCTCCCGCTTCTCCCCGCACGCTCCACAGAGGGACGGATCCTCGGGGCTGGCAGCCAGATGCCTCTCCAGCTCTAAGACCTCCCATTCCAAATGCTCTATCACCGCATCCCTCCGTCGGCTGGCGCCCCGGGTGTAATCACGGCAGAAGAGCCGGGCGTGCACCTTCCCTAGGTCCCACCACCGCCGCGCCGACGGAAAGGCACGCCGCTGCCTCACCAGGCCAGCCAGAACTCCCGGAAGGATGCCACAAAGCCCGCATCCTCCAGCAAGCTGTTGTTGAAATGCCAACAGGCTGGCCCCGGCCTCTCCGCACAGCAGGAGGCTGTCACGGTGGCTAAATGATGGTCAGGAAATGGGGCCGGATGGATGCTGGAGGAGTGTGCTCGTGAAAGATGGAAGCGTGATAAATGAATGCGGTCCAACCGGGAGTGGCTTGACCGACGGGCCTCCACCCGGATATAGGTGAACGTGGAAGTGTCATCCAGGTGGTGGTTGCGCCAGACATCCACCCAGCGAGTGGTGTTCGACTATCTCCTGGAGGTTGGCGGCGGCGGCCAGGCTCTGCTCAGTCCCCGAGCAGTCCTGCTCCTCGAGGCTGTTGTTAAAGTCCCCTCCCACTCATGAGGATCCAAGGTGCCGAGGAAGGCGGACGCCTGCTGATAGAATTGCAACCGCTCCAGGCTCGCTGCCGGGGCATAGATGTTAACGAGGTTGACTACAAGCCCCTCCATGCGGACCCGGAGGTGTAGCCGGCGGCCCAGCACAGCCTCGGCGACCCCTAGCACCTCGGGCCGCAGGTCGGGGGAGAACAGGGTTGCCATTCCAGCCGTACGTACTGTGAGATGGCTAAAGTAGACCTGTCCCACCAATCCAACCACCAGCTGTTTTCAGCGGTCGGATCCGTATGGGTCTCCTGCAGGAAAACCACAGAGTACCTCCCCTCCCGAAGGAAGGAGAGCACATCGGACCTGCGGACACCCATCCTACAGCCGCTGGTGCTCAATGTTGCGATGGTAAGAGGTGCCATGAGGAGGGCTGGGGCGGATCCTTGCCAGCAGGGACACTCGCGGCTCCCAACAGGCCGCGCAGCAGTCCATGACCTACCCCGTAGGTGAGTAAGGAGTCATGGAAGAGGCGGACCTGCTGGTAGGCCGCGGCGCCCTGCCTCCCGGTCCTTTTACCCTCCCCCATGAGGGCCCTTGCGGCCCGGAGGATTTGATTAAAGTCCCCCCATCGCTGGAGAGCAAGCTGTACTTTGTTGCGGGAGCCACGGACATCTTCTAAAAACTCCCGCAACTCCTCTCGCAGCGCATGGGAGGGGTGGGGTTACAGTCTTCTGGTTACTCCCCGACGGGGCCCTTGGTACAGCCCCATGGCCCACCGAGAACACAGGGGCTGCTGATGGATTCACGCCACTAAGCCCGCCTCGAACCCTGGGGCGATAGGGGGCGGCGGAGGGAGGATAGCAGCCCCTGGTGGGTCGGGACGGGTAAACACAAAGGCCGCTACCTGGGGGTCATCTATTGCAAAAGGGAAGGAGACAGCCCCAGGGGCAGCAATAACATCTCAGGAGGTGGACAGGATAGGGATAGGGACAGGGGCACGGGCAGGGTTAGAGGTGAGATTCTGGGCGGGGAGAGGACTCTCAGAGATGCTGGGCGCAGGCTCTATGGTGGATTTGGTAGCCTCGGCATCAGAAGGTGGACTCTCTTCTGTTGGGCCCCCTCGCGGGAAGGAGGTCGAATGCTCCTCACCAATGAGGGGTGCCCCTGGTGGCTCGGGTCCCAGCCGCGAGGCACTGGCCGTCGCCTCAACAGGCTCGGCAGCCCTCAGCGGGGTGCCATCTGCAGCCGGGTTAATGGAGGAGTCCAGGGGCTCTTCGGAGGTGGGAGTGGAAGCAATGGTTAGGGGGAGGGAACATGGGGAAAAGGGGGCTGGAGCGAAGTTGTCCAGATCGAGGCCTGCTGGCATAGGGTCGTCCTCCCCCTGGGTGACCGGGGTCAGACCCAGGGCCTCAATCTCCTCATATATGGATGGGAAATCGTTTTCCGCCACCCCGGGATTCTCCCCGCCGGCACCTGATGCGCCGGTCGCCTCGGGGCACGCTGAGATTTCAGATGGCGCTAGGGCAGGGGGGGCTCCCTTGGGGGCCTCGGAGGGGAGGAACTCCCGTGGAGGGAAGATACTGCCTTCCAGTGCTGCCACGTCTTCCCCAGCCGGCACCGGTAGATGGAACACACCCATGGGTAAAGCGGAAGGCTCGGCCTCGGTGCCTCCCTTCCTGGCCTTCTGGGGGGCCTCCATATCAGATGGAAGGAGCGGAGCTCGAGCCTTCCGCTTGGCCCGCTTCCCCTGGACTAGGGCCCAGCCCTCCATGGCATCATCCGGGGGCTGGCTAGCAGGGGTCATGTCAGGGGGCAGAGGCGATGGCTCAGGGACTCGAGGGGATAACGGTGGGGCAGCACAAGGGAGGGAAGATTCCCGTTGGGGTGGGCCCTCTCAAATGACCGGTGGTGTCCCTGCTACACCCTCCTCCACAGGCCCCGCCAGATTGCAAGCAGCGGGGGCAGGGCTCTCCCGCTCATCTGGGCATAGTTGTGGAGGTGCCCCTTGGGCCCGAGCAGGAGCAATGGTGGACTGGGAAGGAGGAGGGGTGGTGTCGGGCAGCCAGGGGCGCCGGCGATGATGGGGCTGGTGCCCTGCCAGGGTTCAGGGGTCCCGGATGCCCCTCCTTGCCGGGCCAAGGGGCAGTCCCTCCAGACCTGCCCCATCGCCCGGCAGAGGTAGCACCGGGCCTCCCCCATGGAGTAATGCACCCGGTAATGGGCCCCCTGGTAGGGGACTAGGAAGGATCCCTCGAGTGCCTCTCTGTCACACGCCGCTGGCAGCAGTTGAAGCTGCACTTACCCGAGGAATGAGAGGATGTGACGGAGGGCGGGGTCTTTGCAGCCCAATGGGAGAGGGCTGATGACAGAAATGGGTTTCCCCAGGGTAGAGAGGGCGGGTAACAGGGCAGCATTGGGAAGAAAGGGAGGGACGGAGGTCAGGACCAGGCAGATGCCCAGGTCCTCTAGCGACTCCAAGGGGACGAACACGCCCCCTACTGGCAGGCCCTTCTCCACCGCCTCCTGGCGGCGGCCTCCGATGCTAAGAAGAAGACGACCTTGCCATACATTCTGGAGGCCGCCACAACGGCCGTGGGCCCCATCACCCTCGCCAACGCCCGCACATAGATCTCCACGTGGGGCGAGGCAGGCACCAGGAGGCAACGGATGCTGTGCTTCCTGGTCATGGTGGGAAAGGGGCCCCGGCCGCTATAGATGGTAGTGGAGGCGGTGGGTCGGACAGATGACGTAGTGGCAGGCGGGGGGGCTGCCACCACCTGGGCGTACGCCCAGGGGGTCGGGGGAGGGACACCCGCAGAGCTGGTGGAGGGAACAGCGGGGAGGGACACCCCAGCTGGTGGTGGGGCCGGGGCATTGGGGGCAGCCCCTGCCATGGAGGGCCTGGTCTTTTTAGCGGGGCCCTTACCCTTCTTCTTACCCTGGCCCTTCCCGCCGGCTGGGGGAGCTCCCCCAGAATCTGAGGGGGGGAAGGACATGGCAGCAGCAGAGGTTATCCCAGTGCCCGTCACTGCTGGTGCCCCAGTGGGGGAGGTAGCAGATGGTTCAGCAGCAGCAGCGAAGGTAGAGGCTTGAGGGGGTGATGGAGGGGTAGGCAGGGGAGGGGCAGCTCGGGATGCTGGAGGGGCCCCACCCATCTCGTCCCCCACCATCATGAGCAGGGAGGGAAGGGGAGATACCAGAAGAAGGAGGGGAAAGGGGAAGCAGGCCGACCACTCCTCCCCCCTAGGCTGCAGGCAGGGGAGGAGGGCGCCAAAAGGGGTGGGCTGGACGTGGGGGCAATCAGGGGTTAGGGGTCAGTCGCCGACATAGGGTGGAATTCCGGCTCCTCTAGCTGCACTAGGGGAGCGGGGGATATAACAACATTGGGGGTGCAGTGAAGAGGGTCGAAACTAAAATGGGGAGTGGCACAAGCGCATGGGAGGAGGCATGGGCACATGGAGCAAGGGGCTAAGTGGGCTGGAGTTAGCGCAAGGAAACGAAAGGGCTAGCGTCAGAGGCTGGGGCAGGGCAAACAAACAAATGCTGTAGGGGGAAATGGACGGGGCAGGCAAACAAACGGAAGCTAGTAACAGGGGGCTGAGGCACAAGGGGGGGCAAAAGCTGCAAAGGGCATATGGGGCAGGTTATAAGGGCAAAGCTGTGAGGTAGGCAGCGTGGGGGCGGGGGGTACGTGCGCCCACATGCGCTTGCACAGAGTCTGTTTAGGCTGGTTGCTACTTCTGGGCCAAAGGGTGGAATCTGGGCGTGGCAAGCCAAGCAAGCAGCTGAGTCCAGAGGCAGGAGCTAAGGCAGATGGTATATAGCCAGTGGGGTGGTGGAGGGGGCAGCAGTGGTGGTAGTAGTGGTGGGGGTTGGAGGGGGACACAGATGGATTGGGGGGCAGCTCCATACCACACCCCCTGTATCCCTGCAAACACACTCAAGACCCCCACCACAAGAACACAGTTTGAAAGTTATTCAGTCTTAAGGCCCCCTCCACGGTGGTCTACAAAGTTTTTAGGTGCTCCCCCACTGGTAGATGTCCTATCCTTCTCTTCCTCAGGGCTTCAGCAGCTCCAGGCAGCAAGCTCCGCAGCAGCACTCCAGGAAGTCCAGGTGGTGGTCCAGGCAGGCAGAAAGGACCCCTCTCAGGTGGTGGTGGTGGTGTCCGCAGCAGCCATGGCTGGGGTCCCTCATTCCCCTCTTCTGGGGAGTGGGCCAGCAGGCTGCAGTTGGAGCAGTAGCAATACCCAAGGGTGGGGGGGGTCCAGCAGCCAGCCAGCAACCAGGTAGCAGAGAAGTGGTATCTGGCCTAGCCAGGGTGGTGGCGGCGGCGGCGGCAGCGGCAGCCCTCTCCCTCCTTCTCCCTCCAAGCCAGAGGGCTACAAGAGAGTGATCAAGAAGAGAGCTCTTAGTCCCCGATAAAGCAGGTCCCTTTTCCCTGGTTAAGGGAACAGTAAGGTTCCAGAACAATCAGGAACCTTCTGGAGACAATTAAGACAGGCTGATTAGAACACCTGAAGCCAATCAAGAAGCTGTTAGAATCAATTAAGGAAGGCTAATCAGGGCACCTGGGTTTTAAAAAAAAGGAGCTCAGTTTAGTTTGTGGTGTGCATCTGAGGAGCTGGAGCAAGAGGAGCAGAGAGTGAGAACGCCAACTGTTGGAGGACTGAGTTGTACAAGCATTATCAGACACCAGGAGGAAGGTCCTGTGGTGAGGATAAAGAAGGTGTTGGGAGAAGGCCATGGGGAAGTAGCCCAGGCAGTTGTAGTTGTCGCACAGCTGTTCCAGGAGATACTTTAGACAGCTGCATTCTACAGGGCCCTGGGCTGGAACCCAGAGTAGAGGGCGGGTCTGGGTTCCCCCCAAATCCTCCCAACTCCTGGTCGGACACAGGAGTCGTTGACCTGGACTGTGGGTTCAGAAAAATGGCCAAGCTGAGGGCTGACGGGAAGCTCCAAGGCGAGCTAATCCACCAATAAGCACAAGACCCACCAAGGTAGAGCAGGAACTTTGTCACAGTGAGTATAAACCTGTTTTGTTTTAATTCTTTATTTTGCATGCTATGTACCTTTGGGTGAATAAATAATGCTTTATTTTGACGAAGCAGGTTTTGAGTCACTTAAATCAGCTCACTGGTCACAGGTCCACAAGGGAAAGGGGCTTACAGGTGCCAAACATAGCAGGACCTGTAGTATTAACACGGTTGGGAAATAGGGGGGCTGGACCCCAGAGAGCCATCTAAGAGTAGTTAGACCATAGGGTGCCACTCTCTGAGAGAGATGCAGGAAGTCAGGCCTGTCACCCTGAGGGGTGCACTTGGGAGGGACTTAAAGGGTCTAAAATACAGCTTGTTTGGTAACAGTGATATGTGGATTCATTCCTTCCTCTCCGATACTGCAAACCAACTGATCATCCTGCAAAAGTGCTCTCACTTATATAGGTGCCTTGCGGTTCATGTTGTGACCCTTCCTGTTTAATGTCTGCAGTTGGGACTGGCATTTTTGGCCACAATGTCATCTATATACTGATGACACTCACCTTTTCAGTCTCCTTCCTTTCAAACCTAGATTTTATAGAGGTTTTCCTCTTTTCTCAGAGCCTAATGTTGAAAGGGAAAGTTGAGTGAAAGAGAACTTGGAGCAATTCAATCTTCATCAGATGGGAAGTGATAGTTGTTGGGAGCGGAAAAGCAGCAGGCTGAAGTAATATCTGCCTCAATTATTGAAAGTGTATGCCCACTCTGCCAAAATGGTCAGGGTAGTGGGGTCCTACTGGAAATACAACAGCTACTGGATTCTCAAGCAGCAGCAGTGGCGTGTAGCACCCTTTGTCATATATGGCTGTGAACACACCTCTGATGCAGACCTCATGATAGTCCTCCATGTCTTTGTCAGATCCTGAATTTGGCAAGCCTCAAGGTGTATCTTAGGTCAGCTCACTTAAAAACTTTCTTCCATTTTGAAACATTCCTCCAGTTTCAGAGACAGACAGTCCTTATACAATGGGCAACGCCACTGGAACTGGTAATACTTCTCAAAATGGAATAATCTTTTTAACTCAAACTTCTATGGGCCCCTTTTGTTTTGTTTAGGTATGATGGGAATGGGAGTGACACATTACTGAAGAAGAGCCTTTAATAGGTATTTTGAGAAGAATTAATCAAAATCGCAAAAGTGCGACTTAATGGATGAAGTGTCTATTTACAACCATTGCTTTGGTGGATTTTCTGAATTCATTCTCTGACTTCTAATAGGAGATTCATTTGGTTTCTTGTTTAATTAGATTTTTAATCATATTCAGACCACTCCTGTATCAGCTTGTCTCAAACTAAAATATTTCTCCCTCCAAAGTAGTATCAGAGTAACCACTGCCTGGAATCCTTTTTTGTCTTTGATGGTTCATCATTAAGAAACAGTCAATTAAAATAATTACTAGATAATCATTGCCTTAAAAACTTGGGGACTTTCCCAATTCCTGTCATTTCCAGATCATTTATACAAAAATAGAGATCCCATCTTAATCATTATGCCTAAGAGAGTTGAAATTTTAGTCAAACATTTGATATTTGTTGGAAGTCACGTTTCCACTTTTGGCAAGATTACATACAGGGATCCTATCCAAATCAGGTTACTTCTTTCTGCTCACTGATTTCTTTACATGCTTAACTTTCCTACAGATAGATTGGCAAACAAACCCTTTTAAGAATTGTCTTAAAAAGCCTAAAGATCCTCTCTCTAATTCTTTTGCAGGTAATTAGGAGATAAAGAGGAATGTCTCTCTTCAGCCAAATAAGAACCTTATTATGTATATTTCAACTATTGTAATCATAGTCCAATGCAAAAAAAAAAAAAAGAGAGAGAGAGAATAAAAATGTGCCCAATGATCTGATTATGGTAAAAATCAGACAAATCGATGGCAAATCTGTATATACTATGGAGGTGTCAGGCGTGGCTTCATAGTCAAGGCTGAACTGCTGGAGCTTTGCAATTAAAACAGACATTGAACCTCTTTGTTACAGAAGAAGAATACAGTGTACCCCTAAACCGCAACACCTACTCTCTAAGTACAGAATGAGAAATAACAAGTAAATCCAATAATGTCTTAAAGTAATTTTAAAATAGCTCCGTTCAGAAATTTAGGAATGAGTACCCAACTTTTATTCATTCTGAATGATCTCAGTAATGGAGTAATGCAGACTGTTCAAAGTACCAAAATTTGAAACAGACGGAAATCTTGTGCATAACTTACATTTGATGATTTTTTTAAGGTGAATGGTCATTTTTGACACTGTTCTTCTTAGCTGAAAGTTACTTCTTCAACAGAAACTGAAGAATAGCCTATTGCAGAGAACTCCACAACAGAAACTGAAGAATAGTTTTTGTGGAGTTCTCTGCAATAGACTATCACTCTGCTTATAGGGAAATTAGACTCCACTGCTATCAACTCCTATTGTGCTAATCCTTTAGAAATGCAACCATTATAACCTACTAGACTGAAGTTAACTACTGCATTCCAAAGAGTTCATCACCCACAATGCTGTTCTATTCTGGCTGAGTGTGGAGGGAAAGAAAAGAAGATACCCTGTGTAAAGAGGGGTAAGGAGAATTCAACTGCTGTAGTTACTTCGCACTGGGAGTGAAGATATGGCTTCCATTGGCTCCCAAAAGACAGCTACAAGTGCCCTATGCAACTGCAGGAGGCAAAGAAAGTCTCTTCCACAATACCTGGGAGATCTTTTTCTACATAGACCCTTTACTGTTGAAGCAAAACGCTGCCAACAGTGAAGAGTTTTTCTGTTAAAAAAACAACACTTCACTGCCATCCTCCACTGAATAAGTAGGGCCAAACAATATTTGCAAATTGAAATAAAGAGATTTAATATTACAATAGAACAGGCAATCCAGGAAGACTTTTTATGCTCATTGCCGCCTGGACTAATAAGAATGGTTTCAGACAGGGCAAAAGTTTGATGGAATTGAGCAAGAGGAGCTATGCCCACTTACGCTGGAAATTTTTATTTGAATCATTCTGCATTTGTATAGATCAACTTCACAGCCCATGAATGACAGTAATAGCCTGAGTGAAAAGAACTTTTCTATCTGGATTGTCTAAAACAAAGAATTATACTTATAAAATAGCATTTTAAAAGAGACCACATTAAAAAGCTTTACACACTAATACATGCAAATTGTCTTTATTCCCATTGTTCCCATCTATTCCCATTTTTATTATCTTTATTCTATTAAACATTCTATAAACTGTGAACACAGTAACTCTTCCCAGCCTCCAGCAGTAGACCTGCAAGCATACTGCATCCCCACTCCTGATCTGCTACAGGCTAAACACACTAACAGACTACTTAAAAGACAATTAGACCAATTTCACATTTCCTTGCAGCCGAAAAATTTCATGTTATTTCAGTCACAGTGGATGGATGCCAAGTTCACTGGAAACAACCCTGCTGATTTATCAGTCCATTTTAATACTTTAGAAATACTGTTAAAACATGGCTGTCCTAATTACACAGGGATCAGTGCACAGTGTCCCTCTCACCCAGGATTCTCCCAGAAGGGCTGCAATCACCTACATTCCCCCTAATTTCACCATGCAATTCCAACTAATTTCATCCTAGTACAGTGCTGTCAGACAACTCCCATGTCTCTGCGGTTTTAATCGATTAGCTCAATGTCTCTATAATGCATCACCAGCTGCCAGGCACAGAACTGGACGCTTTGCAAGCATTTCAACTAAAAGACAGTTTAATTACTATACCAGCATCTCAAAGGCATAGGCACATAGACTTGGAAGGGAATTATTAAAATATTTGATGTCAACAAATCACTTCATAACTGAGCAAACAATGACAATCAAAAGGCTAGAAATAAGGAGAGTCAGATTTTAAAATTGTAAGTGGCTTTTTTATAGACTCTAATGTATTCAGGCAAATGGCTGGTGTAAGTATTACTGTTTACACAATGCAATTGTGCTTTACGATAATTTTTTTATGGGAAATAAAGACATGTTTAAAACTGACACATCTGTAGCACTAAATTCCAATGCTCGGGAAAGACACCTTGCATTAGGAAATAGTTAAAGTAAATGAGAGGAAAAAATGGATTGCCGGAATTCATGAATTACTGAACCAGATTGGAAAGGAGTACTTGTGGTACCTTAGAGACTAACAAATTTATTTGAGCATAAGCTTTCATGAGCTACAGAGCACTACATCGGATGCATGAAAGCTTAAGCTCAAATAAATTTGTTAGTCTCTAAGGTGCCACAAGCACTCCTTTTCTTTTTGCGGATACAGACTAACACGGCTGCTACTCTGAAGCCTGAACCAGATTGTAAACTCTGGTTCATTCATCGTACTACTTCTGTGCATGAGAACTCACATGAGTGTAATGAAAGGGTCTGGTGGCTGTCTATTTAAACAGTAAACACACACCACACAACAGAACCACTAACCCAGGAACCTATCCTTGCAACAAAGCCCGTTGCCAACTCTGTCCACATATCTATTCAGGGGACACCATCATAGGGCCTAATCACATCAGCCACACTATCAGAGGCTCATCTACCAATGTGATATATGCCATCATGTGCCAGCAATGCCCCTCTGCCATGTACATGGCCAAATGGGACAGTCTCTACATAAAAGAATAAATGGACACAAATCAGACATCAAGAATAACATTCAAAAACCAATCAGAGAACGCTTCAATCTCCCTGGTCACTCGATTACAGATCTAAAAGTGGCAATTCTTCAACAACAACAACAAAAAAAACCTTCAAAAACAGATTCCAAGGAGAGACTGCTGAATGTGTCATTACACAAAGTAAAACTATATCCCCATGTTTATTCTCCCTCCCCCCCACTGTTCCTCAGACATTCTTGTCAATTGCTGGAAATGGCCCACCTTGATTATCACTACAAAAGGTTCCCCACCTCCTCTCCCCCCCGCCCCCCGCCGCTCATCTTATCTGATCACTACAGTGTGTATGGTAACACCCATTGTTTCATGCTCTCCGTGTATATAAATCTCCCCACTGTATTTTCCACTGAATGCATCCGATGAATGAGCTGTAGCTCACGAAAGCTTTTGCTCAAATAAATTTGTTAGTCTCTAAGGTGCCACAAGTACTCCGTTTCTTTTTGCAGATACAGACTAACACAGCTGCTATTCTGAAACATGTGCAAAACAGGAACTAGACATTTTAAATAATAGCAAGTAGTCTAACAGATCCAAGAGAGAGGTTGTAGCTCAGTTTAAAAAAGAGACAAACGACAATAGGAATATGGGGCAAATCTTTTCTTCCCACTTTCTGTGAGGTTATGTAAGGGTCATAACAGTAGAAAAACCATTTTTCTGATATGTAGGGAGGGAGCAGGGAGGCCAAACTACATAGACCCTGCATCGGAAGACTCATCACCCCTCTCATACCAGATTGCTGCAGAACAGAGCTTCATTTGGACTCTACATGCATGAGTGCAGAGTGGAAAAGTATGGCCAGAGAAGAGAAGTGACAAAGGGATTTGCCAGTTAGTGTGCACAAAGACTGAATCCACTGGCCCAAAACTTCACTGCACCCATAGATTGTATTAGCAGATGCAGCCGAACTGTGCATGAGCTCCTTGCCCTATATATGAGTATTACCATGTTTGCAGATGCAGCAGATGTTGGGAGTGGGTTCAAGGCCATGTGTTCAGCTCTAGTGGGAAGTGTCTGTATTTGATCTCTGTAACCCCTTCTAGCTGCTGGAATGAATGGCATTGACAGAAACTGCATAAGGACTCATCTCTCTTCCCTAGAGGGAGGGGCATTATGATTTATAGCCATTGTGGGTGGGAAGAAAAGAAACAGGGGGGAAAGTAAATACTAGAGAATGCCCAGGCCAGTACGGTAACATGAAGGTAATGACCTGGTATTTGAGACCTGAACTCATAATATTTCTGTAATTGTCTGGTTTATGTCCCAGAATCTGATGTTATTTCATTCAGTTACTTCATGCTGTGACAGTGCCTCAACCCCCTGTTCTTCCCTCGTGCGGTAAATAAATCAAACTGAGCTCTGGGAACTGTAAACCCAGGCCTATTTCATTTTAAAAGGAGAAAAATCCCTAGATGTCACATGGCCTAATCTACATCCCTCCCTTCTGCTGCAACATACTGGAATGATCCTACCTTAAAACATGTTTCCCCAAACCTATCTACTATCACTTATCCATCCCAATTCTCTCTGTGATGAAGCTATCCTTGCTCATTTGAAACGCACCAACCAGCAAGGTTTTCAATTCCCCTCCCTAATCTACAGGGAACCATGCTTTAATTAGCCTTGGGTTTATAGATTTCCCCTCCAGCACTCTATCACTGCTCCCTGACCCTCCGGTATCACATATCCATCCCCCCCAAACCCTGCTCAACACCATGGGGTTGGGCTACTTGGGACGAGAGACACAGTCGTCGTGATAGGCTGCCTGCATTGCCATGTTGGCTTCCAGCTCTATGCTAAAGGAGTACTTGTGGCACCTTAGAGACTAACAAATTTATTAGAGCATAAGCTTTCGTGAGCTACAGCTCACTTCATCGGATGCATTTGGTGGAAAAAACAGAGGAGAGATTTATATACACACACACAGAGAACATGAAACAATGGGTTTATCATACACACTGTAAGGAGAGTGATCACTTAAGATAAGCCATCACCAACAGCAGGGGGGGGAAGGAGGAAAACCTTTCATGGTGACAAGCAGGTAGGCTAATTCCAGCAGTTAACAAGAATATCAGAGGAACAGTGGGGGGTGGGGTGGGAGGGAGAAATACCATGGGGAAATAGTTTTACTTTGTGTAATGACTCATCCATTCCCAGTCTCTATTCAAGCCTAAGTTAATTGTATCCAGTTTGCAAATTAATTCCAATTCAGCAGTCTCTCCTTGGAGTCTGTTTTTGAAGCCTTTTTGTTGAAGTATAGCCACTCTTAGGTCTGTGATCGAGTGACCAGAGAGATTGAAGTGTTCTCCAACTGGTTTTTGCCATCGCTCTCTCAGATCTTGGGAGACAGACCAGTCCTTGCTTACAGACAGCCCCCCAATCTGAAGCAAATACTCACCAGCAACCACACACCACACAACAGAACCACTAACCCAGGAACCTATCCTTGCAACAAAGCCCATTGCCAACTCTGTCCACATATCTATTCAGGGGATACCATCATAGGGCCTAATCACATCAGCCACACTATCAGAGGCTCCTTCACCTGCGCATCTACCAATGTGATATATGCCATCATGTGCCAGCAATGCCCCTCTGCCATGTACATTGGCCAAACTGGACAGTCTCTACGTAAAAGAATGAATGGACACAAATCAGACGTCAAGAATTATAACATTCAAAAACCAGTTGGAGAACACTTCAATCTCTCTGGTCACTCGATCACAGACCTAAGAGTGGCTATACTTCAACAAAAAGGCTTCAAAAACAGACTCCAAGGAGAGACTGCTGAATTGGAATTAATTTGCAAACTGGATACAATTAATTTAGGCTTGAATAGAGACTGGGAATGGATGAGTCATTACACAAAGTAAAACTATTTCCCCATGGTATTTCTCCCTCCCGCCCCACCCCCCACTGTTCCTCTGATATTCTTGTTAACTGCTGGAATTAGCCTACCTGCTTGTCACCATGAAAGGTTTTCCTCCTTCCCCCCCCTGCTGTTGGTGATGGCTTATCTTAAGTGATCACTCTCCTTACAGTGTGTATGATAAACCCATTGTTTCATGTTCTCTGTGTGTGTGTATATAAATCTCTCCTCTGTTTTTTCCACCAAATGCATCCGATGAAGTGAGCTGTAGCTCACGAAAGCTTATGCTCTAATAAATTTGTTAGTCTCTAAGGTGCCACAAGTACTCCTTTTCTTTTTGCGAATACAGACTAACACGGCTGCTACTCTGAAACCAGCTCTATGCTAAAAGAAAAGGAGTACTTGTGGCACCTTAGAGACTAACAAATTTATTAGAGCATAAGCTTTCGTGAGCTACAGCTCACTTCATCGGATGCAAATGCATCCGATGAAGTGAGCTGCAGCTCACGAAAGCTTATGCTCTAATAAATTTGTTAGTCTCTAAGGTGCCACAAGTACTCCTTTTCTTTTTGTGAATACAGACTAACACGGCTGCTACTCTGAAACCAGCTCTATGCTGTATCCAGAAGTGGAAAGGTTGTAGGGATAGAAACCATCTAATCACTCGTGCATTCCTCTCCTTGTTCTTGTGCATCCATTGCAGTGGGGCATGGTCTGTCACAAGGGTGAACCACCGCCCAAGCAGGTAGTACCGTAGAATCTCCATTTAACTGCTAGGCATTCCTTTTCTACTATGGCATACTGTTGCTCCCTGGGCAGGAGCTTTCGGCTAAGGTAAAGGATTGGGTGCTCCTCATCCCCCACCATCTGTGAAAGGATGGCCAAAAGTCCTTCCTCCGAGACATCTGTTTGTAGGATGAATTCTTTTTTGAAATCTGTGGCTATGAGCACTGGGTGGCTGCAAAGGGCCATCCTTAGGTCTGTGAAAGCTTCTTCTGCCACCTCAGTCCACTTAACTATCTCCGGGTCCCGAGCTCTTATCAAGTCCATCAGAGGCACTGCCCTTATGGCGAAGTGAGGGATGGACCGGCAATAGAACCCCACTATCCCTAAGAATGTTTTGACTTGCTTCTTGCGGCTCGGGCGAGGCCATTCCTGTATAGCCTACGCTTTGTTCCATTGGGGCTTCACCAGGCACCTTCTGACTACATACCCGAGGTATCTGACCTCCGCTAACCCTATTGCACATTTGGATGGGTTAGCGGTGAGGCCAGCCTGTCTAAGAGCATCCAGTACCGCTTCCACTTTCCCTAGGTGCGTCTCCCAGTCAGAGCTATGGATTACCACATCATCTAAACAGGCAGCAGCATACTTGGCAAGGGGTTGAAGTAATCTGTCCATCAATCGATGAAAAGTCGCGGGGGCCCCATGGAGCCCTGAAGGGAGGATGGTATATTGGAAAAGGCCATCGGGTGTATAGAAAGCGTTTTTTTTTTTTTGGCATCCTCAGCCGGGGGATCTGCCAGTAGCCTTTTGTCAAGTCCAAGGTGGTCAAGTATCAGGCCTTGCCTAACTCATCCACCAGCTCATCAATACGTGGTATTGGGTAGGCATCGAACTGGAATACCTCATTTAACTGCCAGAAGTCATTACAAAATCTCAGGCTGCCATCAGGCTTGGGGACCAAGACAATAGGGCTGGACCACTGGCTGTGTGATTCCTCATAAGATCCAGCATCTTCCTGACTTCTGCCCTAATTTCTTTTATTTTTGCCTCTGGTATGCGATATGGTTTTATCGTCACCCTTGCTCTAGGACAGGTGACGATGTGGTGTTGGATCAGCATCATGCGGCCTGGTTGTGTGGAGAACACGTCTTGGTTCTGCTAATCATTTTGACGACCTCTTTTCATTGTTCTGGGACTAATGCAGGGGCTATCTTTACCTGCCCTTGTGGGCCATCTGCCTGGGATGGAGCCGGGAGGACGGCCAGGCACATTTCCTGATCGAGCCAGGGTTTCAGTAAAGTTGATGTGGTATATCTGCTCTGGCCTTTGGCGGTCTGGCTGCTTCACCTTATAATTCACCTCCCCAGTGGCTTCCATGATCTCATAGAGTCCACGCCAACTGGCCAGGAGCTTACTTTCTGTTGTTGGTAGCAGCACCAGCACCCGTTCTCCTGGTTGAAATTTCCATACTTTTGCCTAACGATTGTAGTAGGTTTGTTGGGCCAATTGTGCTTTCTCCAAATGCTCTCGTACTATGGGGTTCACTTGGCTATTCGTTCTCTTATCTGGGCTATGTGGGCAATGACGTTCTTCCCCGGGTTGGGTTGTTCCTCCCATTCCTCCTTTGCGATATCTAATATGCCACATGGGTGGCGTCCATACAGTAGCTCGAAGGGGGAGAAACCAGTAGATGCTTGGGGAACTTCTTGTTTGCAAACATCAGGTATGGTAGGAGGGTATCCTAGTCTTTACCATCTTGGGCCACCACCCTTCAGATCATGCTCTTGAGAATGTGGTTAAATCGCTCAACCAGACCATCTGTTTGTGGATGATAGATGGAGGTCTGCAAGGCTTGGATGCGGAGCAGGGTACATAAGTCTTTCATTACTCTCGACATGAAGGGAGTCCCTTAGTCTGTCAAGATCTCCTTCGGGATGCCTACCCTAGCAAAAACCTACACCAGTTCTTTTGCGATCGCCTTGGATGTGGCATTTCTCAAAGGAATGGCTTCAGGGTACCGTGTGGTGTAGTCCAGGATGACGAGTATGCTTCGGTGACCCCGGGTCGTTCTTTCTTATGAGCCCACTAGATCCATTGCTATCCTTTCAAAAGGAACTTCAATTATAGGCAAGGGTACCAACGGGGCCCTTAACTAAGGTTGGGGGCTATGCAGCTGGCACTCTGGGCAGGAGGTGCAATAGAGCTGGACTTCTGCCCGTACCCCCGGCCAGTAGAATCTCCTTAGGACTCTACACAGGGTCTTCTCTGCTCCTAAATGTCCCCCAAACTGACGACTGTGAGCTAACTCTAATACAGCCCTAATGTGCTTCCGTGGCACCAAGTGCTGTTCTACTACTTTCCCCCGTATTGGCACTACCCAGTAGAACAGATCCTGCTTGATTATATAGTATGGCCCTGGGCCTTTGTTTTTCCCTTCTACTGGCATGCCATTTACCTCTGCTACCTCCTCCCTCACGTTCGCATACAGTGGGTCATCGGTTTGGTCCTGCCCAAAACATTTGTGTGCGGGACTGATCTGGCCTGATTCTATTGGATTGGGCTCCCCTCCTTCTCTTGGAGTGCTTCTACTCATGCTGGGGGCCAACTCTGGGTCTCCACAGGGCCTCCTCCCAACCAGGGCAGCTCTCTGGTTTGCCGCCAAAATTCTGGTTCCTAATCTTTTGTCTGCCTTCCTTTCCCATCTGGATTTCCAGGATTTCCCGGGAGGTGAAAATAACTCTAGGGAAAACCCAGCAAAAATTGTAGTACGGTCATCCATGGGTACCTCAAACTCTGCTCAGGGTTTACTTCCCTCCCCTAACTCAATGGCGGGGAGTAGGCTCTTGAACCCAGGAAAGTCCCTGCCAATTAAGACCGGGTAAGGGAGCTTGGGGACCACCCCTGCAGTCATCTTGGTAGTGTTTCCCTGGATCTCAATCTGTATTGGAATTGCGGGGTAGAAATTTACTGTGCCGTGGACATGTCACTCCGGTGCTCTTGGCCCGGCTCAGTTGGTCTTGCCCCACTAACTTCCCTGAGACCAAATGTGACAGCACTCCCAGAGTCCACCAAAGCTATGGTCTGGATGCCGTTCATCTTTACAAGCCTGGTGTACTCATGTGGGGCCATCGCAACCCCCACCAGGCTCATTAGGCCACATTGGTCCCCGGGATCCCCCAGATTACATTGCATGAGCTCCTCCCTGTTGGGGCACTGGGCTGTTATATGCCCCAACTTCCCACACTCATAACAGCGATATCTCATTCCAGAGGTTGCCTGCTGTCTTGAGCCCTCTGACTAGCTCTCCCAACCCTCTCCCACCGGACCTCCAGCTCCTTTTGGGGCCTCAGGCCGCTCCTTGGTGCCTGTTCTTCCAGCTATGGCTTTCCTGGAGCTCTCGATGATCCAGGGCCTCAGTGTCGGGACTGGTTTCCTGAAATGCTGTGTTTCATCTCCTGGGGTTTCGAATAGTTCACGGGCTGCCAGTTGTCTCTCTACAAGGGTGACCAGTTTGTCATAGGTGGAGGGGTCATTCTGGCCTACCCAGGCCCGAAGGCCCGAGGGTAGTCCCCTTGCATAGTGGCCCAGCACCAGGAGCTCCATCATTTTCTCCAAGCTGAGCACCTCCAGGCGTAACCACTTCCAGGCTAGGTGGATTAGGTCAAATAGTTGTGATCGTGGTGTCTTGTCTTCACAGTATTGCTATTCATGGAACCTCCGGGCTCGCAAGGCCGTAGTTGCCCTGGCCAGGCCAGGATCTCAGCCTTCATTCGGGGGTAATCTGCCAACTCCTCTGCGGTCATATCATAGTAGGCCTTTTGGGCCTCCCCACACAAAAATGGGGCGAGGATGCCCGACCTCTGGTCTCAGGGCCAGGCCTCCCACAGGGCTGTCCATTCAAAGGCCAGGAGGTATGCCTCCACATCATCCTCCCGGGTCATTTTCTGCAGACAGTAGCTGGCCCGTATGGTCCATGTCCCGTCATACCCACGGCTCAGCTCCATATGGGCCCTCACCTGGTTCACTAGTTCCTGCAGCATGGCCCGATCTTGGGTGGCCTGAGTCATCAGCAGGTGACTGGTCTCTTACTGCAGCCGCATAGCCTCCTGTTGGACAGCTGCCTGGACCCGGGTAGCCTCCTGCTGGGTGGCAGTGGCTTGCACCAGTACTTCGGCCACGTCCTCCATCTTGGGGCAGGGTGGTCGTGACCCACCCTGGATTATGTTCATGGCGCAGAAATCCCACTTCTAACACCATGTGTGACAAGAAGGCCAATGTTAGCATGGTGGGTCCTGCGCTTTTCTTGGCAGGAGGGCTAAGACGCCAGCCCTTGCCCCTGCTCTTGGGCCACCAAGGTCCCCGCTAGTGGCCCAGAAAGGTGGTAGAGCAGGGAAGTGGGGGTGGGGTCTGGGTTTGCTCCTCACTCTGAGCCCCGCCCCTCTCAACCTCTGCAGGTTCTTACGCTCTTCCCCCTTGGGTGGGGTACCTTCGGTCCTTACTCCTTCCCCCAAGGTCTATCCCTCCCCTGCTGGGGCAGCGTCTCTCTTACTTTGGTTCTCTGATCTTTCAAGTCTCACAGCACACCTCCAAGCTCCAGTCCTCTCTCCTTCCTCCTTCTCCCTGACTGCCTGAAGCAGGGGGGTTTAGTAGGTTCCTGACAGGGCCTTAATTGACTGCAGGTGCTCTAATTAACCTGTAGCCACCCTCCCTAGTCTACAGGAAACCATGCCTTAATTAGCCTTGGGCTTATAGATTTCCCCTCTAGCACTCTGCCACTGCTCCCTGGCCCTCCTGTATCACACCTCCCATGTACGCATGCGTGTGCAGGACTAAGCACTTGGCTAACTATAATATTCACTTGGCAAGCACTCTCAAAAATAAAAGTATCTTTTGCAGTTATAATGTAAAATAAGAAGTCTACTGGTATAAGATAACTTTTGCATTCATCTGAATAAAAATAAATTTAGATTTAACAGATTACATACACATCTTAAATTCACAGTTGTTATGCATCGCCTTTCTTCACCAGCTTTGTTATTGGTCAGGTCTCCAAAGGAGGAGTAATTTGCATGTCAATATTTAAATCTCATCTACACTGCAACATTTAGACACAATGCCACTATTCTTTTAAAAAAGGTTTCTTCAGGAAACAAAATATGACTGTGTCTTGCAAACTTTGGTGATGCAGCAAGAGTCAACAAAAAGTGAAGTCACACGAGAGGACCACAGCACTGCTAATATACTAGAATTTTTGAATCTGTAGTCATGTGAATGTAATACATTATGATGATGATCCTTGCTACTCTCACTTGCTTGCTTAGGAAGTACAGTCTAACTTCTTTCCTTGAATCCAGAGAAGACCTGAGGTTTTGCTTGTGTTTTGTTTTTTTTTTTTTTTTTAGAGGTAATGGCATCACTGACTACAACATGCTCTCATAATTTCTTTTTACCACTTTATAACGAATGACTAGAGAACCACTTCTTATTCATAATGTCCACAAACAAATTTAGCCACTCTGCCCCACAGGATATCCATTGAATTTTCCAATGTCTGATTAACAAGTGCCTTGAGACTGTTGTTCCCAGGGCTATCAGTCTTTGGTTCTACTTTCCTTAATTTTTGTCCCAGCCCAATTTAATGAGTGTTTCTCGTTTTCCCATGAAGTTCTTGGCTCTTCAGGGCACAAGCCACAATACAAGATTTAACTTCTTAAAATTGTATTTACACTGTTACATTATAATTTTCAAGAAGCTAAAAAAACCCAAACTAAAATTAAAAAAAAATTGAGTGGAAATATCAACTAGTCCTTTAAAAGTCTGTCTCCAGATGGCATAACTCTATGCACAGACAGACTCTTTAAATATGAATTCTATCTCAGTTTCATTTAATACTGATTTGACTTCACAAGAAGGCAAAAGTATTTAAATTCAATATCACCCATCCCTGATTTAGATCTATGAATGTGAAAATCTCTGATACTAATTTTAATTGCACTATTCCCTCTCCACAGGCAACTGTTAAATTGGTTTGGTGAAATAGTAGTGAATCACATCAAAGTAGTAGGATACGTTTTATAATATATCTAAATAACTATCCCATTTTCCCAGCATGTTGCTGTGTGTTTTAAGTATTAATATTATGATTCCAGTTTAGCAGAATGTAGCCTTAATAAATTTTCCTCCTACTGTATTTTAGCACCATTAAAAATCAGGCTAAATTCTAAATGGCTATCAAGTGATAAAGGAGCAACATTTACTGCTGGAGCCCCAAGAAAATGTGTTTACCTAGTCATAAAACACTCATGAAAGGAGCTTAGAGATGCATCATTTTGATGCAATAATGGTCCTTCCAAACTAATCCCACTTTTTATTTTCTTCAGCTGTAATGTTTATTACCTGGATCCAGGTTTTTTTTTTTTTATTTTGTTTTATTGCATTCATAGATATTCTTGTTACCATTTGCAACCTCATTTTCAAAATACAGATATATAAGCCAACATGTACTTTGCATTAATTATGGGAAAGGTTTTCGTACCCAAGGCAGGTACAAACACTGCTGTAGGATGTGCAGGGGTCAGCATAGCACACACTTCTGTTATGGGTCAAGGGAGGTTTCAATAGGGCTGTAGGAAAGGGGGTCCACAACGTCCCAGTGCTTCTGGAGATGCTACAGGGAGACGCAGTAATAACGGAAAGGCTCCTCCAATTAAGATACAGAGTTATGGTATATGTTATTGGACCACCCTGGGCTGGGAGTGTGGGGAGAGAAGAAAAAAAGATGTAGCATATTTATGGAATAGATTTTCAGAAAGTTTCTAAATCCCACACAAGGGCATGAGGTGCCACTCTTGAGCAGAGAACATGAAGTCTAGTAAAGGCTTTGAGCATATAGTAAGGACAGAGATTACTTTGCACGTGGAATCAGGGAGTGTGGCAGGTCCCTTTCAATACATACCAAAACCAGAATTCCGCAAGTCTCCCCTGATTATGGTACCAAACAAAGCAAAGGGGGAATATAGGCTTATCCATCACCTGTCCTACCCCCACAGCTAATTGGTAAAATGATTATATGCACCCCCAGCCGTGTTCTGTGAGAGACATGTCATTTGATGCTACGGCAGCCATGGTTAGGGAGTGTGGCCCTGGAGCGATGTTGGAAAATGCAACATCAAATCTGCATTCCAGTTTCTTCTGGTGCATCCCAGGGACTTTAACTTGCTTGGATTTCAATTTGAAGGATGTTACTATTTTAATAAAGCCATGTCCATGGGTACGTGGTCTCATGTGAAGCTTTTGAAGGATGCAAGTCCATTTTGGAGTGGGCAATAGTGCACCATGTGATATCGGCCAGTCTGATCCACAATCTCGATGTCTTCTTATGTGCAGGAAGATTAGGGACAGGCAACTGTGAATACATGCTTCGGGCATTTCAGAACCTAGCCGAGCACCTCAGGATCTCTCACCATAGAAAAACCAGAAGGCTCTACCCAAAGTTGAATGTACCAGGGCATTGAACTGGACTTGTTTCTAGGTTACCTACAGCAGTGGTTCTCAAAGCCGGGCCGCTGCTAGTTCAGGGAAAGCCCCTGGCAGGCCAGACCGGTTTGTTTACCTGCCACGTCCACAGGTTTGGCTGATCATGGTTCCCACTTATCCAGGCCACTAGGGGCTTTCCCGGAACAAGCGGTGGACCGGCTTTGAGAACCACTGACCTACAGAGAAGTTGAAATTGGTCAGGGAACTGACATGGGCTCTCAAAGGGGAAATTAAAATTACTCTGAGGGTGTTACTACAGGTGGCCATGGGCCACCCAAACTTGGTATATTGGGGGTGGTGGATCCCAAT
This sequence comes from Dermochelys coriacea, assembly GCF_009764565.3. Taxonomy (NCBI): domain Eukaryota; kingdom Metazoa; phylum Chordata; order Testudines; family Dermochelyidae; genus Dermochelys; species Dermochelys coriacea. The sequence continues at coordinate 80,321,617 of NC_050073.1, read as the reverse complement.
CAGACACTTTGTGCCCACTGGCCTTCTCTGGAGTGCAAAAACTCCACCACTTTATTAGAATGAGAAGGGAAATAAAGGAAGATTTATCAGTGTGGGAAAGATTCCTGAAATAGTTTTATGGAGATTTTGATATGGCATTCAGACTGGTTGCTCAAAACTGAGCTGCAGGTATAATCTGATGCCTCAGAAGGTATAGCTTTTGGGGTTTACTTTCGAGATGACTGGTGTGCATAGAGGTGGCCAGAAAGCTGGGTGGCTCAGGGTATTACAGGATTCATTGCATCCCTCGTGATTTTTCCTATACTGTTGGCAGTCACTAGCTGGGGAGAAAACTTTCAGAACAAAAAAGTCCATTTCTGGTGCGACAACCAACCCATGGTTCATATTTTAAATAGCCAGTCAGCTAAGACTGCTCAGGTAATGAGTCTGGTTAGGGCCTTTGTTTTACACTGTCTGTGGTTTAACATATCTTTTCATGCAGTGCATATCCTGGGAGTGGATAATATTGCTGATGTTCTCTTGATTTCAGGATGACAGATTCTGGGAACTCACCCCACTGGCCAGGAGAGACCCACAGGGAATGCCCCAACAACTCTGGGACCTTGGCTCATGACAGTTGTGGGAATAGTCGAGCACTCAATTGCCCCACAGACTTTGAGGGCCTATCTGGCCAGCCATTCAGAGTTAGCAGAATTTAGGGCACAGGAAGGGCTTCACTGTGGGCATCCCATACCAACCTACCAGGTGGCTCAATATGTGGTGCCTCTGACCCACTGTGGGTGGGCTTCCTCCACTATCTCTGGCCAGCTAGTGGGCCTGTCCTCCTGCAGTGAGCTAGGGGCTTTCTCAGACCCACGTGGGCACTTCAGAGAACAGAAACTCTTAAAAGCGTAGTCTAGGAGGAATGACAGGTTACCAATAACATTGGAAACCCTGACAGAGTTGTCAAAGGCTCTGCCTGGGGCTACAGCTGTGGGAGGGAGGCCATGTTAATTAAGGAGGGATTTGTTGTTGCCTTCTTTGGCACTTTGAGAATGAGTGAACTGGTACTTATGATAGCTGCAGACAGGTCCCAGAGTGCATTAATCGTAACTGATGTGCAACTGTCTGCAGGAGCAGTGGACCTGTACTTAAGGTACCCAAAAACAGACCGGAAGGGAAGGGGGTGGCTTATGTGGTATTGAAGGTATGTTGAGATGAGTGCATGTGCCCTATAAAGGTGATAGAACCTCACTAAAAATCCAGGGCCTGCAGCCAGGCCCACTGTTCATACATGGTAATGTCAGCTTCCTGACAAGGTACCAATTCAGCCCAGTGCTGAGAAAAACTTTCTGCTACTATGGTCTTGACCAGGGTAAATTTGGTACTCATTCCTTCAGGATTGGGGCAGCAATGTCAGTGACTGCAGAGGGTTTTGGCTTGCAGCGGGTGCAGGCAATAGGGCACTGGAAATCAAGGTGTTACAGGACTAACGTCCGCACCAAAGAAAAGATAGCAGAGAACAGCAAAATGTAAATAACCCAATGCACCTGTTTGTTTTAGAAGCTACCCAGAGCATATGAAATGTTGGATTTGCGGGCACTCTATAGTGCATTGGACCCATAAGAGAGCAGCTAAAATAGCAGCCAGATCTCAGCTGGGCTTCAGGGCCGAAGCTGTTCGCATCCAAAAGAGGCATGCCACTTCTGCATTCACCGACAGGCAAGGGATGCAAGCAGACCCAGGCCATGTGGACAAGGCTAGAAAGAAACTAAATAAGGGGGTCACCAAGCTATTTCTGGAGAAAGTGAGGTTCAGAGATATCCATTACAATAGGCTAGAAGGGATGATGGTGTACATCTATCAGATGGAAATGCTGACATATGGCTACAGCACATGCAGGTACGGATTGGGAAGGTCTTGTGATACTAGACAGTGTGATTCGGTGAGAAGCAACAAAGCTAGTCACTGTGGCCAGTTACCAGTGTGGTTAAGAGAATAAAATGAATGGCTCCCAGAGGTAAAAGACCTGGGATTTTGGTGATGGGCCTTGGGCTCAGGTGATAAGGTGAGAACTTGTGGCCCTTGTAGGCTAAGATCCCCAACGTGCTGCACCCTCTGTCCCTCATCGTGGCGGGGAGGGAAGGTGCTAGGGCTCAGAGAGAATGGAGTCCTGGGGCTAGGCTGAGGAGAGCTGACCTGCATTATGGGTTATATGGTAAGGAGCCTTGTACCCTGGCATCAATTAATGGTTATATAGTAAGGAACCCAGTAACCCTGGTGCCAGATACAGGCTAAATGGCAAGGAGCCCTGTAATCCCTGCACTGCAACCAATGAAATGCCTGATATAGGAGAATATGGATGACAGGTGGGTAGCACCCCTCCCCTGTGTTAAAGTTTAATAAAAGCTGCAGCCTGCTGCTTAATTCCATGGATATGTCTGTCCTCATTTTGCTGCTGTGTCCACATCAAGTATGTTAATAAGTAAACAATTTACATTTTCCACATGCATACTTGTGTTAGAGCTGGCCACAATGTTCCTCTGCTCACTTGTGAATCTCAAATCAGACAAAAAGTAATCTCTCTTCTTTTCAAATAAACTGTTATCTTTATCACAATGTGAGAAACAAAATAAAAATAATGAAATAACAAAAATTAAGCCATCTACACAAGACAGCATGGAACATGCTAGCCTCAGCACAGAAAAACTGCTTATAAAACTAGTAATGGGGGAACCACAATTCAAATCTTAGAATTCTAAATGCAGTATGGAATGTTGCCTCCATATTTTCATGGGGCTACCAAGCGCCAAGCATTTGGCAGCCCTGTCATGCATTCTGATAGTCCATTTAGCTCTCCATGCATCCAGCTGGGCTGTGGGCAGCAGCTGCAGTTCCTTCCCCAGCCACCAGCATCAAGGCAGCTCTCTCTCTCTCTCTTTTCCCTCTGCTGGCAACAGGTGAGCATGAAACTCCCAAGGAGGCAGAGGCAGTGTTGGGAGGTCAAAGGATTGAAGAGGGCTGAGAAGTGATTTAGAGGGGAGATTGAATGGGGAGCTGAGGGAACAGTGGGTGGTTTGAAAATCCATCAAATGGGATACAGACACTGAAAAGCAGCAATGTCAGCAGGGGGAGGGAAAAATATTTGCAAATACGATCATTAAAATAATTTTTCATAAAATATCATACACGCAACTGCAGAAAACATGTGTGGGGCTACTATGTTTTCAACAACATCCAGTTTGTGCAAAAGTTACATACATGACTTCAAATACAGTTTCACTGATGTAAAACAAATGTATCCAACACTGTGTTTAGGAAACCTCAGAGAACTCCAAAATAGGTGAATTCTGAGTGTTTTCTAATTTCATATTGACTATCTGACATAGTCCTAGTCCTGACTTCTTGTTGTTAAAAATCTGGAAACAATTTCTGCAAGAGATGGGGGTATCCACATGTCTTTGCAAAATTCCGATTTAGGTAATTAAATGTCTAATACTCTTCAGTTTCAATTATATACAACACTCTTCTTCACTTCCGGTCCTAAACTATTAGTGCATTGTATGTGTGCTGTTAATCAGGAGCCACTTCTGTGGTGGGTCAAATAATTCCTTGGATCTTTAAGAACAAGTTCTGACTCTAACAGCCAGTTTAATGCTAGAAAGGGGCAGAAGAAGAGCTGCAAGGCATCCAAGTGAGGAGGAAAGAATGGAGCGTTTACTAGACGTTTTTGCTGCAACTTTAAAAAAATCATTATCTATTTTTTTTACAGACTGATCAAAACTGCAATACAGAGCACGACCACTAGGTAACCAGGCCAGCCCAAGATCAACATTTAATGGACACTTGAGATCAATGTTTACCAATTCAACACACAAATGATTATTTGTTTGCTTCTCTGTTCACACAGCTTACCCCTATTTGTTTAACAATAATTTTTTTAGTTTACCTTCAGCTCCTTTAAAATAATTTTTGAAGAAAATAACTAGTCTGATCTTAGATTAAGCTGTACTGCTCTATCCCCCCAAAGTCATTATGATTTATGAAGCAAACATTTTAACATAGTATTTTAACAAGAAACATCATAAATTCAATTTTGTAAATTCATTGTAAAAAATGTCTTCACTTAAAAGTGTATAACTATATTAGTTACAGTACATGCCAATATGATGAAAGGGGAGAGAGAAAAGTGCTAATTTAATTATGGTAATGGTACTCTTAAGTGTGAAAACAGATGGCAAAAGCAACAACCAATGGATGACTTTTTAAAATCAGATAATTTTGAATAAATATTTGTGTTCAAAGGCAATAAGTAACTATAGCACTGCTGGAAAAAGGCCGTTCTCAGATTATCTACTTTTCAGGTGTGCTGCAAACATTCAGTAAAAGCATCCCTCATTGCCTTACGAATGACCTCAGATCTGACCTTCTGTATTGCCCCTCCCAGAAAAAATGATTCATTTCCCAAACTACCCAATGCAAGCAAGTCCCAAGGGGCTTCCTGAGCAAAAATGTTCAATGGTGTGGCAGTCCACCAGATTATACACGATAGTCTTGTAATATGGCTAACTGGAACAGACCACAAAGATATTACAGAAAGAGGCTGAAGTTGGTACCCACAGAAAATGTCAAGTGACTGTATTGATCTAACAATCCAGCTACCACTGCATGCAACTAATTAAGTGGCCATGTACATCTTCAAAAGTCAAAGCAAATAAACTCTATGTTGACAAGCTGTCCCATTAGAAAGTACTAATAAAAGCTGCTCATCTTCTCTCACATCTTTTAGTAGTGATTAGCTTAATTAGCATCTTTAAACTATTGAATATTGCAGATCATGTATTAATGATATTTAAATAGGCTACAAATTTATGGCCTAATTTTCAGAAGTGCTCTATGTCTGAAAATCAGGTTATTATGTTATAGTTATAATTTTATTTTGATAAAAATATATATATTAAGATAAGTGCTTTTGTTTCATTTTATCAAATAGATAGCTTATTAACTTCCACAAGTTAAATTTAAGTCAGGTTACCAATTAGCCATTATATATGTGGAGGACAGACTTCAATATTAATGCAAACATATTAATAATATTATTATAATTTTTTTAGGTCATTTAACTTCCCTGTGATTTTTACTGAGGCATAGGATAATTATTATTGCTTTCATACATATGGTGTTTGGAGAAAAATACCTCACGTGAATATATCTTTGTTTGTTTAATTATATGAAATATTCAAGTTAACTAAAGGAGATCCAGGAGGCTTCCATTTTCTGTCACCCCAGAGACAAGTAAATGTCAGGAATATAACCCTTCATAGCCATAAAACCACGTTTAATACCCATAAGAGTGTTTATTATAACTCAGAAAAGCTGCATTTTAAGCTTTATCTTGCTTAAACTTTCTATGACAATTTCCTGAATATTATATTTTGAAAAATGGATATAAGGTTGGTTGTTACGATTGGTGATTTGTATAGAATCTGAGTTTTTATTGTAATGACTGCAATTGGTAAACACAATTTGGTCAAAATGACTTCAAAAAGACGTAGCACTGAAGATCCTTATGAATCCAGAAAATGTAGGGGTAAAGTGAGCTTTGTCCCGTCCCCTCTTTTCTTTTCAAAGTGTCCAGGAAAAACATGTGTAGCTGGAAATGTTTTAAGCCCTTTGTTTATTTCTTAAACATTGGAATGACAAACACCTGAAATGCATATTTATACATATTCACTATATACAGAACTCCTTATACAGTTTCTAATATCATTGCTATGTAAATGGTAAAATGCTTTATGTACTAACCAAAAATCTAATGATCTTGCTACACTGATTACTAATACAAGAAACCATTTGTGTATAGTTTATATTAATGGAAAAATTAATTAATTAATTACTGGCAGTGCTCAAGCAATTCTCTCACCCAACTCAGGAAGACCAAGAGACATCTTTCCAGAAACTGTCAGGTAGACCCAACAATTTCTTTAATATCTATTTAAAGATGCTCTAAGAGCTACTGAATTTTAAAAAGATTGTTTTGAGAACTAAAAAAATGAGTGTTTGGATCTTTTGCAAACGGAATTTAATTTCCTGTTGAACCTTAATACAACTAAATCAGTATCTCAGAAGTGAACTGAATAAAAAGAAAGAATTAAAACTAACTTTAAAGATGTTCTCAGAATCTTCCGCCACAAAGACAAGGAAATATAACTGTCAAGAAAGAATCACAACCCTAATGCATTAGCAAAGTACATATCTGTAAGATGAAGAGGCTCCTAAAGACAGCCCATAAAGGTACTGAACCAATAAAAGAAAGTTAGCTGCCAACTTGAATCAAAACAAGCCTGAAAGAGGTTAATTAAATGGGAATAGGAAGGAAAAGACTATAAAAACTCTGAAGTGAGCACCCATTACACACATTCCCTGTTATCCTGCCCAAAACACACAACACTCATGACCTTATCTTGTTATCTCTACAAGTAAAATGTCATGACAGCTAAGAAGAAAAAAGAAGACTCAAAAAGAAACAAACCCAAGGAAAACCTCCCCAAGACTTCAACATGAACTGATGAGAGAAACAGGCTTCAGAGTAGCAGCCGTGTTAGTCTGTATTCGCAAAAAGAAAAGGAGTACTTGTGGCACCTTAGAGACTAACAAATTTAAATTTGTTAGTCTCTAAGGTGCCACAAGTACTCCTTTTCTTGATGAGAGAAAGTTAACTAAAACACTGCCAGAAGACTAAATTCAAAAACTCAGGTCATGGTTTCATTGGGATATGCAAATGCTTAAAATATTAATGCTTTATCCTGTTAATCACCAAATGGTTAGATGATGTATTCCAGAAGAGGAGACAGGGTAAACACTGATAAACCAATAAATAGTGGGATTTAATTATTACTGAAGGTTCTTAATATTCTTAACTGGCCTCTCTCCTTAAATGGTTTCTTCTAAGTAACCAATTTAAATATTTTCTTCAATTTCATAGGATTTAGTTAAGATTGCTTACTTTGCCTAATTTATAACTGGCTTGTTAGCACTAATAACTAAACAGACTTCACCTGCCCTTAAAGTCTTTTGCCCAAAAACAAACAGTTTTAAGTATCTAGTAAGAGACTAAGACTGGATTCACAATAACTTTGGAAAATAGTACACTTTGGTCTTAACTTACCAAATGAACGCCCTAAGTGGCGGTCACTTTTAAGGGTGTAATCTCTGCTAAGAGCGCTCCACAGATAGGCATACAGAAGAGATTGTAATGGAAGTAACCAGTTTATTACTAAAGTTCTATCATTTGTGTTATTTTGTTCAATATTTTCTTTTTCTTTTTTCAATAATAAAATAGCCATGGTTAAAACTGGTGATTGCTTTGGTGGGATTTACTCATGCTGTTCCCTAAGGTATGTAAAAGAACTCCTGTGACTAAAATAGTGGGGGTCAAAACCCTGAGTTGACAGTAAGAGAAAAAATTAGTAAGAGCTGGCCTACCATTTCTTATTTCCCTAAACTAAATAATTTTAAACATTTTAAAAATAAAATTACTTAGCATACAACAGTTTATCATTATGTCTGTCAACACTCCCCTCCCCCCAACACACAGTATAATTTTATAGATTCTATACTGGGGATTTGAACAGTAAAAACATATACAGATAAGTATTGAGGTCATTTTAAAGAGGCAAAAAGAATGACATGCCCAGCTGATTTCTACATTTCCAGATCATTGCTCAACTTTACTTTATTGAGTGTTGTATTTGAAAACAATGTTCCAGATTGGCCCCTATGCTCCTGCAAAAAATCATTTTGCAAGTAAAAATATGAAGGTGAAAATTATGCCCTCCAAAAAAGGAGCCCAACTCTTTAAAATATTTATCCCATAATTAATATTAAAATATTATTACATTCTATATTGGTGAAGATATATTCAGTATCTTCACCAATATAGAATGTAATAATATTACATATTATTTCTGAAATATATTTCTGTAGAGTGCTTTCTCCTTCTGATGACATAGGATTTGCAAAAACAATGAGGAGTTTGTGGATACAGACTAACATGGCCACCCCTCTGACACTTGATAGCATTTGCAGTTACTTTAATTATTTCATTAGTGAAACATATACTGATATGAGTCTGAGCAGAAATGATTTTTTTATTAAATGTAGCTTTTTTTAAGTCTTTAAAGTAATTGAAGTATTTAATCTTCACATTTATGAAAGAAAGTTGAATGAGAGACCCTGCATAATTTGGGAGTGCCCAGGGTACTCGGGGATTATAGTCTTTTACCCCGCTTACTAGGGGGGAAAAAGAAAAGAACATTGTTTTCTCTGGCTGAGATATATGTAAAAAACCTTATACATATATTTAATAGTCTGACCCTGTGTTCGGCAAATTCAAAAGCTTATGACAACCAGGATCTGGATTTTCTTTATCACTAAAAAGAGATGCAGAGATGCTAACTGTCATTCTCTAAAGTGTTCAGATACCTAATTCTTTAGGCCAGTATTTTCAAAGGTGCCTAAGGGATTTAGGTGCCCAAATCCATGGCTCCTTTGACAATTCCAGCCTATAATGGAAAGAACATGTGATGCTAGGAAAACTTATCTGGAGAAATTCTGACCCTATTGAAGTCAATGACAAAACTTCTTTGACTTCAAAAGGGCCAGGATTTCATCCATTCTTTATTTTTATTCATTATTATTTACTTTTCTAGTTTTCATAATACTATTAAATAGGATATGATGAATTTAGGGGGGAAAGCAAAAATCCCTTTTCTCTATTAATTATGTCAAGTGTGAATGTGTATTTCCTCATGTTTTGACTGAAATCACAAGTTGTATATCCACCAAATTTCAAGGGATCTAAAGGAAAATTATGACCTTTCAGATCTTTGCATGCAACTCAATCAATCAACTGTATCATTCAGTGCACACAATCTATGTGTGTGTGTAATGAATCTGAAGGAAACAAAAAAATTGCTGAAAAGAATGTGGTATTTTAATTGACTTTTCCTTTACATGGACTTAAAAATCACATATATGATGTAATACTGTACATGTTATAACCTGGATATGATGGAAAGAAATTTTTTGTGTGTAAAAATTTAAAGAAATGAAAGCCAAGGGACAACAGCCCACATCAAATATGTCTTGTTGCTATTTTTTGAACAATTCAATACTAAAAAGAGTTTGACATATTTGAGAAGAGCATATCACTATAGTTTTCATTAACAACCCATTATTTTTAGTAATTATTTTTGTGTCAGATACACTAAAATTTAATTACCTATCACCACCACCAAATATGAGTATTTAAACTGCCCCTTTCTGTCCAAAGGTCTTTGTAGCAAAAATCTGTGTTAAGCAAAAAGACAAATTCACAAAAGTCACTGTTTGTATCTGTATGTAGTACATATGAAAAACTGATACAACTGGAATAGTTAAATACTAAATATTCTACATTTTAAGTTTGTTAGATGCTTATTTATTCTGACATTCATTTAGTATTTTTGAAATAGAATCATTTCTATTGTTCAATTTAACATTCTTTAGCATTTGTACAACAATCTACATGAGAGAAAAAAAAATCTAAAGCTGCGTACACCCGCCTAGTAACAGTCTTCAGCAAGTTAAAGAATTGCTTTAGGTCATAAGGCTTATTGGATAAAAACACCAGCTTTTCACCTTCAGAATCATACTTCAGGTTTGTCCTAAGGTCCAAAGTGAAATGTATTTCACGGTCTGAGTTCAGTCCTCTGGGGATTATTAAGCCACATTCCAAATAACATTTCAGTTTAGCATGATTGGCAGGTCACTTAGGAGAGGCCGTGTACTGCTCTTTAAAACTATATTACTTTTGATGCCCAGAAAGGACAGTTTTCACAGGTCAAGTTTCAGATCACTGGTAGCAAGTCTAAAAGCCTACATCAAACTTAGCTCCACCATATCCAGCCTGTAAGTAAACAAAGAAGAGTTCAACTTCTAATACCATAGTGAACAAACGGAACAACAATATTAAAGGCCACCAGCTCTTGGTTTAAATCAATATTTATTTGGCCTGTTTTCCAAACTAACTTTTACACTTTATAAGTGAATATTGACTTCCACCTAAAGATTGACTTGACCCAATCCAACATGACCTCCCCTTTTTCCTGCCCTTCTCCCTCTCTCCATTATTCTTTCCTCCTTACTGACACTAAGGGTCTTTAGAAAGATAAGGTAGAGGAGGTAATATCTTTTACTGGACCAACGTCTGTTGGTGAGAGACGCAAGTTTTCGAGCCACACGGGGATCTGAAGAAGAGCTTTGTGTGGCTCAAAAACTTGTCCGTCTCACCAATGGAAGCTGGTCTGATAAAATATATTACCTCACCCACCTTGTCTCTCTAATATACTGGGACTAACTCTGCTACAACTACACTGCATACTGAGGTTCTTTATCTGCTTTCCTCCAGCAACCTCTCCGCCTGTCCCAGTGACCCAATCTCCTCCTGCCTCAATACCTTCCTTATACCATTCTCCCTACTTAACCTCTCATTCTCATCATGTTCCTTCCTCTCATATTAGTAGAGCCCTGCGCGGATACAAAAATGTGGATCCGCATCCAATCCGCATTCACCAGGATCAACCCATGATCCAACCCGCGATCCGCTAGCTGTCTTTTACCTGTATCCGCATCCGCGCCTGCAGCAGCAAGTCATCTCACAAGGGCTAGCGCCAGTGGGGGGGGGAGGGGGCGGGAGAGAGAGCAAGTGGGGGGCCGAGGTCTGGCAGGGAAGAAGCAGCGTAAGGGTAGGGACTGGGTGTAAGGGGCGGTGCACAGGCGGGGTCTAGAGGAGAAGGGGAGGCGCAGATGGGGGTGCTGGGGGGGAAGGGGTGTTGCATCACGTGCTGCTCCTGGGGGCTCGTGAGCGATGGCACACGGTGGCAGCAGTGCATGTTGCATCACTGTGGGGCAGAAGAGTGGGGCCTGGGGCCCCACCCGCTCCATTACCCGTCATCGGGGGCAGGACCTGCTGCCCAGGAGTCAGCAAGCCAGGTCCAGGACTGGGAGCGTGGCCAGTGCTGCCGGGCCAGGCCATGGTGGGGACGCTGGTGCTGCTCGGGAGGCCCTAGCTGCTGGACAGGAAGCAGCGCGACGAGCGGGTGCTGAACAGCTCCTACTCTGGCCTGCTGCCCAGTCCCAGCCACTGGCTGCTGGCCCCAAGCGTGCTGCACCCCCCGAGCTGCCCGAGCCAGGCACCGCAGGTCAGGTGCAGCCGGTGAATACAGCCCTGCACAGTTGCATCTGCATCTGATCCACTACGTGCAAAAATGGTCCACAGATATCCATGGGTATGAAATGGAAATCTGCAGATTTGCAGAACTCTGCAGGTTAAGGTTTTCCTATAGTAAAACAGAACTAACACAATTGATCCCACCTCCCTCTCCAAATACCACCTCCACAGTCTCTCTTCATATTTACAGTCACTTCCACATTTCCTCTCCTCAGATTACTCCTTGGTCCCCTCCAAACTGGTTTCTTCATTCCACTGAAACTTTTTTCATTATCGTCTCTAACAACCTCTTCCAGTATGTCTACACTGCAATTAAAAAACTGCAGCTGGCCCAATTCGGCTGACTCAGGCTCATAGGTCTCAGTCTAAGGGGCTCTTTAATTGTGGTGCAAGCGTTCGGGATTGTGCTGGAGCCCAAACTCTGAGACTCTTCCCTGTCATGGGCCAGCCACAGGTGTTTAATTGCAGTGTAGATATGCCCTTCAAGGCTAAACCTCAAAGCCTCTATTTCAACCTCATCTTCTCTGACCTCTCAATTGCTCTTGAAACAGGGATACACTTCTTGTAACTGCAGCAGTGGGCAGTCACCACCCCTGCAGAACCTAGCTTAGCAGGGTCCCTGCAGAGAGACATGGATGCTACTTCACCTCTGAGTCTGCAGTTATGGCTATGGAGCAACAGCAGTGCCATTCACAGCCTGCGGGAGCAGGATGTGTGTGGAAGGATTTCTTCTCCCTGACTCTGAGGAAATCCCCAGCACACAGCCTGGCCACCTTGACAGTGTGTTTGAGAAAGGATATCAGAAGCCCTAACAGTATTTGATTAAAAAAGACATTGGAACAAGTTAACAAAGACTGAATAAGAAAAGACAGAGTCCACAGAAGGGAAGATTCAACTGCTGTTATTCGTTTGTCCTCAGACACATTTTTCTTTTAATTGTAACCAAGGGGCAAAGTTAATAAGTTAGCAAAGCAATTCAGGGTCATAAATAAAAAGAGCTGCAGGAATTAGGCCTTTGATAATAACAATCTTAGAATATACAATGACCAGCAATTGGCAGTATAGTCACTTTTGGGAGAAGTATCACACTTGGCCATATTTTAATGCTTTGGAGGGTTCAAAGAACGAACTGAAATTGACCAAGCCAGTGTTAAATATACGAATTCTGTTACTAATGTAGTCAAGTTCTGCACTTTGTAAAAATGTGGTAAATCAAGCACTGTTGGCATTTATAATGTATTAAAATCAATTAATAAATAGTTAACTACTCATAAGAATGTAGTTCATTATTCTCATATCTTTTTTCTTCCAGAAGGTAAGCAGGAAAAGTACAAATATACTTTTTCTAATTAACTGCTACATTTTTACCGTTCATTAAACTTCTTTCTCTAAGTAAAGATGACACCTTCTTTGCTACATAAATAAAGTGCACATAATCCAGCAAAAAGAGCACAGAGAACAGAGAAGGATCACTTTACTGGCAGTTAAAAAAAGCACTCAGGGGAGTCTTTTGTACAGTTCAATGCATAAGCTACATTGGCCTGGGGTGGGTATAACCTGCCTAAGGAATACCTACCTATACCATGCCTGTTAAGTAACAGTTAATAAATGTCATTGAAACTCTTTGTTCCTTTGATATACCTTTTCTTAAAAGCCATGGATCCAGTTCTAAAGTGAGAGTTTTGACTGACTGAAAACAGCAGCATTTGACCCCGAAATTAATGACTTACATTGTCTATTTTTATTAGGAATTCAGAAGGATTTTTTTTTTAACAAAAAACTGCTTCCCAAGTTTATCTCTACCATTTTGGATCAATGGATATTCCTGCTTCCCGACTGGTCAATTAGATAGTTGCAATCAATCAGCTGTAAAGTGTGAAACTCTAAGCCTTCCTTCTTGCTCTTTATAAAATATCTGGAGAAAAAAAGAAATCAGAACAGCCTAACACTAGACAGGCTCTCTGCACTTGTTTATCTAAATCCAAGAAAGGAATTATGGAATATTTAAAAAAAACCTTTCAAATTATTAGTCCATTATGGAGGGAGAACTGTCCATTCAAAAGCAGCATCTGCCAATGAACAAACATCAAGCATATCAGAAAGTGTTCAGATCAAATATATTGTAATATACTTTGAAGTCACTATTTACTTTGCAAATAAAAAAAAAGAGAATTGGTATTTAGAGTATAACAGATGCTTTAATGTTTTCCTCCTCTTTTTATGGCCTCATTGGGCTTAACCAAAAGATTCAATTTGGAAGGAAAGTCTTTCCATAGGGACAAAGTCAAGAAGTCTACATATGACTATCAAGTTCACCATGCATTTAGTTATAGTTTCACTGAGGGCTTGTCTATATGGTGGGGTAATGCATATGACGGGTTGTGATTTCTAAAGCACATGAATGTGTTGAGCATTAATTGGTCAGGGTAGACCCTGCTAAAGGCTCCTTAGTGTGCTGCAATGTAGTGCTGTTTGAAACTACATTAAAGTACAATAGGGAACATTTAGTGCACACCAACAGTGTCTACACAGACCACTTAATGCATAACATATTAGTATGCTTTAGAAATCACAAGCCCATGGATGCATTCTTCCACCATATAGCCAAGCCCTTAATCTCATATAGCATAACAAAGAAAGCAAGAACAAGGTCACTGAAAGAGAGAGAGAGAGATTCAAAGTTCTCCAGTTGCCAGAGACACATATATTGTTATAGTAAGGTACAATCAACAAGACACTTCCTCTTCATGTGGCTCCCGATAGCATGTTTTTAGTTATTGTCTCATACCCAATTCCAAACATTCCTTGCATGCTATATAAATTGCCAAAAGTCAGGAGGATTACAATGCTGCTCAGAAAGATCCAGCCATAATCAATAACTGCATATTCTGCAAGCAAAAGAAGAGATAAACCATTACAAACAAGTCATTGGCTCTTGAAATATCTCTTCTGGTATGTCTGGAGCATTTTCCAAGTCAGGAGCAATTTGCACTGACAAAACTGTTTGGGAAAGTACTCAGAATGCTAACATTATACATGGGCATAATAAATAATTCCTTACATGTAAATGTGTGTTGTAGTCTCTTTTTAACCACTCTACACACTATAAATCCACATAAAATGCACTCTCCACCCACCATGCAACACGGAAATGAAGGAGAGCTCTAGACTCTCTAGAGTAAGGTCTGGAGACTTTGCAACACAACCAGAATTGTGAAATGTATTTTTTGTGTAAAACATTAGATAACGTGAGACAGACTGACAAAATTCTGGCACAAACCAAAATTGAATTATTGAATTAATGCCTTTTGGGTCTACTGAATTAAAAATGCAATTGTGCATGTATTATTGAGGAATTTTATGTAACCACTCTAGCAGGAGGAGGATGCTAATATAATTCCTCTGTTTATCCTAGTTCATGCTAGATTCTCCATGGACCAACAGACAAAGAAAGGATTTTTGGATAAATAGCCCAGTTTTAAACAGGCTCTGGGGCCCTCTTCCTGATCCAGCAAATGCATAGGAGCCCTGGTCCACAGAGGACCCCAATCCTTGGGGAAGAATTGGAAAAACTGGGCCTATTGAGACGCCTAAGACTGGTTGCTTGCTCTGAGTTGAAGCGGTGATGAACTTGAAACCACAAGAAAGCCCCTTAGATGGAGTGTTGAAGGACTGCTTGAAGGGCCAAAATCCATTTGCTGTGGATGTACGATCTTAACTACAGTTTCTGCTAAGACCTTTTCATATAGGCCCTGATGAGGACTAGCTAACAGAGAACAATACATGGCTAAGAGAAAGCTGGGGTAAACAGATAACCTTGTGTGTTTCAAGTCAATGAGCAAAGTCAGCACAACTCTGAATGTAACTAGGCATCCTTATCGCGAGTTGTAGACACATGAAGTGCTGCAAAAGGCCTCAGGGTTATTCCCTAATGCAGGGAGGAGATAATAGTACAATACCCCTCAGATCCCAGACGGAGTTCAGGGAGAGCCCTAATATGATTGACATGGGTTATGATACCCTCCCTTCACAGATGTATGCCAATCCTAGCCCACAGAATTGCAAGGGTAAACTTATAAACAATTGTTATTGTTAAGTATTAACTACTGCTTTTCTTTTTTTTTTGCTTTAAATCTCCAGGAATGTACCTGTTGGTCAACCAGAAGAGCTGCTACCTCATTCCCCTTTACTCCAAAATTAGGATTTAATCTATACACTGTAATAGAAATAGTTTAAAAGTAATTACCTGTGTGTTAGTAATATGTTAATTTGAACCATGGGCAGAGCCATTATGTACTCTTTTAGACCATTGGCTTATTGTGCTTATCTTGTCTTGCTGCTAAAACCTATCCAGGGGCTTGGGAAAACCCATCCCCATTGCTTCTCTCCGCCCAATGAGCACCCTATATAATCTATTGTAATAAATTGTTCTGCAGCGTCTCTGAGCCTAATAAGCAAAGTGACACTCCGCCAGCGCTGTGCATAATAAACTCCTGTGTTTGACTCTACACGGTGTGGATTACTGCTCCTGCCAGAGCCCATGTGAGGTATGATATGGTGTCTGGTAAGCTTATTAGCATATGCGTAGGTTCTTTTATTGTTTTAATACATTTTCTCTGTAGTGCTTTTCTCTTAAGAGTAAAATAGCTGGTTTTATACCACCCATGTGGTATCTATAACTGTGAGCAGTCATACTGTTAATCATCTCTGAAGAGAAAGCAATCAGGTGTATTTGGACAGCCTGTCTCTCCTCAGAATAACACAGAAAGCAGGGACCTGTGCAGCCCGGAAATACCCCAATCAAAATATAAGTACAGCCATACTGGGTCAGAGTAATGGTCCAGCTAGCCCAGCATCCTGTCTTCCGACAGTGGCCAATGCCAGGTGCTTCAGAGGGAATGAACAGAACAGGACAATCACCAAGTGGTCCATTCCCCATCACCCATTCCCAGCTTCTTTCAGTCAGAGGCTAGGGACACACAGAGTATAGGGTATGGATCTATCCTCCATGAACTTATTTAACTCATTTTTGAACTGAGTTATGCTTTTTGGCCTTCACAACAGCCTATGGCAACAAGTTCCACAGGTTGACTGAGTGTTGTGTGAAGGAGTATTTCCTTTTGTTTGTTTTAAACCTGCTGCCAGTAAATTTCATGGATGATCCCTGGTTCTTAGTGTTACATGAAGGAGTAAAAAACACTTCCTTGTTCACTTTCTCTACACCATTCATGATTTTATAAACCTCTATCATATCCCCCTTTAGTCATCTCCTTTCCAAGCTGAAAAGTCCCAGTCTTTCTAATCTCTCCTCATGGAGAAGCTGTTCCATACCCTTAATCATTTTCGTTGCCCTTCTCTGTTCCTTTTCCAATTCTATTATAATTTTTTTTAAATGGGCGACCAGAACTGCATGCAGTATTCAAGATGTGGGCATAGCATGGATTTATAAAAAGGCAATATTATATTTTCTGTGTTATTATCTATCGCTTTCCTAATGATTCCCATCATTCTGTTAACTTTTTTGACTGCCGCTGCATACAGAGCAGATGTTTCAGAGAACTATCCACAGTGACTCTTCCTTGAGTGGTAACAGCTCATTTAGATCCCATCATTTTGTATGTATAGTTGGGATTATATTTTCTAATTAGCATTATTTTGCATTTATCAACATTGAATTTCATCTGCCATTTTGTTGCCCAGCCACTCAGTTTTGAGAGATCCTTTTGTAGCTCTTCACAGTCTGCCTGGGGCTTAACTATCCCGAGTAGTTTTGTATCATCTGCAATTTTTGCCACCTCACTGTTTACCCTTTTTTCCAGATCATTTATGAATATGTTGAATAGGAGTGGTCCCAGTACAGATCCCTGTGGGACACCACTATTTACCTCTCTCCATTCTGAAAACTGAGTATTTATTCCTACCCTTTGTTTCTTGTGTTTTAACCATTTAAGGATCTCCCAGAGGACCTTCCCTCTTATCCCATGACTGCTTACTTTGCTTAAGAGCCTTTGGTCGGGGACCTTGTCAAAGGCTTTCTGAAAGCCCAAGTACACTGTGCTAAATGGATCACCCTTTTCCACATGTGTTGACCCTCTCAAAGAATTATAATAGCTTGGTGAAGCATGATTTCCCTTTACAAAAGCTTTGTTGACTCTTCCCCAACAAATTATGTTCATTATGTGTCTGATCAGTCTGTTTTTTTTACTGTAGTGTCAACCGATTTGCCTGGGACTGAAGTTAGGTTTACCTGTAATTGATTGGATTGCCTCTGGAGTCTTTTTTAAAAATTGGCATCACATTAGCTCTCCTCCAGACAGAAACTGATTTAAGTGATATGTTACATACCAGCGTTAGTAGTTCTGCAATTTCACATTTGAGTTCCTGGTGACTTATTACTGTTTAATTTATCAGTTTGTTCCAAAACCTCCTCTACTGATAGCTCAATCTGGGACAGTTCCTCGGATTTCTCACCTAAAAAGAAGATTTCGGATGTAGGAATCTCCCTCACATCTTCTGTAGTGAAGATCAATGCAAAGAATTCATTTAGTTTCTCTGCAACTGTCTTATCTTCTCCCAAGTGCTCCTTTAGTACCTCGATCATCCAGTGACCCCACTGATTGTCTGGCAGGATTCCTGCTTCTGATGTACTTAGTTTATGAGTCTTTTCCTAGTTGCTCTTCAAATTCTTTTTTGGCCTGCCTAATTATACTTTGATAGTTGACTTGCAGCAGTTTATGCTCCTTTCTATTTTCCTCAGCAGAATTTAACTTCCAATTTTTAAAGCACGCCTTTTTGCCTTTAACCACCTCTTTTACTTTGTTGTTTAAGCCTGGTGACACTTTTGTGGTCCTCTTGCTATGTTTTTCAATTTGGGGTACATAATTAATCTGAGCCTCTATTATAGTGTTTTTTAAAAGTTTCCATGCAGCTTGAAAGCATTTCACTTTTGTGCCCGAATCTTTTAATTTACATTTAACTAGCTTCCTCATTTTTGTGCAGTTCCCCTTTCTGACCTAAATGCTTCTGTAGTGGGCTTCTTTCCCCCCCTACAAAGATGTTACATTTAATTATATTATTTTCATTATTGCCAAACAGTTAAGCTACATTCATCTCTTGGACGAAATCCTGTGCTCCATTTAGGATTAACTCAAGAGTTTCCTCTCCACTTATGGCTCCAGGACTAGCTCCTTCAAGAAGCAGTCATTTATGATGTCTAGAAACGCGCTCTCTCTGCATCTCGTCCTGAGGTGACATGTACCCAGTCAATATACGAATAGTTGAAATCCTCCATTATTATTGGGTTTTCTATTTTTATAGCCTCTCTAATCTCTGAGAGCATTTGACAGTCACCATCTCCAGCCTGGTCAGGTGGTCAGTGGTTTACTCCTATGGATTACTGAGAGTGGGTGACCACTGAAGAGAAATAAGGTGTAATTTCACTGAACAGTAATAAGTAATTCAATATCTTTCATGAAGATGTTGTCAGTTGGCACGATACTAGTTTGTATCATGAGCCCAACCACTGCTCTGTATTCCAAAATCCAAACTGTGTAATGGATTGGAAGCTAATCAAAGTATGCGTATTATATATCATTACCCATTCAATTCCTCTTCAGACAATACATTTCCTAAACTAACAATTTAACCATCAAATTAAATTAACCACAAAAAGGAGAAGGGCAAATAGTGGGAGACTATGTCAAAATATTTACAAGTTATAATAAGTTTTTAAGGAGTATGGAATGTGAAGAGTACCAATATAGTATAAACTTTAGTCAATCCTGAGGTAGGAGGGCAGAATCTATTTAAAATGTAATAATGTTCAATGTTAGTTGCAGTTGTGAGTTGAATACAGTAGCCTTCTATCACCAATCTTTGCTTCTTATGACTTTTACTTTTCTAATAATCTGCAAACTACTTGTTTTAAACATCTCCTTGATTTGTGTTGCAGGATGGGAAAAGGAGTCTATGAGAAACAGTCATCAGTAAGGCATTCTTTCCAGAATGGTACTTCCTCCTCCCCCGCACCTTATACATTACAAAGGGTGACATTCACCCAAGTCAGGGAGTCTGCACAAAACCTTTGTGCCTCTTAAATTCCTCTAAAGACATCAAAATAGGTGTTAAGTGGATTTATGAGTAACATAGACTTGTGCTGGCCTTGTGGAGAGCAGAGGTGATGTGTAGACACTAACAAGGTCAGATTACTTCTTTTTTTTCTAGAGGCAACAAAACTGAAGTTACTTAAGGCATGGAACCTCCATTCTTCCAGTTTGAGAGGATCAAAAATGATGAAGAAGGTGGTGGCATAATAAATTTATAAATATAGGAAATGACAGTTCCCTCTTGATTCTTGCTGGGTGCAGGTGTATTGATTCTTGTATGGATTTGTGGTATGTTGTATGGAAGAAAAGGAAATTCCTTCATTTTCATTACCCCAATTCACACACCCCTCCCCCAAGGATATGTGAAAAGCAAAAGAGACAAAAATAAAACAAAGTGGATTAGATGAGAGAGAGTCTGGTGAGAATGTTTAGTTGGCTGCATTTCTCTGACTGACAGGTATGGGTGTGTAAATATCACAAAGTGTTGGGCCTAAAAACAGAATAAAGGTTTTTCCATCTACTTTTCCTCAATATTTTTTATCACAATTTGTTAATCATTTTTAAGTTTACACATTTAGCTTATAAAGTGTTATTAATACATAGGGGGAAAATGAAGGATTATTTTGACTGGAGGAGGCAAGTGATCCATGCAAGGGACAGCTGGAATCTTTCTGAGGCAGCAGGTTTTTTCTCATTGTGCTACATATGTGGACTCAGTCTTGAGATTACAGTAAAATGGTAGATAATCATAACAATCCATGCAAATTTCATTTATACACATGTGATCAACCTTTTTTATTCAGGAAAGGTTATTTCCCATTGCCCACATCTGCTTCTTCTCCAGAACAGTGGCCCTTTCCTAAAAACTGTTCATAGTTTACTTATTAGATATAGCATATAATGCCATTATTTTTGTTTTGGGGTACCTTCTTAATATACTTACTTCACTACTATATAAAGACATCTAACTTTAGAACACTTGCATTGTTTGTTTTAAATTAATCAAGTTTTATGAAGGCAAAAAAATAAAATAGTAGAAAGGGAAACATACTGAGTACTATTGATAAGCAAGATTGGTTACTTCAGATGTCTCTTTGTGTTTACCAACAAAAGGCAGTATGCAGTAGCATGCTAGGTTTGTTCCAGTTAAAAAATGAAGCAGAGTTGGTAGATACATCATTTACAAAATGTTGCCTTTCGGAGTACAGTACGTCTTTTCATACTCTAATATCTTATGCAGCAAATCTGAGTAAATTACTTCTTTAATAAATCATTTAGTACTTACCATATTTTGATAATTATTTCAAAATACTGCTATCCTATATTATTTATATGTTAATTTTTGTATCCTAGAAGAACAAGTCTGCCCATAGTGGATTGGTACCTTCAAGAAACAATAATATGGAATATACAACTACCGGGGACACTACTAAAATTATGCGGCAAAGTGCTCATTTAGGATTTGGATGAGGTGAAACATACAATACATCGTACTTTGTATCACTATACCTATATCCTTCAAAGAACTAAGCTGGAAAAATGTGAAGCCACAAAAATAAAGTCGAAATAACCCCTGAGATTTGAAACCACAATCAAACATGAATAATTACAAATTTTGAATGTAAAGATCATTCAAATAAATGTAACTGATGGATAATCCTCATAAGGTGCAAGTCAAAGTAAACAGACAGTCCACTTTAGAAAGTGTCTAGTGAATTGATTTAACAAGTTTAATGCGAGCATCAGTGTGCGGCTATTACTGATCGTAAGCTTTACTGATGTTATTTGTTCACTTGGAAAGATACCGCTCTTTGGAATGAGCACATTAAGGCTAAAATTGCAGAGAAAACCCTATTACAACTTTATTGCTGGCAAATTGGAACCAAACCTTGTCTGTATATCAATTACTTAGAGTTACCACAGAGATAAATCCTTCCCCCCCCCCGCCCCCCGTATAGGCTCAATCTTGAAGACAGTGATGAGAAACTCCTTATTATACTCTACCAACATCTTTTGGCTTTCTTAGCAATTTCAAGAAATTGTCAATTAAATTCTTTTTATTAGGTTCCAAAAACTGCTAAGGCAAACACAAGTCTATCATAATGCTTGTAACAGCATGCTATTTAGGCACATTTCAAAGTTTCACTCTTTCACTATCCACCTACCCCAATCCAATTCAAAAGTTCTTATAAAGTAAAGGAGTTTTCCACCCTACCATCTCAGGGGTTCAGACAAATTTGGAGTAAGTGAACACTCATTTTTTGTAACCAATGCTATGAATAATCCCATTTTTATTTTAAAAAAGGAAATAAAATTATTTACATGATTTTGGAAATTAATAGATTTGTTTGCACATTCATTAAGACTGATGAGAGACTTCTGTGCAATTACACAGGCTATTAAACACACTTAAAATTGTGCACAAAATAAAGTCTGCCAAATATTAGCACAAAGATATTCACTTATTTGCACCTATTGGCTTGCTGCTATTTTTTTAAAGTAAAAATAACTAGCTATCCAGATGTTGTATGCAGTGTAATTTTAGCCATGTTGGGCCCAGGATATTACAGAGATATGATGCATGAGGTAATATTTTTCACTGAACCAACTTCTGTTGGTGAGAGAGACAAGCAATTGAGCCAAACAAATGTCTTCTTCATGTCTCCTGTGTGGCTCAAAAGCTTGTCTTTC
Source organism: Dermochelys coriacea (assembly GCF_009764565.3). Taxonomy (NCBI): domain Eukaryota; kingdom Metazoa; phylum Chordata; order Testudines; family Dermochelyidae; genus Dermochelys; species Dermochelys coriacea. Next base: position 80,299,570 of record NC_050073.1, on the reverse strand, counting down.
TCACCCATGAAAGTTGGTCCAGTAAAAGATATTACTTCACATACCTTATCTCTCTAGCTATAGAGATGGCAGCTAATAAGGGAAGTTACACTGTACAGATTCAAGGACTGAAAGATCACTGAAAGATTCATACTCCTTGCTCCTTGAGTTAGTTACTTCTTATAGGAGCAACACAATGGACAGCCATATGGGTACCAAGACTGTTACCTCCCTGACCTCCCAGCTTGGCATATAGTGCCTGTAAATAAAAGGGAAGGAAAGGAAGTCAAAAAGGCTCATAATTCTGATGAACATTCATTCAACAGCATTCAACAATTTAGCATTTCAGTATTTCCATAATGTTCACACTGTGTATCATTCTAAGACATGTTAAAATACAGGCCCATGTTCTACACGTGGTGATGCATCAGTTTAGAGATACTGAACTACTTACTAAAGGAATTATATTTTTTTCCATTTGGATGCTCTACAAAAGAAAGTCAGGATTATTTTGCAGCACTCCAACTGTTTTTCTTCATACAACTGAATGCATACAGTTTTGAATATTACAGGTACTGACTTGATACTTTGGACTTAAATGGCTAAATACCTGTACTTCACTCAGCTATAATGTACCATGACATGGACTCAAGTATGAATTTTTTGATGTCTTTAGGCTTGGATTAGATTTTTATCGGTAAATGTTGGTAAACGTCAGTTTCACTGTACACACACAAACTGTTGAAAACATATTTCCATAAACGATCAGACAATTCAGAGAGAGGCAAAGAAAGAAAAATACTGCTTGAGAACTTATTAGAATTTGATTTAAGGATATTTATTTGTATATTTTGAAATGTGCTGTTGACAATTTGTGTTTTAACTGTTATAAACCTTTAGCTTTTTGAATCTCAATGTCTGCTGTCATTAAATCACTTCTCCCATTGTCTGAAACCCCCATAATTTTCTGCAACATGAAAATTTAAACAGAAAAAAATGAGTGCTTAACAATAAACACTGATATTATGCACCAAAACTATAAAAAAGTAAAAATCAAATTCTGCCAAGCCTAGATGTCTTTTAACACAAGCATTCTTTCAAGACTAGCGCATGTTAAAAATTTGAAAATGTGAGAAAAATAGTAGCATGAGAGCAATAATGCAAGAAGTGCCGAAACTTACGACACATCACACTTTTGTGCTTAATCGCTACTTCTCATTTGGGCCCCAGCAGCTTTGCAAAAATTGCTGCTAAGCCTACTTTCATGTATAGTGTTCCAAAGCATTCTGTAACATCCTGACTATTTGGTCACAGGCTAATTACATTTGAAGAGGAAGAAGGTCAAAGCTATCATTATGGTGGTGACAACCAATCACAGTGGAAAAAATAAGTTTTATTTATTACTCTTAATACAAGAAACCTTTGCTGTGGAATATAATTGTACTGTCACTACACACCAGAGATTTTTAATCCCCAATCATTTCAACATATTTTAGAGTTCATTACCTTTTCAGTTAGATATTGCAGGAAAGACTCTCCTGAGTCTATACAAAAGCATTAAAAATCTACTTTTTATACTCATATTCCACCTATATGTAGGGAGTTGAACCAGAGAACCAGTTTGAACTGGTATTTTTACCTTAACCAGAACCAAACCTAAATCATAATTTTCCCTACTACTGAACCAGAACTGAATTGGAAAAAAAAATTGTTACACTGGTTAAAATAAAGGTTCAGCATTTTTTAAACTTGAGATTTTAAAAAGTGGCCCTGATCTTATTTTCAGTACAAAACAAGAAAACAAACGAACAAATAGGTATGTGATGGCGACCAGAAAGGTTTGCCCCAGTATAACGAGAAGAAAATCACATGAGTAGGAGGCCAGCCCACAAGAACAGGGTCAGAGAGAGGAAGCTTAGGAGCTGTAAGCACACCACAGGAGGCCACAGAGGGGCCCCAAGATAGAAGGACCATATCTGAGACTCCTCCATGAGGAGATATGAGGTAGAATGATCCCTGGTCCCAGATGTTAACATTAACTTTTCAAGCCGTCAGAAAAAGGTAATGGCTCCCCAACTCTTCTTCCTTTAGACAGGCTTCTTCCCACCCATCCCCAACCACTGTGGCAGCTCCTCCCTCCAGTTGTGTCAGCTGAGTCCTAGGCCCCAATATCCTTTCACCACAGAAGTACAACATAGCAGAGCAAATATTAGAAGATATTATTTTAGTTCACTCTAACAAATTATTCATTAAAAATATGTTATTTGTCAGCACAAAAACACTTGGAAAACTCATGTAAAGATTAAAAAAATGGTCAAATATCAACCTACTGTCAATTTTAAATTTCAACTCTCTTTTTCAAATTTATTTCCACCAAGACTGAAATCTGATTTGAACTAGTAACGAACTGTTGGCTTTTTGTTTTTTTGGGGGTTTTTTTTGTGGGGCGGGGTGGCTTGAACCAGAACTGAACCCAAAGACACTGAATGGAACTAACCCAAACCTCAACTGAACCAAAATAAATACCGTTTCAACTCCCTGCCTATATGAAATATTTAATGGGAACTTTTACAGGGGTAAAATATATATATTCTGAATGATGTTCAGAATAAATAGAACAGCAAGAAAACTGATTCTAAAGCTCTAGTTACAGTTTTTAAAATGTTTAGCATTTTGATCATGAACTCCTAAAAATACAAAATCTGTAAGTAAGATGTTTGTAAGAATTTGAGTGTGCTTCTTTGACATACAGTATAGTAATGTCTCAGCTAAACAAGATGAACTACATATCTTCCTAATAACACACGATACTCTAAGAATCAAATACAAAGTTATGTTGCCTCTAAGAAAAGTTTACCTGTTATGATTCTCATAAGTTCTAATAAGTGTCACTGTGAAAAGGTAAGCAATTGTATCACTGTGAATTTTGCCTTGTAAAAATCTATCACACATGGTCATTTTTCACACAGTATAGCTCCTGAGTCTTTTTCTGCATTGACGGAATATAATTTAGACTTCATAACAAAAAAAAAGACACCCTCGACATTACAGAAGTTGTCTAGTTAACTAAATCACAATGTGAAAATATAATTTGTGTACCTGTTTTTTAGAAATTACCATACTAGCCCCTGTAATGCTAGTATAAGAAAGCACTTATTGGAGCTGGAGTGAATTTATTTTCACCCACTTCTTTTTTTAATCTGGAAATCCATTACAATCTGCCCTCCACACAACTAGGCCATGCAAAAAAATAAACACCACACAAAAAATCCACAGATAAAAGAAGACTGTCTTCCCTACACTTGATTTCAGTAGGATGCTCGAGTTTAAATAGCTTATCTAAAGCAAATGCTCTTTTTCATTAAGGGTTGTTTCAAGAAATACTTTATTTTCAGAAACAAACTGTCCGTGTTTCCAAATTAATCAAATAAAAGTATATTTCTCCAGTGAGGTAGAAGAAAGGTCTTCTGGAGCATTTCAGAACAATTTAGTTGGAGAAAGGCAATGCATAACTATAACAAAGTTCGTTATTTTCATCTTGCCTACTCAGCTGTATGAGTTCCAACCCATAAGAATTACATAACAGTCTTAAAAAGAAAAGGAGTACTTGTGGCACTTTAGAGACTAACAAATTTATTAGAGCATAAGCTTTCGTGAGCTACAGCTCACTTCAACGGATGAGCTGTAGCTCACGAAAGCTTATGCTCTAATAAATGTGTTAGTCTCTAAGGTGCCACAAGTACTCCTTTTCTTTTTGCGAATACAGACTAACACGGCTGGTACTCTGAAACATAACAGTCTTAATCTTCACTCTACCTGAATTTACCATCTACAGTATTCAACTGCAGTCTTCAAATTACTTTATCTAGCAGAAAAAAAAAAGGAGAAAGTGAAAGTTTACTGAAAACCTGGTGCACATAACAGGACAAATAAGACCCAAAAAGGGGGGGGGGGCGGCGGGAGGGGGGGAATTGAAGAAAATGGATCAGTCTCAACATATGATGGTAAATTAGAAAAAGACATGGAGGGGAAGAGAAATACAGGTAAATAGAAGAGAAATAAGTGGGATTTATCAAACTTGAATTTCCATTGCTTAAAACAGTTTTATGCCAGGGGAGTTCCACAAAAATCAGCTGAGTTATATTGGCACAAAACTGGAGTAACACATTGGAAAATCAGGTCTCATACTTTGAAGCACCTTGCTGAAACCAAACTTTCATAATAAATAGCAAGCTTTCTATTTAATAAGCCAGAAACCTCTCCCAATAGTATTCTGCAGATATATACACCAGGGTCAAGTTTTAATGACAAATATTAAGGACATTTTTAAAATAAAGGAAATATAAGGTGAAATGCTTGGCCCCATATATATCATAGGAGTTTTGCTATTGCCTTCAGTGGGGCTGTATTTTGTTCTCAGAGTCATCATTTTATAAATAACTTAAATATCCAAGATGCTTTTTAAAAGTGAGTTGACGATGAAATAAGACGAATTTCAGAGAGAAGCAAGTTCAACTTTAAGGCCACAGTAAAAACATAAATTGTCTATCAATTCAGATTCAATGGCCTTCTGCTCACAGCAGTACCATAGATTTTCAAAAGAGTTACTCCAGATCTATGCTGCTGTAAATAAGAGGAGAATTAGGCCCAAGAGTGGAATCCTAAGGATTTATCATTTTTACTAAAACAACCCAAATATGATTGACTGATTTTATTATTAATCATTAATATATGATGCCATATTATTTAATGGAAGCTGGATGACCTGGAAAATATTCAGTCCTTACATTTTGACAAAATCTTCTAGATGGTAAGGTTCTGCTCAATGTCACCAAATCTGAAGATTAAGAACCAAGGCTAAGACAGATTTTCTCAATGATATAAAGTTATGCACCAAACTTCTGAAGTCTACCCCTAAACCTCCGTTGCAAGAGAATTACATTTGACGAAACTACTAGTCTATTCAGGTCCCATTGCCACAGTAACAGATTGTGTAATTACTATTATTTGATTGTTCAAACTTTGTCAAACTTAAGAACATAAGAACGGCCATAATGAATCAGACCAATGGTCCATCTAGCCCAGTATCCCATCTTCCAGCAGTGGCCATTGCCAGATGCTTCAGAGGGAATGAATAGAACAGAGAACTTTATTAAGTGATCCATCCCATGTTGTACAGTCCCAGTATCCAGCAGTCAGAGGTTTAGGGACACCAAGAGTATGGGGCTGCATCTCTGAGCATCTTGGCTAATAACCATTGATGGACCTATCCTCCATGAACTTACCTAATTCTTTTTGAACCCAGTGATACTTTTGGTCTTCATAACATCCCATGGCAACAACTTCCATGGGTTGACTGTGCGTTGTGTGAAGACGTGCTTCCTTGTGTTCCTTTTAAACCTACTGTCAATTAATTTCATTGGATGACTTCTGGTTCTTCTGTTACGTGAAGAGATAAATAACACTTCTTTATTCACAGTGCATATTGAGCGGATGTCTTCAGAGAACTATCCACATTGAAACTCAACTAATCTTGAATGATTAACATTCTGAAACTGGAAAAGAAGTCTTCTGGCTGTCATTACTGCATAAAGTTGATTCTGGAAGACTTTTTCATGGGTAATATTTCTTTTTAATTTTAAAAAGAAATTTTAGATACATCTCACCTTCTTAAACAGGATGGACTTTTAAGTGGACTGGACTGCACATTTGTCTGTCTCTCTTAGTTTCATCTTCATTTTAGATGAAGAAATAACTGCAATGACCTCACCCAAGTCAGGGGAAGGCCCCCTGAAACCTAGAAAACAAATATCCTGGAACATTATAACCTACAATTCTAATATAAAGAGTTGATAACTTCTGAATATTTAGAGTAATTTTTGATGCATCAATATGTCTGTACCTTAAAAGGCTATAAATTATAAAGTATTCAGTAAATGTCTCTCTTAATTCTCATAGGAAATCTCTTCCATTTACAATACATTGAAAAACAATGTATATTCTCACTTTGTGTTGAACAGGGAACCATCATTAGGTAGAATATTATAATTGAGCACTTCACACTACTGTTTTTTGTACTTGAGAAAAGGACAAATGGTCAGGAAGAAACAAGTTTCTATGAAGTTCTGAAGGTGTTCTCTTCCTTGGACCCATAAAAAATGTCCCTCTAGAAGATAAAGGGAGAGACACATCAACTCTCTTTTTCAGAGATGGTCTTGGTAAACTGGTAGAAAGGTGAATACATGGGTTACTTAGTGAGAAATCAACAGTGTCCAAACAGCAAAAAATTAATCTTAGAAATGCTTGACTTAATCAGCAAAGATTCAAGGAACTGGCTCAGTAGTAGAATATTTTTGGTTTTCTCCTCACTTTTCCCTGCCCCTCTTTCTTTTTCCTTCCCCTCTCTCATTTTTACTTCCTCCTGTTTCTTTCTTTCCTTCCTCATTTCTGAAGAATAATTTAGACTATCCTACATTGCAGCAATGGATGAAGAATTTGAAGCCACAGAGAGATAGGTCGTATCTGATATATAACTGGATTATAGACTTGATATATCTAATTTTTTAAAAATTATAACAAGGAAGACAGCAAAATTGTTTTTGTTTTCTGAGGGAATCTTCCCTGGATTGGTAGATAAATGCTAAACATACATAACTTATTATTTAAAACTTGATAACTATTTTCATGTTGCATCAATATGTATGTCTAGAACCTTGTTTAAGAAAACTATTCACCAAGCAAAGTTTTAAATGCACAGTATCAAAGAATAATTTTTGACATTTTGATTCATACATGCTTATAAAGCTCCAAGACAACATGGTTTAATTATAAAACATATTTCTACTGCCTTAGTCATGCCAATTAAATTTGATTGGATACTTTCTTTATTCAACAAGCCCCTTTCATGTCATTTTAATTTACTGTCAAAGCAGCCTGAATATTGGAAACTAAATTATTTACTACAGCCCATAAGCCAATAATGTTCCATTTGTCTCATACAGAGGGAGACTAGACTAACAAGATTATTAAGGACATTACTTGTAATAGCGAATGTCCTTCACTTTATTTGAGCTTCATGCTGTGCTTTCAGAGATCATACTTCAAAAGAGTTCCATTTCATTCCGTCACAGAACCCTGATACAAATTATTCTTTGCTGGCTTTGTAATACTCTGATTATAGAGAAAGTGGACCCGATATTGTTGGGTAAAAACAGAAGCTTCTTCTCTTCTAAGAAAACTACATAGTTTATTTGTACTAAACACCTTTGATTCACTCCCTTGTGCCAATGATGCGGAAAGGGAGAAATCAGATGAATTTATCAGACAATGATAACATTTCACAGATTTAATGTACAAGGGGCTTTGGTTATCACTGCAAAGATTTCAAACCACATTCTAAACTTAAATACAGGTGGTTAAATCAATCATATAAATTCTTACAAACACCATGTAGGGAATGCACTAGCTGTAATATAGAACTAATTTTAGTAAAACATCAGACATAGCATTTCACAAAAAGGTACTTGAAAAATATAATTCAAACTGGCTTAGATAGAAGCCAGTCACAATGACTGAATACAGGACTGTTGACAAAGAGAAAAGACAAATAAAAACATATCAAGTTGGGGGAAGATATCCTTGGGCCCAGAGTTAGGCCCAGTGTTAGCATCTTCATTATGATCCCAGTTCAGCAAGACACTTAACCATGTGCCTGACTTTAAGCACATAAGTAGTCCTATTTAAGTCACTGGAATTACTTGTTTCAGAGTAGCAGCCGTGTTAGTCTGTATTTGCAAAAAGAAAAGGAGTACTTGTGGCACCTTAGAGACTAACAAATTTATTAGAGCATAAGCTTTCGTGAGCTACAGCTGATGAAGTGAGCTGTAGCTCACGAAAGCTTATGCTCTAATAAATTTGTTAGTCTCTAAGGTGCCACAAGTACTCCTTTTCTTTTTTTGGAATTACTTGTGTCCTTGAAGTTAGATCTGTGCTTACTGACCCTGCTGAACTGAGGCCTGCCTTGGAAAGTAAACTGGGAGATGCTGCAAACATTTAAGAAATATCGAAAAACAATACAAAGGGAGATAGGGAAGTTTTAAGAAGGTGGGTAGGAACCTAGGGGGTCATACATTTCATAGTTTCTGGTGGCTGAGTTCACTGCACACACCAGGGGCTCTCTGCATTTCTCCACCATGTCCCTGAATGCCACCTTTCCATTCCCCTCTATTTAAGGACTACCTGCAACTCCTGCCACCTTTTCCCTCATGCCACGGGCTCTATGTTTTCCCCATTTCTCCTTCTCGACATGGCACAGGCTCTGTGTGCCTCTCATTTCCCTTTCTCCCCTGCCCTTCACTGCCCTTCTCCCCACCCCCTATGGCAGAGGCTCGGTGTGACCCCTTCTCCTCTCGCTCCATGCCAGGATCCTCCAATATCCCCCCACTAGGGGTTCTATTTCCCCCTTCCCCTCATTAAGGGTTTTATGTGCCCCCCATTCCTCCCTCTCCCATACTAGAGTCTGTCATTTTTCCTGTAGGCCACTGACACTATGGCCATCTCATTCCCCTTTCCCCCCATGATAGGGGCTCTGTGAATCTCCTTTTCCCTCTCCACCCATACCAGGATCCCTCAGTCACTCCCCCACTAGGGGCTTTGTGTGCCCCCATTCTTGGGTCCCCTATTTTCCTTCCATGCCAGCAGCTGTGTGTGCACTCCCATTTTCTCCACTATTATCATTTGTCTTCCTTCTGTAGAGAAATAAGTCATTTGGTCATTAAGTGATTAAAGTTTATTGGGAGCATCGGAAGAGCTGATAGTGTTACCCTGGCAGGCATCAATGGGTGTCATCTACCAGTTCTTTGACTTACAGACAATGCAGAGGGGTTTGAAATGTGGCTCCACTAACTGATGACAGAACCTCCATGTGTCCCCCATTTTTCCCCTTTTGATGTTCTGATTTCCACCCAGATCAATTGAAGTCTACACATTGATGTCTAGAATATTCACTTACATTTTGGAATTAATCAGACACAGCATTCAAAAGGTTATCATGTTACAGACAGACAGAGTTGAGTGAGCATACGGCCTCACAATGTTGGCCAAGACAATCTATCTCAATTTGGAAAAAAAAGCAAGCTAACCTATTTGAAAAAAAAATAACCCCAACCAATGGAGGGAAGATACAGTGCATGATAAATTGCACACACACACAGACAAAAAAAAAAGAGCAAAACATAAACCCTAAGGGTTACTGAAGGCCAAATATAGGATATGAGCTTGAAACATTTATTTTAAAAAGTCAGCTTGGGACTACATCTGAAAGGCATGTGGACCAGGTTAATGTTAGTTCCTCTCTCCTTAAGGCATTGTACATAGGTCGGGGCATCTCAGTACACAAAAAATATTAACAATACAGTGAGAACTCAGTAATGAACAGAATACAAGCTTAGATGGATGCACTTATTATAATGATTATTTACATTATGGTAGCATCCAAGACATGACAGGCAGCTATACTGCCTGCCACAAGGAGTCTGGACTCTAAAAATACCATGAAAAGCAGGTGATGGGAATAAATGAGGAGGAGGAGAATTAGGGGACACGAAGTCAAGGATATAATAAATTAATACTGTTTAAGATTTTTGTACTCAATAGGTAGGGCCCTACCAAATTCATAGTCCAGAAATAAGGATAACATGGTATGGCATTGCCACCCTTACTTGTGTGCTGCTGCCTTCAGAGCTGGGCCCTAGGTCCGCAGCCACCACTCTCTGGCCACTCAGCTCTGAAGACAGAGGTGCAGAAGTAAGGGTGGCAAGGTATGGTATCACCACCCTTATTTCTGTGTTGCTGCTAGCTAGATGCTGCCTTCAGACCTGGGCACCCAGCCAACAGCTGTTGCTCTCTGCTGCTCAGCTCTGAAGGCAGCGCAGAAGTAAGGGTGGCAATACCGCAACCCCCCTAAAATAACCTTGTGCCCCTCTTGCAACTCCCAGGACCCCCAATTTGAAAAATGCTGGTATCACCCATCAGCTCTGTATAGTATAAGGTAAAAAACATATAAAAACTAGAATTCATGGAGGGAGACCAGATTTCATGGTCTGTGACACGTTTTTCATGGCCATGAATTTGGTAGGATCCTATCAATAGGAAATCAATGGAACTACCACTTAAGTAAATAGGGCTTACTTTGCATTCCTACCACCTTGAAGTTCATGGGATTGACTTGTGTTAATAAGGGTTGTAGGGATGAGTGTAAAATACCCTAACCTATTAAGCAAGCACCTAACACAAATTCTTCTATTGCTTTGCTAGTTTAATTGTTCAGGACATTCAGCAGTTATTGTAGTTTTTAAATGATGCAAAAGTAAACTATTCTGGAATATGCAGAAGTAAAGAATGTGGAAGGAGAGAGGTAATGCTTTCTTGATGACAATGCTTGCTTATGATAGCAGAGGGCACAAGGTGACAATTTAGTGTTCCAGCACAGATTTACTCAATAATGGGCAAATATTTCAAAGCAAACACAGCTGTAATGTTTATGTTAAAAACAATAGGCTATGACAGCAGTCAGACATAATACATCCTTCAAATGTTGAAAATAAATTGTTTCTTTTCACACACAGGAGACAGAGATTACTAAAGTGTAACATGACTGAAAACTCTCAGAAAATGGTCTTCTTGAAGAATTTGCTTTTTTGAGCTTCTTTTAAAAAAAATCCATCCACTAATGTGTATTGTTTTAATTATTTAAAAAGTATTATAGAAAATGGTAATCCTAAAAAACATTTCTGGATATTAGTAGAGTAATATCTAATAACTATGAGAAGATCCAGTTTTGTGTATCATTTTTATTTACAGACCTGAAGGCGAGTTACATATATATTTAAAAGCAGAATTTGGCAACGCTTACTATATCTTAGCTACTTCTGACAAAGGGTCAAATTCGCAGGTTTCACTGAGAGGAAATTCCCATTGAAATAAGGGATTTTTTTTTCCAGAGTAATTAATCCTTAATCTGGAAAAAAAACTATGTACAGTTTGATCCCACATAACCGGACATAGCATATAATGAAACAACTTCTCTTTTCATTTTGTATGTCAACATGTGATTTACTCTTCCATTTTCAGATCATTTACCTCTGTAAAAGCTAATTATGAGATACACTAATACAAACAGAAGGAACTCACTCATCATACTGCCCCTCTATTTTAAAGTTACAGGAAGAAATATACTACATCCAAAACATCCTTTATGATCAGTTACACTAAAGGTATGATTTTATTTCTGTGTGTGTGTGTCTGTATTGTATAATCTTGTGATTTTAAGTTCTTAAGGCTTTCAATAAACTTACCATGCAGCAGAAAATTAAATAAAACTTAATACATTTAAGATAATTCAGACTACAGTATTTATAATTTCCTGTTGTAGATATCACTATCAATAGTGATTAAATCTAGTAATCTCTGATCTACTCAGCCTAAAACTTACTCATTTAAATTGATTTTTTATTGCCCCAAAAGCTTATATTTGACTTCTTAAAATAGATATATGCGAAAAAGCTTAATCATCGAAGAGCCATAAAGTTATATTAAATCAAGAAAATTTATTTTTTAAAAAGAAGAGATCCACATTTGAATTCATTAATTTCCTTTCAACCTTTGTATGGGAGTATCTTTTCAACTATCCACAAAGGACATAAGTGAACATTTCCCAGCTCATGTCCCATAGGAACAACTGGATTCAGGGGGTAAATCTCATAAAGTCCATGTAATTTTGTATGAATCAACACCACAGATTTTAAATGTTAAAATGAGTCTAACAAAAAGTAATCCTTGTATACTTCCTAAATTGTCTGTCCTTTGTCTTCCCATCACTTATACTTTCACAGCTCATGAGCTGATCAATGTTTTAATCCTTTTTTTCATTTTAAGAACTGTGCTAAGAATATGTAAGAATGGATTTTCTTTCCATACAATGATGTGTATATAGTATTTCATTTTGACAGACATAATTGAGTAGATACTTACACATATAAGTAACGCACATTCACTCTGTGCATTAACATCTTTGTATTATACATGTATCTTTATATTCCATGCAATGGTTTATATTAACATATAGGTAATACATACGTATATAAACTCTAAAAATATTGTGATATTTTTCAAGTGGCCACAACATTTGTCAGCAATTCTGGATATGGGAAAACCCATATTTGTGTAAAGACTGAAGGTAGTTAGTGTAACTCTGCATGTGTACTTACAAAGTCACGTATCTAATACTGTAGACATACGTTTAGAGGCTTGGCTAAGGAAATGTGGAAAATCTGGTCTTGTGTTTTGATATACATGTATATTTAATATGGGCTTGATTTACCATGAGTAACTTTTAGTGTAAACTCTAGTATAAAACTAGAGTAATGCAGTGGTGAATCAGGCCCTATATATTATTTAGAAGGATGTTCAACACGTAGTTTCATGGAGCTTTCTCTACCTACAATGCATGTATGTTTGTATTAAAAGAAGAAAAGGATTAGTTTTTCAACAGCCTCTGTATAAAAAAAATGTGCATAAACTAATGTGGTTTTTTTCCTGATTGAAGTTTATATGCCATGCTCCATTTTGACTGCAACAGTGAAATAACTAGCATGTTGCCTCTCTGAAGCCGAAAGCAATTTCCTTTTCTAATTTTAGTTATGCAAAGCCTATGGGCATCATCAGCATTTAGTAATTAGTTTTATAATTACTGCTGTTTTGCTCACTGTCATTCAATTTTTCTTACAACATGGTCTGGGATTGAAACATCCCACATCCACAGCTGTGTAAATTGCCATCCATTTATAAGACAAAAAAAGTAACATTCCAAATACATCATTATTCAGTCAAGAATGTGTTACTGGTACTTTGGTGATGCTTTGAGTACATAAGCTGCCCACTACAATACTAAGATAAATATAATTTGAATATTTAGCAAATGCTTCTAACAACATGTGAATCTGGGGACACCTGAATTAGAAGTACAAAGAATTCCCATTAAACAATGTTCTTGTATATTATGGACACTGATAAATGCATCTACTATAACAAAGGCAAGATCTTTTTTGCTTAGGGTTAAAAATTCAGGGATTGTTTTGAAAAGTACATCTGAAAAGTAGACAAACTTTGATTTACTGAATATGAGTGTGCAGTCATTATTCTTTCAAGAATTCATACTCTGACAGCTAAACACACAGTCATGCAAACATAAGATGAGATATTGATGTAGTGTAGATAGCAGAAGCAAAGCAGATGTTACTAAATAGCATATTTCCTTGACTAATGAAAAACATTTTAAATTTAAAATTCTAAATATATGAATGTGTTTTGATACAAGATGTTACTTTAAACCCATTGGAAAAGCCAACACTCCATCTTAATACTGCAATGCTCCAGTACAATTAGAGCGAATAACTTTTAGAAATAAAACAATCAATCAATTTGTAAAGACTGAGAACTAAATAGTTAACTGAGACTAAAATGCTATATTTTGTAACTATAATGACTACAACGTTTCTCCTGTTTGGCTGGCAGTAGCTGTAGTCTTTAGAATGTCAGCTTAATTTAAAGAATGTATTTCAATGAGTGTGAGAGTTTCCTCCTAAAGAAGAATTACCTTGAATAGAAAACAAATGCTCCCTCAGCACTGGGTAGATGGTAGAGCATCAATGGAGATGGGTGGAATTGCACTTAATAGGAAAATAAGTGACCTAAATTAGAATATAGACTCTGATCAGGAATGAGACTAGCAGCAACTCCCCCATTACAAGGAGAAAGAAGCCAAATAATAAGGCAGTCCCTTCTATTTTATTTCATTTTTAGCTTTGCTCAACTAGGAGGAGACAGTTGCTAATGAATATAAAGCTATTATACAGAAAGGAAAAGAGTATACCCAGCACACTGATGCTCTGAATGAGTGCAGCAGAGGTGCCCTCTTATAGAGGACAATTTATGCTGAAACCTTTTAGAAAAAGATGTTTGCAACACTGTTCTCCATTCTGTAACATTGTTAACTGTCTCACACGCGTCTACAGGGACTCCTTTTCAGACAGTGCATCTCTGCCACAGCTGGTCAAAAAACCAGGAACAAATTTTGCAAAAGTGTTTGGGAGAAAATTGTCTTTTTTCCCCAATCAAAAAATGAACATTTGGAAAATTCTGATGCAGTCTAATCTCTGCCCTACCTTCAACATGGGAAACAACAGATGAGCTTTTGTGTAGTCCAAAGTGTAAAATTTTGGTCACCTACAAAAAGTGTTGTTTTTTTTTTAAAGGGCTTTGTCTACAGAATTATCATCTGAGTTCAGGGCAACAGAATCCTCTCTGTCACTCAGAAACAAAGCTCAGACACCTGCATCTGCTCCTACAATCCTTAGGCTAATAGCTACATTCTATTCTATTCCATTCCCCACAGGCCATTCAGTTTATGCCCCATTATCACCACCCATTATGCCATGCACCATAAACCACACAGTGCACTCCTATGAACAGAACTGTTACATAATCAACCATCAAAGATCACAGGAAATTGCAGAGCCCCAACATAATGTGTCCACTTCCTGCCTCTTCCTGTCCTTTCCTAGCACAGCAGAACCACAGCACTGGAGGTTCCAGTGACAATGAGTTGCATAGGTATTTGGCCCTTAGGGGTCAGTTCTGCTATGAGGACCCTGACAACTGCATGAAATATGCCTTTGAAGGGATGACACTAGACTCCATGCCAACTGCAATATGAAGGTATTTGGTCATCTTAGAAGTGTGGATCTCCATATTCTTTTTGGTGTGATGGCAGAACTCTGCAAGGTAATATTGTTTGGACACATATTGTTTTAGGCAAACCCCCTTGCCCCATTCTAACATTTTAAAACAACAAATAAAGAGTAAAATGTAGTGCATGCAATTTATAAGTGAAAAGAATAATTTCCATTATTGCAGATGTGCAGCGAATAGGGCTTTGTCAGACTAGATGTGACTATTTCAATCTTTCAGAGGTACTGGAGATCCAAATGCAAAATCTAAGGCTATGTCTACACAGCAACTATGCACCCTTGGCTGACTGGTGCCAGCCAAATTGGGCTCACGGGGGGGTTGGGCTGCCGGGCTGTTTCACTATGGTGTAGACATCTCAGCTCAGGCTGGAGTCCAGACTCTAAGACCCTGCGAGGTGGGAGCATTCCAGAGCTTGGGATCTAGCCAGAACTGGGAAGTCTACACAGCAGTGAAACAGCCCTGAAACCCGGTGAGCCTGAGTTGGCTCGCACAGGCCAGTCATGGGTGTGTGGTTCCTCTGTAGACATACCATAAAACACAGTGATACTATGTGAATTTGTGACACCTCTGCCCCCAGGACATCTTAGGTCAACTAATGGATTACCCTGGACCATATATATAGTTTTGTCACCTCTGAGATATATTAATATTGTTATTGAAATATTACAGAAAACACACCTGAGTGAAAACAGTTTATACAGAATATGAGAAAAGTTGTAGTATTTTGTGGTATGGTGTACCATTCAGTTAGGTGAAAAGAATGTCACACAGCATGCCTTTCAGTTATTTGAAGGACACACTACATAATGCTTCTCAAATCACTACTAAATGTTCTCTCTTCTATTGCTCAGAAATATTATATTACTGAATGACTGGTATATCTTTGTTAGTATCTTGTACTATATTCAGTGTAACTACAATTCATTCAGGCAACTATCTAATCTGCGGATACAGTTGTTGAGCTAATTGGTTGTAAATGCAGGTTCAAATAACTGTGTTGACAATTTTGCACCCACAATTGTAGAAGCGAATTTTAAAAGTCTGGACCTAAATATCAAAAGAACATAAAAAATCATTTGTGTACTTCAGAAGTAACCAATATCTCTGGGAAATGTATACCATTTTCACAATAAAATAAAAATACAACGTTCATTATGAAAGGAGTGCTATCCAATGGGTAGAGAAGGGAACTGGAAGTTAAAACCACTGAGTTCTATTCTCATCTCTGCCACTAACTTGCCAGGTCGCTCTGGGAAAACTGTTTAAACAATGTTTGCAAAGTGCTTTCAAATCTTCAGACTACAGCGTTTATAGAAGTGCAAAAAATTAATATTGCATGTTCCAGAAAGACTCTCCATTCATAAAATATTCTTGCCCATATGTCTGAAAGCTAATGAAGGTCTCCAAAGTGTTATGGAGGATGATATAAAAAGTGTGAAAAATAATACCTCACATGGATCTGATTAATGTTGGGGCAACTTTTTAAGGCACATTTTTGGGAAAAATTAATCCAAGACCTTACAACTTCAGCAATATTTAGTGGTTATCAGAAACATGCATTTCTTCTTTTAATTATCAATGACTATTAATCCCAACTGTACTGACAGTCAAAGGTTAAAACAAGGAATAAATTAGCATTATTGTCAATCATTACATACAGAAGAATAATTAACTCAGTATGTTTATTTATCTACTTTTGCTACTTGACTAAATGAATGATTGATGACAGGTTTCTTGTTTTCTTTTCTTCCTTTTTGTCAGTATAAATGATCAGTATGAAACTAAATGGAGGCATTAAAATGAAATAATTAGTAGCATAAAATACACGGCAAATTGTGTTTGGAAGCTTTCAACTTTCTTTTTGCTATATTGTAATCTAGTAAAATCCATTTATTTACCCAAAGTAGATCAATATTGTTGGCAGCCATAATTTATAATCATGCCATTCCCTTCTCTTTCAGTGACCTCCTAATACTGTATAGTAATATTCATAGTAATAATAATAATAATAATAGTCTGTTTTTATTTAAAAAGTAGATTTTAAAAACTTCATAAAATATCCTTGAATAGGGAAATTATCTCACTGGAGAGGACCTCTCCGGTTTTGTTTGGGTCTCCCAGACCCAACAGTTTCCAAAGATGCAAGTCATCTATATGAGAAATGATATCTGTCATGCCACCTGGAGTGGCTCATAACTGAGTGCCTCCTTCGGGGTAACACTCTAATATTCTAAAATTAGATCTCACTAACACAGTACCACATGTGAACTCTCAAAGTACTACAATACTCTTATAATGCAGCCACAAACAGTCCCCTTAGACACTCCAGTCCATCTTGTGACCCAGGCACGCTGGACTATGTCATAAAGGGTCACTTACACCAAAAATTCTAAATATTCCAGGTTATTCCCAGACCCAAGAGATCAGTCACTCACCTAGATCAAGTTGCATCCTAGATCTCACACCAAAGACAATGCAGGTAGACAATTCTAGAGTTAATTAACTAAATGTTTGTTAGCTAAGAAAAAAATGATAGTTATTGAGAGGTTAAAGCAGGTAAAAGATGTGTACAGGTGAGTCTCAAGCCTATAATTTCAAATGGTAACAGAGATGTAGTAATCTACTGGTTTCCCAAAAGTTGCTCAGGACTGCCCAGAATAACTCTTGGGATCTCTGTATTCTCATTCAGTGGTTCTGCCCTGTTAGAATCCAAACAGTCCAGAGATGCAGGATCTTTCCCTAAATCTATACTTATAGCTTCTTCTCACAGAAAATAAGATGACAGGGTCACCACCCAGGTGGGCTCTTTCTTTAATTGGTGGAGAGACAGAAGTGCATTTAGAGTCTTTGATCTATGAACACCACACACCATGACCACTTGCCTTCATATGTTGCAAGAACTAGTATTTTCCTGAAAAAGTTCTTCATTTTGCACTACACAAGGCTTCTTTCTCATTTGATAGGTTATTTAGTTACAAGGCTATATACAATGTAAATGCTTGCTATTACATTGTAACAGGATACAGAAGAGTGAAAACAATGCATATAACATCCCATTCGTTATCATGAAGTTGAAACACCACCTACATTTTTATACATTTAACAATCACTTCAATCTGTACTAATACACAAGTGAATTTGCCTGGGCTTTGGCATGAGCTGGTACCTGGCCTGCCAGTGTCACTGATACAGAACACCCTTGATGGAAGATTGTGGCTACGATCAACACACCCCTACCACTAGCAGAGTGGATCAGAGAAATATCATTTTGAATCTCAGGTTTTATTAACTGGTTCATACACTTCAGATCCAACCAAAAGAAGGTCTAATCCTCTGCTGTCTCTTTCTGTAGGACAGAAAAGAATTAGAGTTAACCTAGAATCTCTGTTTGTCTTGGGCCCATGATCCCATTCCTCAGACGTAAGAACAAGAGGTGCAGTAATGGGCCCATGATCCCATTCCTCAGAGGTAAGACCAAGAGGTACAGTGAAAAAGCTTCTCCTGACCTAGGAAAAGATCACTGTATGGAAAATGAAAGGGAAAAAAACGAAGAAATTGAGAAGATATCCTGAGTAAACTAGGGGAAAGGACCTAGGAGATTGAGGAGATGGCTTTCCAAATGGATAAAAAAAAGTAGCGTTGAGATCTTTCTCCAAAAGCAAGTCCACAAAGGGAAAGGGTTGACAGGCTGAAACCTTTCCATTTGCTTAAGGAATGAAAAGTAAAATTTACTTTTAGGGATACAAAAAAAAGAAAGTTATCACCATTCCCAAAAAAGTGGAACTAAGTTTATATTTGGGAGGGAACCTCCTAAGTGTGAAGAAGTGACTTCTTCCTGAAGAACAGGGCTTAGGCCTCTTGGCTGTTGCTCAACAAGTAAAAGTTGGTTGAGTTCAGATTTTCTCCTCCAAAATCTGGTTAGATTTAGCAGCTGGGGAAAACTCACTGATTCACTCAAGTACTTCATAGGCCAACGAAAACTTTTGAGGGGATGAAGATTGATTAATAAGGTCCCTTATCTATTATTTCTCAAACTCTGTCTCTAGTAGATTCTCTCCCATAGTGGGTAAGGGTCTCTCCCCTCTTAGCAAACCGAGCATCTAGTTTTGCCTGCTACATTCCAGACATTGTTTCTACCACTGCCTCACTCCACTAATGTAGTGAGGGTCTCGCTCAGTGAGAACCAAAAAACCCTGCTTAAGATGCCCACAGGAAATCACTAATATGAGGGCTCAAATTAGCAGTTTTTTTGTTTTGTTTTGGCTTTTGGCTTATCTGGACTAGAGACAAAATCTCAGCCAGTCAAAGCTATTGAAATTGCATACCTGTATGCTGTTCTGAATGAGACAGGAATTAAATTGGAGAAACAAGAGAGGGAGCCCTAAAAATCAGGATAAGTCTGGTTGTCATCCTGCCTGTCTGTACAAGTAAGTGTTATTTTATTATGAAATTTTGTAAATAAGCCAACATGTTACCATTTATTATTTACATAGCACTATAGGCATGCTTAATGTTTTACAGAAACAGATAAAGAGTTTACAATCTAAGGGCCCAAATCTGCAAATGTAAACTACTGGCACAGTGTTTGCTACCATGGTCATGCCAATTAAAGTAATGTTGTTTTCCTTAAATAATACACAGGTAACAGTGTAACCCACAAGATGCATATGTTACCCGACTTCATTATCTTTTACCTTTGTCCAACCTTTGTCAGCAGAGGGAATCTAGAACAATTAAGATGGAGGAAATTATTCTTACTCCCAACAACAACTTAATTAAAAAAAAACAGCCTCGAATGTCCCTTGGATGAATAAGTATAAGTGGGGAAATATTGAGTAGGGATCTATTACCTCTGTATACACCATTAACGAGAACATTGAAGTATATTGTTTTCAGTTGTAGTGTCTACATAGGCACAAGAAGTAGAGGTGCAGGGGGTGCTGCAGCACCCCCAAGTTTTATACATGGCTGCTGGCCCCGTGCCATGCTCCCCAGACTCTGACTCCGAGCAAAAACCTGGGGGTGCTTCCCGCGCCTATGCCCTGGCCTGGCCCTCTACCTGCACTCTGCTCCCCAACCCCTCACCTCACCTGGGGCTCGGGTCCCGGCTGCTGGCCCCACTCCCCAGCCACTGGCCCCAAGTCCGGGGCCCTGCACCAAGCCCCTGCGCTTGGTCCTGCACTTGGGGTCCCAGGTGCTGGCCACTGTCCAGGGCTCTGCTCCTGGCCCCACACCCACCCTCAGCTGTGGCCTCGGCCCTCTTACTCCAATCCGGGTCCCCTCCTCCCAAAGAGACAGCCCTGCTCTCAGCCTCAGCGGGGGGGGGAGGGGGGAGAGAAAGGAGGGGCGGACAGGGGTAAGGGGGCTTGGTTTCAGCACCCCCCACTACTAAAAATGTTCCAGAACCACTGAGTGCCCATTCTTCAAAAAGAAATGCAGAAAAACTGGAACGGTTTCAGAAAAGAACTACAAGAATGATTAGAGTTCTGGAAATTAATCCTTACAGTGAGAGATTAAGAAGAAGCTCAATTTATTTAGTTTATTGAAGAGAAGGTTAAGAGGGATCACGATACCTACACAGGGAAGAGATTTCTGACAGTAAACAACTCCTTAATCTAGCAGAAAAAAGGCATAACAGGATCCAATGTTTGGAAGCTGAAGCTTAACAAATTTTGACTACAAATATGGCACTTTTTTTTTTTTTCACAGAGAGGGTAATTAACCACTGGAACAACTTGCCTAGGGACTTAGTTGATTCTCCACCACTTAAATTCCTTAAATCAAGACTAGATCTATTTCTAAAGGATAAGCTATAGTTCAAACAGAAGTTATTGACTTGAGGTAGCAATTACTGGTTGAGATTTTATGGCCTTTCTTATGCAGCAGGTCGGACTAGATGGTCAGGATGGTCCCTTTTGGCTTTAAAAAACTAAATCTATAAATCTGGCCTAATAAATGATACAACTTGGTCCATATATTTACTCAACTGGCTGTATGAGAAACAGATTGAAACAGCAAAACTTTGTCACTGCTCCTTTCAGTTCCTTTTTACTGAATATACCCAGAGACTGTTATGTAAAATTTACCAAAGAAAACGTCACTTTTAAGCCCTCAGAACACCACAATGAGGCAAGAACAAGAACAAGAAGAGTAAAAAAGGCAGAGAAAGAGGCATAAAAGCCAATGAACAGGATGGGAAGAATAAATAAAAAGACTCAACTAAGGAGTAAAAAGCAGAGAAGGAACTAAGTAATACACAAGCGAGAAATAAAAGGGAAGATTTAAAAAGGAGACAGGATGGATAAACATTAAAGAACTAAAATGAACAGGAAATGGGACACTGCTCTAGCCTACAGAAAAACAACTAAAAACAGCATTTTTTTCATCTACAAAAAAAGGACAGTTAAATGTATTTTAAATTTGTCAACAAAAAGAAGAGAGATGCCTTCTTAGAGTGTCTGGCCCTTGGACTTGAAATGACATTTGGACCTCATCACACAATACATCTGGTCTTATTTCCTTGTGACTTTTTGTTGATATTTAGACAGTGTAACGTCTATTGACACCGCATTTTTACAATGATACTTAAAATACTGGCCTTGGCCTATATAACCTTTAATAACCAGTAGACAAATTTTATTTTTTTTTAATATACCTATTCAAGCTAATATAACAGGGAGATATATTATAAAATGGATTTAGCAATATTTCCTTCACTTGATAATCTCATTATCTATTCAGAGTGTTAATCTGAATTGTTGTTTGCAGAGTAGTTGCGGCCACATTGGTCCGAGGACATTGGAGAGACAAGGTGGGTGAGGTAATATCTTTTATTGGACCAGCTTCTGTTGGTGAAAGAGAGAGACTTTTGAGCTACAGCGAGCTCTTCTTCAGGTCTACCTCACCCACCTTGTCTCTCTGTTAACGCAAAAGGCATTCCAAAAAATCTGATCTCTTCATAAAAGAAACACACAAAATTTCCTAGTGAAATGCTGTCTAAATGCAGTAGCCCTGTTAAGATAGTCTTCTTGCTAAGCACAGGACTTGGAGTCATGGGATTAGGGTGCTATTCCCAGTTCTCCCACAGATCTGTTGTGTAATATTGGGTGTGTCACTCTCAACCAATTTTTGAAAAGAGCTAGGCACCTAGCAGCTGCCACTGGGACACATGATCAGACTACTAAAAAAGTTAAGCATCCAAACTGCTGAACACTTTAAAAAATGTAGCCACTGATTTTTGTTGCCAGAATAGGAGTTGAGATCTTCTGAAATTTGGCCCCAGTTGTGATGCTGAGCTCTTTGGAAACCTAAACCTATATATGCCTTAGTTTCTCCATTAGATATGTCAGCATAGTTTGGCTTCATCAAAAGGATGATCGACAGATGGCATTCATAGCGATTCACATTTGAAAGAAAACAGATAATGAAGAGTGGTACTGATACTCCTGGGAATTTCATATTTATCTTAAAACCAACATTTCATAATTTTTGCTAATCCTCTAAGTGAGTGTAATGGTTTCCTATAAAGACTGAAGTTTTATAAAGATTGCTAGAAGTCTTCTACTTTTACCTTTTAATAGATGGGAATTGCCTGTATTTATAAAAAAAATAATAATATATACTCATGATCCTTCTAATGATGATGAATACAGCCTTTAGTATTTTCCCAGATGATGAAATGTGGCATGCAATTTTGCACATTCATGTAATTTTGTTAGTCTCTAAGGTGCCACAAGTACTCCTTTTCTATTCATCTGACACCAACCCATGGGGAAGAAAAGCCATAGTTTTCATTAGATACAAATGGAAGCAGAAGTGACAAGTTGCCTGTGCCCCTGTAGAAGCATTCAACTAACAGTAAGAGTGACTCATAAAGGCAGACATGCTCATCCATCAAAAATAAGACAAGGGCTTTCTGATGTATACTCCCGAGTATGAGTAAGACTGTGGAACAATGAGGGTTAAGTAATTTATGAATGATTTGTCTCTTTTTCCTCACCCAGAAAGAGAAATGATGGTAATCTGAGTTTTATACGAATCTTGGTAAATCTAAATTATAAAGTCATTTTTGAGGGGTGTTCTTTAATTACAGAAAGCTAATGACAACTGTCTTTACTGATCTCTGTAATGTCCTGGGAAGGACTTAAATACAAAATGTGAACACAATGAATCCATAGTCAGTTTTTTATTTTATATCCCAGATTGAAATGGGAGACCACAAGAGCACAGGAATTTGGTGGAAACTCAGTTTCCTTCCCCCAGCTTCACAGTGAAATATTAGCAGAAATTAGCTATGTTGATATTGTGGTCAAACCGTGGTTATATATATATTCATATGTTGGTCTTTGAAATATCTAGGTTTAACCTGACTATCCTACTCTTTCCTTTTGACCACAGGTATCCAGTATAATTAGACGAGAACGAGAATTACTAATAAATCCATATGTTTCACACTTCATTGCCAGGGTTAGACTAGTACTTGTTCCAAATATCTAGATAGCCATTTCTGATTATTATAATAAATATACAGTTTCAATCATAGAATACAGGAAATACAAAATCAGGTTTCACTTTTTCACATAAAAATACTTCTCTGCTTTAAACACATACTTAAATCTCATTGACTTTAATGGAATTTAAGCATGTGCTTAAATGCATTGCTGAATTGGGACCAGGGTACGAGAATGTCACACACAATCATCTCGTCCCAGAACTCTTAGGCCTTGTCTACACTGCCATTTTACAGCGTTGCAACTTTCTCACTCAGGGGTGTGAAAATACACCCCCGAGTGCTGCAAGTTTCAGTGTTGTCAAGTGGCAGTGTAGACAGCACTGGTAGCTATTCCCCTCATGGAGGTAGTTTTTTTGGAGCTCTCCCAGCACTGGTGCCACAACTACACAGCCACGTTAAAGTGCTGCCGGAGCAGCACTTTAACATAGCTGGTGAAGACATGCCCTTACTCATATAAGTCATCCCAATGACGTAAACAGGGCTTATCACATGAGTGTTGCAGGAATCAGCTTTTATTGAGCAACTGTTCATAATATGAGTGGTAATATTAGAAGAAGCTTTTGCCCTGCTTAGAAAAGGTGATAATGAATGAAACGAGCAAAGGTTAAAGTTTAATTCTTTTCCTCAAATATGGCAGCTTACAGATACCAACACATTTTTTTCACTTTACAAGTGAAAACAATGCAACAGTGATTTACTTTTGTTCCATTTCAGGTTACTAAAAAGCAAAAAAGCAGAACAAGCATCTTTGGACACAGGACTTTTTGCACCCCTTAATTGACAAATCCCTTCCTGTCAATTATTTTAAAATAATACACAGAACAGGCAACAAATACATAATTTGAGATGTTAATGTTTTTAAAAAGAAAAAAGTTCACATAATATGGAAAAACTAATAATAAATCAGGTGAAAAATTTTATTAAAAGGATTAGGAAAAAGAAAAATGGATCATATTTTCCCACTGACATTTAAGCAGAACTTCTTTTTGGAATCAATAGGGAGCTCTCCTTGAACGTGATATAACATCATATAAGCCAAAGACATTAACTTTAATTTAATCTGAACATTCCTCCTGACTTATTTACGCATCTTCTCCAAGGCTGGAGCCTATGCAGTTGTCAATACCTACTCAGCCACTATTGCATCTTTGACAACGTTCTCAACTATGGATCGCAGGTACCAGTATCTATCTCCTCTGTGTTGAAATTGTGACAGTAGATATTTATCTCATGAGTGAAAAATGACAATGAGACATGAATGGATGAGCTAAAATTATTAAAATATTGGTTCAGATGTTGAAGGAGCTGAAGGTAAGATTCAGGAACAGCTCTTATTTTATTAAAGTGTTGTTATTTCCTTCTTTCTACTCTTCTTTTTCTTTTTAATTTTTAAAATTCTTCGCCACTTGGTTTTTACCATCAAGTCTGCATTGAGAATTCAAGAGTTCCAACTGTAACATATAGAAAAAAAACACTAGCACTCAAAAAAGAAGATGGAGTAAAGGCTAAGGACTGAATAACAGAGGAAGAAACTATGCATAGCTGATGTGATAGTGAGAGGCCAAAATACAAATCCATGGGTAAACAGAATAAATTGCAGTAAAGGACTTTAAAAGACCATGAAGAAGTTAAAGTTGCGATTGGTTGGTCATATCACAATAAGAGAAAAAGGAAGATGAATTGTAGCTGCAATAGAACAGAGATGAGCACAATAAGGGCCGGCAGTGATAAAGACGACCTACAATACACAGTCACATTTTCTATTTCTTCCTTATTCTTGTGTATAAGGGCCGTTTGGCTATTCTGATTAACTGTAACTCTTTAGTTGTAAGATGATGGTTTAGCAACATTTAACTCTTAAAATATTGGCACTGGATTGCTATATGTTTGCAATAACATTAGTATGTTATCAGCTGCAGTAGATATTTTCTGTCTCTGCACAAGTGATGGATAGAGTTAGTGATTCAAATAAAGGAGGACATGTAAATTTAGCATCATTCTATGGTTTCAACAAGAAGGGGACTGGAAGGATCAGGAAGGTGATAATGTAAGGAGATCCATCATCTCTTGGGTCAGTGTTACACACACAGGATCAAAAATCATTAGCAACGACTGATTGCTCTGCAGCTTATGGAAAATGTGTTTGTGATTTTAGCTCATTTCCTAGTGAACATATATCCACAGTACCAAAATCATCCTAACTGACACCCCCATTGTCAATCTCAGCAGGGAACCCAAAGACCAAAAGGGCATGGAAACAGAACTAACTTCTCACATATTTATCCCATTACAGAAATAATGGTATGTTCCTATGGTGTTGTCAGTTTGGGTTGCCTCACATTAAAGATCCACAGCAGAAATAGAAAAAGGACATGAAAGTCTGGAAATGAAAAGAGGGAATATGATTAAGTTATATAATATCAATGGTATAGAGAAGGGTAACTCCCACAACATAAGAAAAAGAGGAAGCCTTAAATTAAGAGGAAAAAAGTAAAATGGATAAATTGGATTTAAAAAAAGACATTGTCTATGAAAATTATTGTAACTGGATATTGAGATAAATAATTTGGACAACATTGTATCATAATAGGGGCATTGTGAAACCACACCAACCAAGGTAGAACAATCGGAGACATTCTTCTTCCAGACATGCAGAGGTAGCATGACCACCAATACACCCTCTTGCAGGTTGCAACTTACTTCCAGCAGCTGACCAATGTGTAGGGGTAGAAGAGTCACAGCCTTGTCCACATGTCTCTGTACACACAGAGGAGCAAGGAGAGAGCAGAACCTGCTTTCCCTAATGTGCAGGGGCTGCAATTCTGCCTAGAAGGCTCCTTCAGCTCCCTTTCCCCTGATCCTTACCCACTTTCTTCACCCACTTAAGAGCCAGGAGTAATCTGGTCCTTACTGAGTAACAGAAACCATTTTAGATACTTATGGGCCTACTTCTCAATTACACTAATGCCTCATTAGGTTCGTAGGGTACAGCTACACTGTGATAAAAGACCCATAGAGCAGCCATGATTCGGGCTGTCAGGGTCCAGGCTATAAAATTGTAGTGTAGACTTTCAGGCTCAGGCTGGAGATGGCAGGGGTGCTGGGAGTGCAGCCGCATCCCCTGGCTTGAAGTGGTTTCCAACATATACAGAGTTTACAGTTTTGTTCAATGGCTCTCAGCACCCCCACTATAAAAATTGTTCCAACGCCACTGGAGCCAGGCTCTGAGAGTCAGAAGAGGGAGGGTCTCAGAGCTCAGGCTCTAGCCCAAGCCCAAATATCTATACTGCAATATTTAGCCCCACGGCCAGAACCCTGCAAATTGAGTCAGCTGACCCAAGAACTGCAACATTGCGCTGCAGGAGTTTTATAGCAATGTAGACATGCCCATAGAAGTAAGGCTAGAAGGGATTAGATCATTAGAAGCGAAACTGAAACAGCTTAATGGGACTAAATCGGGGGGCCCAGATAATCTTCATCCAAGAATATTAAAGGAATTGGCACCTGAAATTGCAAGCCCATTAGCAAGAATTTTTAATAAATCTGTAAACTCAGGAATAGTACCGAATGATTGGAGAATTGCTAATATAGTTCCTATTTTTAAGAAAGGAAAAAAAAGTGATCCGGGTAACTACAGGCCAGTTAGTTTGACATCTGTAGTATGCAAGGTCCTGGAAAAAATTTTGAAGGAGAAATTAGTTAAGGACATTGAAGTCAATGGTAAATGGGACAAAATACAACATGGTTTTACAAAAGGTAGATCGTGCCAAACCAACCTAAATCTCCTTTTTTGAAAAAGTAACAGATTTT
Organism: Dermochelys coriacea; assembly: GCF_009764565.3. Classification (NCBI taxonomy): domain Eukaryota; kingdom Metazoa; phylum Chordata; order Testudines; family Dermochelyidae; genus Dermochelys; species Dermochelys coriacea. The sequence goes on along the minus strand of NC_050073.1, from coordinate 80,272,461 downwards.
TTAGATAAAGGAAATGCAGTGGATCTAATTTACCTAGATTTCAGTAAGGCATTTGATACCGTGCCACATGGGGAATTATTAGTTAAATTGGAGAAGATGGGGATCAATATGAACATCAAAAGGTGGATAAGGAATTGGTTAAAGGGGAGACTGCAACGGGTCCTACTGAAAAGCGAACTGTCAGGTTGGAGGGAGGTTACCAGTGGAGTTCCTCAGGGATCGGTTTTGGGACCAATCTTATTTAATCTTTTTATTACTGACCTTGGCACAAAAAGTGGGAGTGTGCTAATAAAGTTTGCAGATGATACAAAGCTGGGAGGTATTGCCAATTCGGAGAAGGATCGGGATATTATACAGGAGGATCTGGATGACCTTGTAAACTGGAGTAATAGTAATAGGATGAAATTTAATAGTGAGAAGTGTAAGGTTATGCATTTAGGGATTAATAACAAGAATTTTAGCTATAAGTTGGGGACGCATCAATTAGAAGTAACGGAAGAGGAGAAGGACCTTGGAGTATTGGTTGATCATAGGATGACTATGAGCTGCCAATGTGATATGGCTGTGAAAAAAGCTAATGCGGTTTTGGGATGCATCAGGAGAGGCATTTCCAGTAGGGATAAGGAGGTTTTAGTACTGTTATACAAGGCACTGGTGAGACCTCACCTAGAATACTGTGTGCAGTTCTGGTCTTCCATGTTTAAAAAGGATGAATTCAAACTGGAGCAGGTACAGAGAAGGGCTACTAGGATGATCCGAGGAATGGAAAACTTGTCTTATGAAAGGAGACTTAAGGAGCTTGGCTTGTTTAGCCTAACTAAAAGAAGGTTGAGGGGAGATATGATTGCTCTCTATAAATATATCAGGGGGATAAATACAGGAGAGGGAGAGGAATTATTTCAGCTCAGCACCAATGTGGACACAAGAACAAATGGGTATAAACTGCCCACCAGGAAGTTTAGACTTGAAATCAGACGAAGGTTTTTAACCATCAGAGGAGTGAAGTTTTGGAATAGCCTTCCAAGGGAAGCAGTGGGGGCAAAAGATCTATCTGGCTTTAAGATTCTACTCGATAAGTTTATGGAGGAGATGGTATGATGGGATAATGGGATTTTGGTAAGTAATTGATCTTTAAATATTCAGGGTAAATAGGCCAAATCCCCTGAGATGGGATATTAGATGGATGGGATCTGAGTTACTATAGAAAATTCTTTCCTGGGTATCTGGCTGGTGAATCTTGCCCATATGCTCAGGGTTTAGCCGATTGCCATATTTGGGGTCGGGAAGGAATTTTCCTCCAGGGCAGATTGGAGAGGCCCTGGAGGTTTTTCGCCTTCCTCTGTAGCATGGGGCATGGTTGACTTGAGGGAGGCTTCTCTGCTCCTTGAAGTCTTTGAACCATGATTTAGGGACTTCAATAGCTCAGACATGGGTGAGGTTTTTCATAGGAGTGGGTGGGTGAGATTCTGTGGCCTGCGCTGTGCAGGAGGTCGGACTAGATGATCAGAATGGTCCCTTCTGACCTTAGTATCTATGAATCTATGAATCATCTAGTCTGATCTCCTGTATATGACAGGCCATTAACTTTCACCCAGTTACCCCTGCATTGAACCCAATAAGCTATCTTTGACCAAAGCGTATATTTTTATAGCTAATGCATGTAGTCCAAAAAGGCACCCAGTCTTGATTTGAAGACATCAAGAGATAGAGTATCTGCCTCTCCTCTGGGTAATTGTTCCAATTATTAATGATCCTCACTGATAAAAAATTGCACCTATTTTCTAATTTGAATTTCTCTGGCTGCAGCTTCTAGCCATTGGTTCTTATTGTGCCTTTCTCTGCGAGATTAAAGAGCCCATTAGTACCTGGTATGATCTCCCAGTGAAGGTACTTTTACACTGTAATCAAGTCACCTCTTATTCTGCTTTTTGAGAAGCTAAACAGAACCACTAAAGCAGGATGAGGTTTAACTAAAGTTCTCCTCTTTGTTGATTTTGGAATTATAACTTTTTGGTACCTACTGAGCTCTTCTTAAAGAGCTTCCAATTTCTTTCACATTTTTCTGTCTAAATTTTTCCTCCCAATCACCTTCACTCAATTATTCTCAGCTTTGGGAAATTAGCCCTTTTGAAGAACCAAATACATATTTTACTAGTTGGAATTGGTATGCCCATATTGAATGTAACTGGGTTATTGGCTCTGGTCCCTAGACAACCACCAACTTCCAGTTCAATGATCAATTTATGTTTATCCATCATAATGAGGTCCCATATAGTTTCTTCATGTTTGATACAATAACTTTTATGTTAGAAAATTATCATCTATAATTTTTAGAAACTGTAATGATATTTTTCTACTGGAGCATGATACTTCCAACATACATCTGCCAAAATGAAGTTCTCCATAATAACACAGTTTGTCTTCCCACACATCACAGACTGGTCTTTAAAATATAATTCATCCTGTTCCCTGGTTTGATTCGGTGGTCTGTATACTCCCATTTAAACAGGTTTTTAACTGGGCATGAATAACAATTACACTTATACTAAAGCACTTTTTAACACTGTCAGAGCCATATAAAGTGACCCTAGTGTAAATAAAAATCAGGCTCTTGCATGCATGCATAAGAAAAGCATCTACAAGCTTGGTAGAATAGAATTACATTGGCTTTCAATTCTCCTCCTGAACAGCACAAAGTTAAAAGAAAAATACACTGAGGGGGAGCCATTCACAAAAAAATTACCCCTTTTATAACAATACCTCAGAATCAGCTGCATTGTGGGTTTTATGTTTTCATCTGAAATATCCTTCATAAGCAAAAAAAGGAAGACTAGGTGCCACACCTAAAGCACTGGGAGAAAGTTGAGTCTCAATCCTTACATGAAAAGAAAAGGAGTACTTGTGGCACCTTAGAGACTAACAAATTTATTAGAGCATAAGCTTTCGTGAGCTACAGCTCACTTCATCGGATGCATTTGGTGGAAAATGCATCCGATGAAGTGAGCTGTAGCTCACGAAAGCTTATGCTCTAATAAATTTGTTAGTCTCTAAGGTGCCACAAGTACTCCTTTTCTTTTTGCGAATACAGACTAACACGGCTGCTACTCTGAAACCAATCCTTACATGGTAAGAGCAAAGAAACACTGGTGTATGATGTGGGGAAGTTTTTACTTCCTTCTTCTCTTCTGTTCAGCAGAAAAAATACTTCAGTCTCTAGTACTGTTAACGCATTGTCTTTCGAGATCCATAAAGAGAGACAAAAGTGGGCGAGGTAATATACTTTATTACCATAAATTCACTTTTAAATGGGTTGAGAAAGTCTTCCAAAGAGACTTCAGAAAGGAAACAATTTGTTATCCTCTATGGAAAAATTTACACTTATCTAATATAAAAATAGTAAGAAAAGGGTACTTTAATCAAAACATAGGTACACCCTATGACATTTTGGATAACAATTATCATTTTTTTCAGTTTACTTGTTTATTAGTTTTTGCTTTCTCTCACAAAGAATTAAAAAACAGTCACTGGCGTATACTGGATTTATATTGCTCACCCCACAGTTCCCTAATTTCACAAGATATCAAGTAAATTTCAACATATATTTTTTACTTTTTTCATGCTGAGAGGTGCTTATTTTTTAAAATTTCAGCACAGTGGTCTGAACAAGAGAGAGACAGTTTTGCATCAAAAAAATGTATTTGAAAAATAAAGGCACAGATTTTTATCTGTCCCAATAGACTTAAATTTGACCATTGGATGTCCCATTTCCACATTATGACTCTGGTGACTATTTAGATACCTGTTCAATTTGACTATCATGAGTAGTCTTGTATTACAACTTGTATTCAGATTTAAAAAAGGGTATCACATATAGAAATGAGAGAAAAGTATGGCTCAGCATTAAAATTTTACACCAAGTTAGGAAAAACAATCATTTTTTGCTCTCACTAATGTATTGTCCTGATTTTTTCAGGACTGTAGAAATTAAGTAACAATGAATTCATTATTACAGGCTACATTTTACCACCATACATGACTTGTCTCTGAAAAGTGACTCAGGAGGTCTGTTTTGGGCTGAAACACTTAGATGATGACATGTGAGTTTGTTCCAAACTGCCAAATATTCTTAACTCCAGGTCACAGATCAGTAAGATTACATGCCTCTAGCTTTCATCCAGATCATACCACTCGATCCATTGTCTACAGCCAAGCGCTACGATATAACCGCATTTGCTCCAACCCCTCAGACAGAGACAAACACCTACAAGATCTCTATCATGCATTCCTACAACTACAATACCCACCTGCTGAAGTGAAGAAACAGATTGACAGAGCCAGAAGAGTACCCAGAAGTCACCTACTACAGGACAGGCCCAACAAAGAAAACAACAGAACGCCACTAGCCATCACCTTCAGCCCCCAACTAAAACCTCTCCAACGCATCATCAAGGATCTACAACCTATCCTGAAGGACGAGCCATCGCTCTCTCAGATCTTGGGAGACAGACCAGTCCTTGCTTACAGACAGCCCCCCAATCTGAAGCAAATACTCACCAGCAACCACACACCACACAACAGAACCACTAACCCAGGAACCTATCCTTGCAACAAAGCCCGTTGCCAACTCTGTCCACATATCTATTCAGGGGATACCATCATAGGGCCTAATCACATCAGCCACACTATCAGAGGCTCGTTCACCTGCGCATCTACCAATGTGATATATGCCATCATGTGCCAGCAATGCCCCTCTGCCATGTACATTGGCCAAACTGGACAGTCTCTACGTAAAAGAATGAATGGACACAAATCAGACGTCAAGAATTATAACATTCAAAAACCAGTTGGAGAACACTTCAATCTCTCTGGTCACTCGATCACAGACCTAAGAGTGGGTATCCTTCAACAAAAAAGCTTCAAAAACAGACTCCAACGAGAGACTGCTGAATTTGAATTAATTTGCAAACTGGATACAATTAACTTAGGCTTGAATAGAGACTGGGAATGGATGAGTCATTACACAAAGTAAAACTATTTCCCCATGGTATTTCTCCCTCCCACCCCACCCCCCACTGTTCCTCTGATATTCTTGTTAACTGCTGGAATTAGCCTACCTGCTTGTCACCATGAAAGGTTTTCCTCCTCCCCCCCCCCCCCGCTGTTGGTGATGGCTTATCTTAAGTGATCACTCTCCTTACAGTGTGTATGATAAACCCATTGTTTCATGTTCTCTGTGTGTGTGTATATAAATCTCTCCTCTGTTTTTTCCACCAAATGCATCCGATGAAGTGAGCTGTAGCTCACGAAAGCTTATGCTCTAATAAATTTGTTAGTCTCTAAGGTGCCACAAGTACTCCTTTTCTTTTTGCGAATACAGACTAACACGGCTGCTACTCTGAAACCTAAGATTATCCTGTTTCAAACTGAGGAATGCCAAAAGGAGGTGTAGTCAAGCTAAAGTGGCATTCTTCATGCACCATACCACTGATTCAGTTACTATAATTTGAAAACAGTTTACCTGAAGGCCATTTCACACCTTACCTGGAATTATTCATTCACCTTGTCTAATGTTAATAGGTAGGTGCTTCTGTTTGTAAAAGTATATATCAAAATGTAAATATTCTAGTTCAAAAACCTTCAAGCAATTCTTCACCATCTGAGATCCTGGCTAATCCCATAATTAATTCTGTTTCATAAAAAGATAGATATGTCACAAACTTGTGCTACACAGTCCAGTTCCTATATGTCATGCTATTCAAAAGGAAATCGTATACATGGCCTTACGCATGCACTTGAATCTCCAAAGATAAAAAGCAACACCCAGCATGAACGATGTCCGATTTCTATCTAATGAATAATTTGATGTCATCTTGGGAATTGGCCAGTGCTAAGGGTAACAAAAATGGGTGTTTATTATACTTTGTGAATAGCATGTTCAAGTGAAAAGAACAAAAGTGGTTTGGTTATTTTTCAAAAGTATCAGAAAGGGGTTTCCACATACTAGCAAGTGACAGGCATGCTGTTCAACTGGAAGAGTTAACATCCATAATTTATTTGGCTGTGAAATACTACAAGAATAGCACTGATATGGCAGTAAGTTTGCCAAAAAAACACCAGATATGCAACATGATTTTAATTCAACAAAACACATTTTACACACCACAAAATGTTGCATTCCCTGATGCACTTTTTTAAAAAAATTCTCAATGACAACAAATATAACTTCTTGGAGAGTTGCACACACAAGTTACATAGCCTTTCATATCTTTGGGATACGGTTGGCTACATTTGAGGGAAACATCCAGAATCTTGGAGTAATTTTTCAGACAACCCATTGGGCATTTTGTCTTTCAGTAGAAATATAAATGTGATTCATAAAATGCTATCCCAAGACAGCAAGATGATTGTTATAACTTTATGTCACAAAAACATTATGTAGCCTGTTGTGTGTCTGGCAGCCAGAATGCACAAAATAATTTCAGTATAGTCCCCAATAAGGTCCCAGTTATTGGTTCAACACTGATCACATGTTATGGAAAAATAGATGTGTAACCCCTCCTACAGATGGATCAAAGCTGTTAGAATATACATTTGTGATACTGAGCAATTTGTTAGCAGTTGCTCTGTTTTACTCATGAACAGACATCCACTGAATATTAGGGTTTAAGTAAAGACAGTATTATTTTTCCCTAAATACTATATGGCTCAGTATATACTGTATATACAAGTATCTTGCTTATTCTTTTATTTTGATTGTCTATAAATAGACATTTTATTTTATATATTTGTGTATATATTTATTGCCTGTCATTAAGACACTCCTCCTGATTTTAAGAATTTTAATATTTAAAGTCAACTACTACAAAACATGTAAATTATTGCTTACCATGGCTAATATTCCCAAGTAACAATGTCTTAAACAACAGGCCAAAAAAACCTGACTGAAATTTCCTATTTTAGAAAGAAAATTTAACTAGTTTCAGCAAATGTCAGAGCAGTGGCTATTGCTTTTAAGATTAATAAAATATATAATTGTTTGTAGATAGTCTCTAAACAAAGATTACTGTGAATGGAGAAGTGATTTACCAATAGTTACCGCAATGAAATTTCTTTAAAGGTTACAATCATCAGTTATTTAGCTGAAACACTGCTGAGAACGACTGGTCATTTCTTGAATAATACATAATGTTCATTGTAGACTTGATCTGTATTAGAACAATACAGATATTTCGAAAATAATGGAGAAAACTATCTGTTACTTTCCAATTGCTTAACGTATCATTTCCATGAAGTAATTGACTCTGGAAATATTACACAGCATCACCTAAGCGTTCTTTTTGCAACCGCAACTTGGAATAATCTATATAAAATGAGCATCAGAAAACAAACTCATCAGCCTTTATAGACTTTTAAGAAAAGCTGTGATGAATACAGGGCAGAGTAAAGGACCTTTCTGAAATAGTAAATTAAAATGATTAAATTGCTGTACGTAGTCGAGGACAAATTTAAAACTAAGCTTTGAAATTTAATTATTAACATGAACAGATCATCACATTTGAAGGGGGAAAATAGCAGTTGCCTACACAGTGTAAGTACTTCTTATATAATTTTCCAAACGCCTTTAGGGTCTATTCAAGAAATTGCTTGGGGATGCACAAAGTACAATGTCTTGCATTTTATTGTAGGATTATGAACCACACTTCATACGATGCTGCAGACTATTTATGTGAGCTTGTTTATCCATATGAACTTCTTCAAGGGCAGCAGAAAAAGACCTTAATAAATGAAAATGAACTTCTTTTGATGTAATTTCATGAATGTTTGATCGGAATGCATAACAGGTTTATGTTCAAGGAGAACTAGTCAAGTAATAAAATATACATGCAATGTACAGTTGAACCTGCTTATAATGAATTCACGTATAATGAAACACCATTTACTAGTACAGTGAAGTAGAGTGAAAGCTCCACATTATTTCATGGCACTGCAATGTGTAAAATAAAATCCTACTTAGTAATAGTGAACTTCCACTTAAAAAAAGGACTACTTCTTCTAAAATTGCAACAGTAGAGCCCCCAATTGGGTGGAAACAGCATTAAAATATTTCATTCTGCTTTTTTGAAGGCAGAAGCATGGGTGAAACTCAGCCAGAGTGCTTATATTTAAATATGTTCCTGTCTGACAGTGACCAGTGTTCAAATCTGTTTTGAAACAAAAAAATGTGACACTGAAAAAGGAGAGTGGATACTATGAAAACTGAAACAAGATTTTTTTAAACCGTGACCCAGAGACCTGCAGAAATCAGACATTCCGTACCACAGAAGAGCCAAAGCCCGTTGCCAACTGTGTCCACAAATCTATTCAGGGGACACCATCATAGAGCCTAATCACATCAGCCACACTATCAGAGGCTTGTTCACTTGCACATCTACCAATGTGATATATGCCATCATGTGCCAGCAATGCCACTCTGCCATGTACATTGGTCAAACGAGACAGTCTCTACGTAAAAGAATAAATGGACACAAATCAGACATCAAGAATTATAACGTTCAAAAACCAGCCAGAGAACACTTCAATCTCTTTGGTCACTCGATTATAGACCTAAAAGTGGCAATTCTTCAACAAAAAAAAACTTCAAAAACAGATTCCAACGAGAGACTGCTGAATTGGAATTAATTTGCAAATTGGATACAATTAACTTAGGCTTGAATAAAGAGTGGGAGTGGATGGGTCATTATACAAAGGAAAACTATTTCCCCATGTTTATTCTCACACACACACACACACACACACACTGTTCCTCAGATGTTCTTGTCAACTGCTGGAAATGGCCCACCTTGATTATCACTACAAAAGGTTCCGCGCCCCCCTTACCCCCGCTGGTAATAGCTCACCTTACCTGATCACTCTCGTTACAGTGTGTATGGTAAAAACCATAATTTCATGCTCTCTATGTATGTAAATCTCTCCACTGTATTTTCCACTGAATGCATCCGATGAAGTGAGCTGTAGCTCACGAAAGCTTATGCTCAAATAAATTTGCTAGTCTCTAAGGTGCCACAAGTACTCCTTTTCTTTTTGCGGATACAGACTAACATGGCTGCTACTCAAACATGCAACAGCATTGTATTCTGTAACACTGGAGAGAGATACTGTAACACCATTGTATAGGGCTGCGTGTGTTATTTCAACAGGTAGATTACAGATGCAACTGACAACAATAACCCACTTACTTTACATCGCTATCGTAACAGCCTTCCTGTATTTAGCAGCTATCCCAGTGCATGAGAACACATCCTCTCATTCTGAAAAGTATGAGAGCAACACATGCATATTTTTGATATCAAGAGAATGATGATAACTAGTCATATTCTTATATTTTAAATGATGTCATTTCCATTCTTTCAGGAAAAATATTACATGGCAGATGGTATAAATGGATATATATGAATAGGGACAAACATGTATGATCCCTAGATCATTAGTCTGAAAGTACGTTGTTTTTTGCCCTCCCTGTCTACCTCCTTCCAGTGTAAAATTATGACTTTTTTCATCTAATATTCTTTCTTCTAGCAAGAAGGGCATCTGAAAGCTGCCTACATAGCCAATACTAATACCAATGTACAGCCAGCTGTCAAGTGCTGACCTACAAAGTCAGAGATTCCTATCTGTCCCTTAGAGGTGGCCACTTCTGATGCCTCCAACGGGATACAGCCTTATACCATATAGTCTAGTCCAGTGTTCCAAGTGTATAACTAACGACAACAGATAGAAAATGAAGGGTTGATGATATTGTGCTCAATCTAAAATGTAAAAATTAATGGCCAAAATAAAACAGAATGAAATTCTGTTCTGCCAAAGGCAGACCAGAGATCTAACAACCACATTTTTAAAGGCTTTCAGTATCTCTACCTTCATTAAAAATTGTTACATTAATTATAACAGAAAGGGAGATCACACTTATCTGCCTGAGAAAAGGTAGGATTTAAAGATGACACTAAAAATGTCAGTCTAAAAAGATTATACACATCACCCGAAATACTGTACAAGACTGATTTTCATATATGGGTTCTAAAGTAAGGCTAACAACCCCTGGGCTTGGGTGCTCCAATGAGTACACAAGTCAGAAATACCCATTTTATTTATCTAACTGCTCATTTGAACACACAGTTTAGATGCTCACATTTGAAACTAGATCCATTTTGGGTAAATTTCTAACTACGTTAGCTCAGAGGTCAAAATATTTTATGACTAAACAGTAAGAAAATAAATGAAATTCAAGTCTTCATTTTGGTGACTGACAAAATTTGAAGTGCTTGAATTTACTATTAATCTGAATTCAGTTTTTAATATACCATACAATAAATGACCCCAAGCCATGAAATGTTACCATGCTCCACCCAAAATCATCTTTTTGTACAGTATGAAAATAAAAAAAACCACAATAACTGCAAATCACTTTACAACAAATCATTTAATCTCCATCTCCCAGAAACCTTACTGCTATCATAGTTATACTGACAAGTTTGTTTTAAAATAAAATATAAATAGAATAAGAGGTTTATTTCACCTTCACATGGTGTCTTTCTCATGCAGACCTCAGATTTCCACATTTGTATCCCTTTAAAGGATTTGATATGCAGGGAAAGAAGAAAGGATGATGGTAAAAATTTCAATTTAGTATTACTACAGGCTGCCACAATCCATACTAAACAATATGTTATTTTCATACCTTTTACTGATGTGTTGGGTGGAGGTCCTTCCATTCTCAAGTTCCATGGAGGATCCCCCTGATTAGCAAAGTCCCTCATTTTCAGATAGCTAATTGTAAGTCGGATGATGGATGCCTTGTCAAGCTGACTTGTAATGGCTGCAGGGAGTGGCAACAACTTTGCCAACTCGTAGAATTCAAAATTTTCCTTTCCTCGGCGAGAGCGAGCAGCATCTCGGGACTTTTCCTTTCGCAAGGCTTGTAAACTGAAACAAAACAACAAAGGAGGACATTCATCAGTATTAGTGTTCTGTCACATTTAACCCACTTGCTTTCAATGATGAGTTCCTATACAAAATTACCAACATTTTCCAAATGCTGACATGTACAGATATGCAATTTTCAGGATAGACTTCAACCATACTGTGCTCTTTAAATATTTGAATGCTAATGATGGTGTTTATCTTTCAGTAGTAGCAAACAAGTTAAGTAACCATTCTTAATTCAGTTCTGTCATCCTTTAAGCCTGACCGCCCTGACCACCAACCAGTCTCACCCATTCACAAGGCAGCTGGATTTGCCAGGGCAGCTGGATTTGCCTATCCTGACCAATCAGAGCACAGCTTTGCGTCAAGCTCTACCAAGGTCAAATCTCTGGCTCTAAGAAGCCCTCTTATTAAGCCTTATTATGAGAAACTGGGGGAAGAGCAAAGGGCCACTCACATTCTCCTCCCATCATCCATGTGCTTTGGAAGATGTCTTAGCCAAGCAGTTGTCCCTTATCCTTGGGATATTAGTATTGCCATTTAATTGCTTACTGTATGTTATTGTTATGTTGACTAGCCACTGAATTTTCTTTTTGTTCAGATCAAGCTAGAATCCTATTTAGGTTTCCACTAGCTCAAGTTTGTTATGTTGCAACTTTGGTGCGGACATGGTCTTTACAGAAGGTAAATTTATTCAGCAGCTCTGGCTGGCACAGTAGGAAAGAAGGGGTATCTATCTCCCATAAATGTGGGATTCAATGTAGAGGCAGAGGAAGAACAACATGAATGGGTGGGTGTGGAGGAATAGAAGGGGGAGAGATCACCCTGACTTCTTCTCTTCAGCCCAATCATGGGCACTGCGGTGGCCGCTCCTGCATCTCCAGGTCCTGCTCTTGCCTCTGCCCCCCATATGAATATACAGTTGCTACCTCCCGATTGGTGTAGGTGTGCCCTGTCCCCACACACTGCTGGAGAAGTGCCTGCCCAGAACCTGATTATCTCTCAACTCCCAAACCATCAGCCAATGGGGAGGCAGTAACTGGAACTGGGTGGTATAAGGTGGTGTCAGAGGGGAAGTACAGCTAAGCTGGAACCAAAGCATGGATATGGAGGCAGAAACATAGTTCAGTCCCCACAAGGTTTAATTTGCGCCCCTCTGCCCCACCAGTTCCACTGCCCCTGGTTCAATATGCAGCTCTGACCAAGAGAGCCACTGGCACAGACTGCCTGGAGCCTCTCAGTAGTGGCTCTAACCATCTCTATGGAGGTGGAACATGGCTTATGGTACATGCCTGGATAAGCCGGATAATATTTCTGCATAAGTACCCAGACTTTGGTTATGACGTTGATGTCTGCCATTCAGTACCACGTGTGGCTTATGCTTGGGCTGAGCAGTTACAACTACCCTTTGCTGGAAAGACTATGTTCATTGCCTTCCTTCATTTGTTTACATTCTTGTTTGTTTAATAAAGATATGGCTATTTCTTTCCATTTCCAAACTAATTTGAATCTTTGGGCTTGACTACACTTACGTTTTATAGCGCTCTAACTTGATGGCTCAGGGGTGAGAAAAATCACCCCCTTGAGTGCAGCAAGTCAGAGCGCTTTAAAGAGCTAGTGTAAACAGGCTCCCAGCACTCGGAGCTAATCCCCTTGTGGAGGTGGATTACCAGGAGCACTGGGAGAGCTCTTTCCCAGCGCTGGCGAGTGAGTGCACTTCAAGGCACTGCCACGGGAGCGCTCCCATGATGGTGCTTTTAAGTTTCCAGTGTAGCCATGCCCTTTAAGAAGATTACTGGCCCAGTGGATGGGGTTAGGGAGGGAAGCTGCAGAAGTGATATATCTTGATTTAAGTAAGGTTTTTACCACAGTCCCACATGACATTCTCATAAGTAAACAAGGGAAATGTGATCTAAATGTAATTACTATAAGGTGGGTTCGTATCCACTTAAACACTGTACACAAAGAGTAGTTATCAATGATTCATTGTCAAACTGGAAGGACACATCTATTGGGGAACCGAAAGGATCTGTCATGGGTCCAGTATTATTTATAACATTTTTATTAATGACTTGGAAAGTGGAATGGAGAATATGCTTATAAAATTTGTGGAATTGGAAGGAGTTGCAAGCACTTTGGAGGACAGGATTAGAATTCAAAATGACCTTGATAAACTGGAGAATTGGTCTGAAATCAAAAAGATGAAATTCAATAAAGACAAGTGCAAAGTACTTCACTTAGGAAAACAAACTCAACTGCACAAATACAAAATGGGGAATAACTGGTTAAGTGGTCATTCTGCTGAAAAGGATCCGGGGGTTACAATGGATCACAAATTGAATATGAGGTCAGCAATATGATGCAGTTGCAACAAAGGTTAATATTTGGGGGTGTTTTAACAGCAGCATCATATGTAAGATACAGGAGGTAATTGTCCCCACTGTGCTTCGTATTGGTGAGGCCTCAGCAAGAGTACTGTGTACAATTATGGGCGCCACACTTTAGGAAACATGAACAAATTGGAGAGAATCCACAGGAGATCAACAAATATAATAAAAGATTTAGAAAACTTGACCTATGAGGAAAGGTTAAAAAAACTGTCCCTGTTTAGTCTTGAGAAAGGAAGGCTGAGTCTTCAAATATGCTAACAGTTGTTATAAAGAGGACAGTGATCAATTGTTCTCCATGTCCACTGAAGCATGGACAAGAAGTAATTGGCTCAATCTGAGCAAAGGAGATTTAGGTTAAGTGTTAGGAACAACTTTCTAAATTGGATAGTTAAACACTTGAATATATTTCCAAGGGTGTTTGTGGAATCCCCATAACTGAACATTTTTGAGAACAGACTACACAAATAGCTGCCAGGAATGGTCTAGATATACATGGTCTTGCTTCAGCATGGCATATCGGATGTACCACCATTATTTTTCTGTCTCAGCCAAGAAGGAACCAAGCCCAACTAGTTTAACAGAGCCCAGGGGCATACTCAAGCCCCAAGCCAAGTTTGAGAAGTCCAGTAGAGCTGTGAGCATGCTCAGTCCTATTTTCAACATCTGCACAAGCTATTGTGAGTAGTGTCTAGTTTTAGTGAATCACATAGACAGGGCTTATTTTGTGGGCAGAGCTGAACAGTCCCACTACCTCTTTTACCCAATGTTACCTCTGGCTTTTTTGGTGGAACCCCTGTACAATTGATCATATCCAGTTGCTTTACCCTGCTAAGGCACCACAATGCAGACAGAAAGCTGAGGTTTTACTCTGACGTAGAGGAATCCTCAAGGGACATAAAGGTTCAGGTTACTCATTTTCTCACTTCATAGAGAGGAGGAGGAGAGGTGAGATTGGAGCATGCAATACTCCAGGAGATACACTGAAGTGCTCCACCCTATGGAACTACTCAATCTGGCACAAATTAGAACAATCCTTAAACTCTAAATTATATCAAGAGCCATTACAGGTCCCAGCAGCTCCAGAATTAGAGGAGCAGAAGAGTTACTTAGAGCACCCTTCAATCACCTCCTTTCCCTCGGCTACTCTGAGGACTGAACCCATCATATTTAATATTTATATAATGTCCTGTACAGGACTGAGAACATTGCTGGCATTTAATAAATATCATTAATCATCCCCATTTGCATATTTTCTTATGTATAGTAGTGACAACTAAAACGAGCACACATTTTGGGAAAATGGTGGAATAGTAGTCATGACTGGACTACAGGTATTGAAGGGTATGTGCTCTTTAGGAAAGACAGAAACAAAGGTAAAGGGGGTGGAGTAGCATTGTATATCAACGATGAGTTAGAATGTAAAGAAATAAGAAGCGATGCAATGGATAAGACAGAGTCTGCCATGCTGTCTGGGCAAAAATTACATTGGGGAAGAAAACTAGTAAAGCCTCTCCTGCGATAGTGCTTGGGGTGTGCTATAGACCTCCAGGATCTAATTTGGTTATGGATAGAGCCCTTTTTAATGTCTTTAATAAAGTAAATACTAATGGAAACTGCGTGATCATGGGAGACTTTAACTTCCCAGATATAGACTGGAGGACCAGTGCTAGTAATAATAATAGGGCTCAGATTTTCCTAGATGCGATAGCTGATGGATTCCTTCAACAAGTAGTTGCTGAACCGACTAGAGGGGATGCCATTTTAGATTTAATTTTGGTGAGTAGCGAGGACCTCATAGAAGAAATGGTTGTAGGGGACAATCTTGGCTCAAGTGATCATGAGCTAATTCAGTTCAAACTAAATGGAAGGATTAACAAAAATAAATCTGCAACTAGGGTTTTTGATTTCAAAAGGGCTGACTTTCAAAAATTAAGGCAATTAGTTAGGGAAGTGGATTGGACTGAAGAACTTATGGATCTAAAGGCAGTTGAGGCCTGGGATTACTTTAAATCAAAACTGCAGAAGCTATCGGAAGCCTATATCCCAAGAAAGGGGAAAAAATTCATAGGAAGGAGTTGTAGACCAAGCTGGATGAGCAAGCATCTTAGAGAGGTGATTATGAAGAAGCAGAAAGCATACAGGGAGTGGAAGATGGGAGGGATCAGCAAGGAAAGCTACCTAATTGAGGTCAGAAGATGTAGGGATAAAGTCAGAGAGGCTAAAAGTCGAGTAGAGTTGGACCTTGCAAAGGGAATTAAAACCAATAGTAAAAGGTTCTATAGCCATATAAATAAGAAGAAAACTAAGAAGGAAGAAGTGGGGCCGCTTAACACTGAGGATGGAGCGGAGGTTAAAGATAATCTAGGCATGGCCCAATATCTAAACAAATACTTTGCCTCAGTCTTTAATAAGGCTAAAGAGGATCTTGGGGATAATGGTAGCATGACAAATGGGAAGGAGGATATAGAGGTAGATATTACCATATCAGAGGTAGAAGCGAAACTGAAACAGCTTAATGGGACTAAATCGGGGGGCCCAGATAATCTTCATCCAAGAATATTAAAGGAATTGGCACCTGAAATTGCAAGCCCATTAGCAAGAATTTTTAATGAATCTGTAAACTCAGGAATAGTACCGAATGATTGGAGAATTGCTAATATAGTTCCTATTTTTAAGAAAGGAAAAAAAAGTGATCCGGGTAACTACAGGCCAGTTAGTTTGACATCTGTAGTATGCAAGGTCCTGGAAAAAATTTTGAAGGAGAAATTAGTTAAGGACATTGAAGTCAATGGTAAATGGGACAAAATACAACATGGTTTTACAAAAGGTAGATCGTGCCAAACCAACCTAATCTCCTTTTTTGAAAAAGTAACAGATTTTTTAGATAAAGGAAATGCAGTGGATCTAATTTACCTAGATTTCAGTAAGGCATTTGATACCGTGCCACCTGGGGAATTATTAGTTAAATTGGAGAAGATGGGGATCAATATGAACATCAAAAGGTGGATAAGGAATTGGTTAAAGGGGAGACTGCAACGGGTCCTACTGAAAGGCGAACTGTCAGGTTGGAGGGAGGTTACCAGTGGAGTTCCTCAGGGATCGGTTTTGGGACCAATCTTATTTAATCTTTTTGTTACTGACCTTGGCACAAAAAGTGGGAGTGTGCTAATAAAGTTTGCAGATGATACAAAGCTGGGAGGTATTGCCAATTCGGAGAAGGATCGGGATATTATACAGGAGGATCTGGATGACCTTGTAAACTGGAGTAATAGTAATAGGATGACATTTAATAGTGAGAAGTGTAAGGTTATGCATTTAGGGATTAATAACAAGAATTTTAGTTATAAGTTGGGGACGCATCAATTAGAAGTAACGGAAGAGGAGAAGGACCTTGGAGTATTGGTTGATCATAGGATGACTATGAGCTGCCAATGTGATATGGCTGTGAAGAAAGCTAATGCGGTTTTGGGATGCATCAGGAGAGGCATTTCCAGTAGGGATAAGGAGGTTTTAGTACCGTTATACAAGGCACTGGTGAGACCTCACCTAGAATACTGTGTGCAGTTCTGGTCTCCCATGTTTAAAAAGGATGAATTCAAACTGGAGCAGGTACAGAGAAGGGCTACTAGGATGATCCGAGGAATGGAAAATTTGTCTTATGAAAGGAGACTTAAGGAGCTTGGCTTGTTTAGCCTAACTAAAAGAAGGTTGAGGGGAGATATGATTGCTCTCTATAAATATATCAGAGGGATAAATATAGGAGAGGGAGAGGAATTATTTCAGCTCAGCACCAATGTGGACACAAGAACAAATGGGTATAAACTGGCCACCAGGAAGTTTAGACTTGAAATCAGACGAAGGTTTTTAACCATCAGAGGAGTGAAGTTTTGGAATAACCTTCCAAGGGAAGCAGTGGGGGCAAAAGATCTATCTGGTTTTAAGATTCTACTCGATAAGTTTATGGAGGAGATGGTATGATGGGATAATGGGATTTTGGTAAGTAATTGATCTTTAAATATTCAGGGTAAATAGGCCAAATCCCCTGAGATGGGATATTAGATGGATGGGATCTAATTTACTATAGAAAATTCTTTCCTGGGTGGCTGGTGAATCTTGCCCATGTGCTCAGGGTTTGGCTGATTGCCATGTTTGGGGTCGGGAGGGAGTTTTCCTCCAGGGCAGATTGGAGAGGCCCTGGAGGTTTTTTTGCCTTCCTCTGTAGCATGGGGCATGGTTGACTGGAGGGAGGCTTCTCTGCTCCTTGAAGTTTTGAACCATGATTTGAGGACTTCAATAGCTCAGACATGGGTGAGGTTTTTCATAGGAGTGGTGGGTGACATTCTGTGGCCTGCGCTGTGCAGGAGGTCGGACTAGATGATCAGAGTGGTCCCTTCTGACCTTAGTATCTATGAATCTATGAATCTATGAAAAGATCTAGTATTTTTTAAAGCTTCTAAATCTCTGGCACTGTGACAGAATGACATCAAAATACAAAAAGAAAAAGGTTTTCAGTTGTCACCACTGGATCCACATATATATTTTTTTTATTAATTATTATTGTTACTACAGAGTCCTATACTACAAAGTCAGAGTGGTATCCATGTGGTCAACTGTGTTGTACCCTTTCACCCTTTGCCCACTAATCCATTTCCACTGGGACTTTTTCTCACATTCCAAATATCTGACAAGCTTCAACAGTCAACATCTTGTTTTTAAAACAACATGCAAGAGAATTTTTTCCTTCTTTCCTTCCAATGGGGCATTTCTTCTGAAATTTTACTTGTTTAAAGTGTAGGGTGGGCAATATTTTGTTCAGTATTTTAACCACCCAGGGATTGAAGTAGGAGCTTTCTATTCAGGAAAAACAGGTTACTCAACAGTAACTGTTGTTCTTGGAGATTCACCTCTCTGGGATATGGTGCCTCTCTGGGAGATTCACCTCTCTGGGATATGGTGCCTCTGTCAAGTTGCAGAGTGATATCATTGTCCTACTGTATGTAAGGGATAGTATCCCCTAACCACTTCAGGTCCTCCTGCCTAACTGAAGAGTCCTGATATCAGATAGAACTCCAAGGCACAGGGGAAGGTAGGCAGGTAGCATGAATGCAGAGGCAACACTTGAAGAACAGAAGTTATTGGTAAGTAACACCTCTTTCTTCTTTGAAGGCCTTTGTGTATTTTCATTTGTGGGAGATTAGTTCCCTACTAGGATGGAGGGAAAGGAGTTCTTAGCTAAATATGGACTGGCCCTCCTAAACTGGGCATTGGAGCATGATGGTAACATGATGGTAGTGTCTGGTGAAAGTGTGCTTAGAACTCTAAGTTACTGCTTTGCATTTTCCTGGGGGAACCTGCCTAAGACATACCATTGATGCTACAGTGGCTCTCTTGCAAAGAGTCTCTAAAACAGCAGGTACTGGTTTCCTAGCTAAAATGTAGCAATATTCCATACATCTCCTAATTCAGTGATAAAGTCTCTGTTTAGTAATAGATTCTCCCCATATGTTACAAATAACTTACTGGATTTTCTAAATGTCTTTTCTAGGTAACAGAACAGCCTTTTTACAGTGAGTTTATGGTGACAAGTTTCTCAAGGGTGGGGATAGGACATGGGGAAGAACCAAGGAAGGGAAACACATTGAGATAAGTGGAAATTTGAGACCACCTGGAAGCTGGGCCTCACGGTGATTTTGTCCTTGTGGATCACAGTATAAGGCACAGTGGCAATCAAAGCACTAAACTCAGTGACCCTCCGACCAGATGTAATTGTTATGAGGAAGGCTATTTTTATTGCTAAATGTCAAGAGCAAGAGAGTCTTGTGCCAGAGGCTCACAAGAAGTGCCCATTAGTTTCATTAGAACAAGAGTTGAGTTCCAGGAAGGCATCATTAGTGTATGGCTGTAATATTTCATACAAGCCATGCCTTGCAAGGTATCACATGAAAGGTCATGATTAGGGCCCTACTAAATTCATGGCCATGAAAAACGTGTCATGGACTGTGAAAACTGGTCTCCCACCATGAAATCTGGTTTTCTGAGTGCTTTTATCCTATACTATACTGATTTCATGGGGCAGTCCAGCATTTCTCAAATTGGGGTCCAAAAAGGGAGTCGCAGGGGGGTCGCAAGGTTATTTTAGGGGGGTCATGGTATTGCCATCCTTACTTCTGTGCTGATTTCAGAGCTGGACAACCAGAGAGAGGTGGCTGTTTGTTGGATGCCCAGCTCTGAAGGCAGTGCCCTGCCAGTAGCAGCACAGAAGTAAGGGTGGCAATACTGTATGGGGAGACTTTGGCAAACCATTAAAGTGCCTGAAACCACTATGGCTTATTGCTAAAAGCAGCCAAGTCAACAGGCTGTAAACTGGTCATTCAGCAGTCTCAATTTGACCAAGGCAGGAGGGGAGGGAGTTTTGGGTGCCACAGAAAGGGCAACTTGACCCCGCGTTCTTCCTGATAAGAATTGTGTTGAAGTTGCTGATACATTCATTTGGGAAGAGTAGGATGTGCCCCAGGAATGTCTACTGGGGCCTCAAGGCTGCAAACTCTTGAAAAACCCACACCTGGTTGATCAATAATCAGAAGGAGCCTCTTGCTTGCCCATTGGAGCTGCTACTAGGCAGCTCTCCAACACCACTTTCTAAATGCCATTACCCTCTGATCCCACTGAGAGTTACCAAAAGAAACTACAGCATTTGCTCAAGAAACTCCCTGAAAAAGCATAAGAACAAATCCGCACAGACACACCCCTAGAACCCCGACCAGGGGTATTCTATCTGCTACCCAAGATCCATCAACCTGGAAATCCTGGACGCCCCATCATCTCAGGCATTGGCACCCTGACAGCAGGATTGTCTGGCTATGTAGACTCCCTCCTCAGGCCCTATGTTACCAGCACTCCCAGCTATCTTCGAGACACCACTGACTTCCTGAGGAAACTACAATCCATTGGTGATCTTCCTAAAAACACCATCCTAGCCACTATGGATGTAGAAGCCCTCTACACCAACATTCCACACAAAGATGGACTACAAGCCGTCAGGAACAGTATCCCCAATAATGTCACAGCTAACCTGGTGGCTGAACTCTGTGATTTTGTCCTCACCCATAACTATTTCACATTTAGGGACAATGTATACCTTCAAATCAGCGGCACTGCGATGGGTACCCGCATGGCCCCACAGTATGCCAACATTTTTATGGCTGACTTAGAACAACGCTTCCTCAGCTCTCATCTCCTAATGCCCCTACTCTACTTGCGCTACATTGATGACATCTTCATCAACTGGACCCATGGAAAAGAAGCCCTTGAGGAATTCCACCAGGATTTCAACAATTTCCATCCCATCATCAACCTCAGCCTGGACCAGTCCACACAAGAGATCCACTTCCTGGACACTACGGTGCTAATAAGCAATGGTCACAAATTCCACCTTATATCGGAAACCTACTGACCGCTATTCCTACCTACTTCCCTCTAGCTTTCATCCAAATCATACCACACAATCCATTGTCTACAGCCAAGCTCTACGATATAACCGCATTTGCTCCAACCCCTCAGACAGAGACAAACACCTACAAGTTCTCTATCATGCATTCCTACACCTACAATACCCACCTGCTGAAGTGAAGAAACAGATTGACAGAGCCAGAAGAGTACCCAGAAGTCACCTACTACAGGACAGGCCCAACAAAGAAAATAACAGAACGCCAATAGCCATCACCTTCAGCCCCCAACTAAAACCTCTCCAACGCATCATCAAGGATCTAAAACCTATCCTGAAGGACGACCCATCACTCTCACAGATCTTGGGAGACAGGCCAGTCCTTGCTTACAGACAGCCCCCCAATCTGAAGTAAATACTCACCAGCAACCACACACCACACAACAGAACCACTAATCCAGGAACCTATCCTTGCAACAAAGCCCGTTGCCAACTCTGTCCACATATCTATTCAGGGGACACCATCATAGGGCCTAATCACATCAGCCACACTATCAGAGGCTCGTTCACCTGGGCATCTACCAATGTGATATATGCCATCATGTGCCAGCAATGCCCCTCTGCCATGTACATTGGTCAAACTGGACAGTCTCTACGTAAAAGAATAATTGGACACAAATCAGACGTCAAGAATTATAACATTCAAAAACCAGTTGGAGAACACTTCAATCTCTCCGGTCACTCGATTACAGACCTGAGAGTGGCTATCCTTCAACAAAAAAGCTTCAAAAACAGACTCCAACGAGAGACTGCTGAATTGGAATTAATTTGCAAACTGGATACAATTAACTTAGGCTTGAATACTGGGAATGGATGAGTCATTACACAAAGTAAAACTATTTCCCCATGGTATTTCTCCCCCCACTCCACCCCCCACTGTTCCTCAGATGTTCTTGTTAACTGCTGGAAATAGTCTACCTTGCTTGTCACCATGAAAGGTTTTCCTCCTTTCCCCCCTGCTGCTGGTGATGGCTCATCTTAAGTGACCACTCTCCTTACAGTGTGTATGATAAAACCCATTGTTTCATGTTCTCTGTGTGTGTATATCAATCTCCCCTCTGTATTTTCCACCAAATGCATCCGATGAAGTGAGCTGTAGCTCACGAAAGCTTATGCTCAAATAAATTTGTTAGTCTCTAAGGTGCCACAAGTACTCCTTTTCTTTTTGCGAATACAGACTAACACGGCTGCTACTCTGAAACCTGTCTTTATGGGACATGTCATTCTATTACTAATGCATAAATAAGAGGGAAAAGTTTGAGGTAGTGGGACACTTCAGGACTGGACTCTAATGCTGGATGCATCTTGTGTTCCTCACTGGCAGACGGGCTGCTGCTGTGCCACTCGAGAGCCACACTCAGCTTCAGTAATTATTGAGGGTTGGGGGTGTTTTACTAACCTGTTGCAGACATGTGTAAGTGCTTGAGACTAAGTAAAGTTTAGCTTTAAGTGAAAGCACTCTTGTGTTATCCTGTTTGTACCAGCCATCTATCAGTTGGATGGCCATGTCTCCCCTGATTTATTTCCTGACACCACCTTGCAGAGAGTAAAAGTTACCAAGAGCTGTGGATTGAAAGAACCCCAGGTAATAATAACATACCATGCCATCCTTATTTCTGCACTGCTGCTGGTGGCTCTGCCTTCAAAGCTGGGCTCCCAGCCAGCAGCCACCACTCTCCACCTGTTCAGCTGTGAAGGCAGCACCGCATCCAGCAGCAGTGCAGAAGTAAGGGTAGTAGTGATGCAACCCTCCCCCCCACACAACTCCTTTTTGGGTCAGGACCCCTACAATTACAACACCATGAAATTTCAGATTTCAAAAAGTTAAATCATGAAATTTACAATTTTTAAAATCCTATGTCCATGAAATTAACCAAAATGGACCTGAATTTGGTAGCGCCCTCGTCATGATCTGCTGAAACTCATTGTTCTACCAAAATACGTGCATCATCATTGTATATAGAATTATGATATTCTACCAAGAGAACCTTCTAAGAGCCATTCCTCTGGACACTTTTCTTGCACTGGTGTCCAAGGCCTCCTATGCTGTTCTTAGAGAGTACTTAGCGAGCATACAACCCTTGGTGCCAAAGGCCATGGCTGCTTCCTTCCACTCTTCAGGCAAGGAATCTAAGATGGGGCTCATGGCATCCAACAGGGCATAACTGAAACAGGACATGGCAGTTGATATTGGCCATTTGAAGGCCTAATGAGCCAGACGAGGAGGCTCCGATGCCATAATCGTCCAAGTTACACCCTTTCCTGGCAGAAGGGGCAGAGTAAGGTGTCTTGTTGTACTTAACTTTTTATTGTGCTGCAGACACTTACTGAAGCTTACTGAACGGCTGGTGGCCATGCTGAGGTCGGTGCCAGAGCTGGTCTCACAGCCTCCATCCAGGCTTTCATTAAGTCCTGTATGTACCCTCCCATGACAAGCTAAAGAGGGCCCAGCATGAGATTCTTCCATGATGTTTGGATCTGAGACAAGTGAAAAGGACAGAAGTGGGTGTGGGTGTCCACATTCATCTCTGAATGACGCTGAAGGAATCCTAACGCATTTCTAGATCAAGACCAAAGACATCGGTACAGGCATAGAGTCAAACAATGCAAATGCATGCAATGAGAAAGCTAGTAGCCTCAATGGTGGACCCCGACTCAGGCATGGAGAGAGTGAAATTATCAGGATCCAAACTTGTAAAGAATCCCAGTCTGTCACTGCCAAGATATCAGCTTCAACGGAGGGTAGAGAAAAGGTGAGAGTGTTGTCATGGGTCAGAGGGATGGCACTTCCTGTTTTTCTTAAGTTTATGCCCATCTTATGAGGAGATGTGTTGCTGCTTCTTTTTTTCCCTTGTATCATGACACGCATCTTCACGGATCTGTAAAACCAAGACAGAAGTGCTGGCAGCAGAGGACAGATTTGGAGTTGGTGCCAAAGGTAACAGTACTCAATAAGTAGTAGATGCTGATGTAGGAGCTTCCTGCATTATCACCAAGGCTATTGAGGGCTTAGCAGGCTGTGTCAGTTTGGTCTTCAGTGCCACTTTTGACTTAATTGCTGTTGGTGTTGTCAGGTGGTGCTGGGCAAGAGATTATCTTCTACTATAAGGCTGAAGAGATTCCGGTCTCAAGCCAGTGACAGAAGGCAGTGTTGAGGCCAGAACAGCAAAATGTGTCTTGCATCAGAGGACCTAGGCAGGGAGGCTGGTCTCAATACCTTCAACCAGCCCGCTGGAGTATCAGGCTGTAGGCACTGAGAAGCCAGATGAGCCTGGAGCCTAACGTGTAGGGAGTGAAGTTATAGCAAACCATACACTGAGTTACTGAGTGGGTCTTGCCAGACACAGAAAACACCAGACACAGGCATCAGCCTGCTGTACAACAGATGGACTGGAAGCACACCTCTTGAAGCCCTTATGGGACTCGTGATCCTCAGCATAAAAATGCACCTAGGCAAGGGTTCTGTATGCTATACTATCCTACATTCACTATACAAATTAACTACAAGAAAACAACAATAATAAGATAGACTAAAGGAAAATCTAGTTTGAGGACACTAACTGTATGTCTACACTGCAACATAAGACCAGGGTTTGAATTCAGGCTCAAGCCTAACCCCTTTTCCATCTACGCACAAATCACACTAGCCCAGGGTTCACACGAACTCAGGCCTCAGGACCTCATGGGAGAGGAAGGTCTGAGCCTCAGTCAAGCCAGGACCCAGGGTTCAAGTCCTGTTGCTTTGCTGTGTAGACACAACCACACTGGACCTGTGCTCTGGGATTCTGCCAAAAGTATTTCACAATCCCACAGGCCGACCTTCTTTGTCCTCAGGACAATCAAGTTTTGCCACACTGCACCACCACCAAGGGGCAACAGTGGCCACAAATTTGGGATATGGGTGGTTAGACTTGGATCCACAGTGTAGATGCAGTGTAGATGCTGGAGCCCCAGGTTAGTACCCAGGGTTCAACAATTCCTGGGGTTACAAATGAGTGTAGATGGTCAAGCCCTAGGTTAACAAAACCAGAGTCTGCTATACCGAGTTCTACTAACTCCAGGCATACGTTACAATGTACCCAAACCCTATAGTGAATTCCATTCACTGTCTGCTAATGGTTGGTATTTATGGAAGAGTACACTCACTTATACAGAGTAGGGTGATAACATCACACTCAGGCAAAGTCTTTCATGGACCTCCAAAGGGTTTTCAACATGGGCAGCTGGTGAACCAGCCATTGGAGAAGGCTGGACCCCAGTCCCTCCCCTTCTGCCCTAGGCGGTACCGCTTACCCTTCCTTTCTGCCCCCCCTTTCCCGCAGGAGCACCCTCTCGTGTGGCCCCGCCACCCCTTCGCAAGCCCTGGGCTACCCGCGTACCCTGAGCCCCGGAACTCCAGGCAGCCAGTCAGAGTGGCTGCAGCGCCCCAGCTCCAGACAGGCCTCCAACCCCAATACCAGGCCCAGAGCACCTGGCAGCATGGTCCCAGAGCCCTGAGCAGAAAGCACAGCCCTGGCACCAGTGCCAGCCACCTGAGTCCTGGCAGCATGTCAGCCTGCCCCAACCCCAAACCCAGCCAGTCTGAGCTACAGAAGAGCACACCGAGAACCTGGAAGGAACTGCAGGAAGGGGCCTGGGGTGGAGTGTGGGTGGGGCCACGCCAGGCTGTTTGGGGAGGCACAGGCTCCCCCAGCCTATGATACCCACCACCTATGGTTTTCAAGATAGCTCCTCAACTTGATATCAGAGGCACCATATCCCACAAGTGGGAACAGACAGAGGCTCTTGAAGAAAAAAGGGGAGGTACCGAGCTGCTAGCCCTAGTTGATTCTGACTAATTATGTCATAAAATATCACGTTATGTCTACAAGACCAAAACTATTATAGGTAATTTAAAGGTTTCTAAGATGTATTATTTATAATCTTCCTTTCCTCTTCTGGCCTGTGCAGCAGGATTGATGGTGAGTCTGGTTTTACAGGTGGAAGAGCACAGTAGATCATCTTTAAAATTTTATTTATTTTATTGGG
The DNA here is from genome assembly GCF_009764565.3 of Dermochelys coriacea. Classification (NCBI taxonomy): domain Eukaryota; kingdom Metazoa; phylum Chordata; order Testudines; family Dermochelyidae; genus Dermochelys; species Dermochelys coriacea. The sequence continues at coordinate 80,246,559 of NC_050073.1, read as the reverse complement.
GTACTATGTACATTTCTACAGTAGAAAATCTATAAAGCATGGCAGATGAAGAATACATGATGGTGTATTGTGGTATCAAAGTTTTATTTATACTTGTTTGGGATATCCTGAATAACTCACTCATGACTTCAGTATTCTTGCGCTCATTCCAGTCTTACACTGATACACCCTTTCAATCACATCCAACATGTATTCTATGCATCTTTTACATGTATAGGCACATGCACATAAACATGCACACTAGACAGTGATCTGTCTCTTTCAAAACTACATACTCACATAATCTTCATTTTTCCAAACTACCATGGCATTTTTTAAAGTTACAATGTAAACATATATGCTGACCTACATTAATAATTCCTTAGATTATTAATTGTCTGTTTACTTTCTGCATTGTCTCTGTTTGAACAAGATAATCAATGAAGTCAGTTTCAGTTTCAATTTTTAGTGCTGCCAGTCTGTGTTTGAAACAGAACTGGTGAATGTTTATATTTATACACAACTGCTCCTATTTGTATTTTGAAAATACAATCTTGGAGCCATTGTTATTTGTCTCTGGTTTCATATGGGTGTGCTTGTTTTTGTTTTTGTTTTTTAATTTGGATAAATTTTTACCTTGTCCCTTTAAACCCAATTCTCAATACAATTCAAGAATCCCCTCAGTGAGATTCTTTTGAAATGTCAGTTTTCACAACTCTGACCCTGCATAATTACACCAGCACTACAGGTCCCATGGTCTTTTAAAGTGACAGCACTGAATTTGTAATAAATAGTGATTGGTTTGGCGGGCTACAGCAATAAAATAAAGCTCTAGGGACAGAAAGGTTGTTGAAACTATGATCTAATGCCTGAAGCCAATGGCAATGACATTGTGTGTACTTTAGTTTATTGCTCATTTTCATTAACTAGTACCAAAAAAATGTAGCAAATTCTCACAAGGTGTGCAAATTAGTTTTTAGAGTAGCAGCCGTGTTACTCTGTGTTCGCAAAAAGAAAAGGAGTATTTGTGGCACCTTAGAGACTAACAAATTTATTTGAGCATAAGCTTTTGTGAGCTACAGCTCACTTCATCGGATGCATTCAGTCGAAATTAGTTTTTATAATGCTACTGAAATCCTGCATTTTAACCAGTGGTGCTGGAACAGTTAATAGTGGGGATGCTGAAACTTTTTACCTCATGTGCCCCCCCATGCCCCTGTCTGTGCTCCCTCAGTCGCCCAGAGCTGGGGCAGGAGCAGGGCCATGTTTCCGGAGGGGACTGACCTGGACAGCGGGAAGGGGGCCAAGGCTGGGGCCACAGCGGGGGGCAGGCATGGGGCCAGGAGCGGAGCCCCGGGCACGGGCTGGAAGCTGGGACCCTGCATGCAGAGCCAGAAATGGAGCCCCAGCCATGGGGGCCAGCAGCCAGGACCCTTGGAGCAGAGCCCTGGGAGCTGGGGGCCGGAAGCAGGGCCACGGGAGTGGAGCCCTGGCAGCTGGGGGCCAGGAGCAGAGCCAGCGTTAGAGCAGAGTCGGAGCATGGGGCTTGCGGCCAGGACCCTGCGTAAAACCTGGGGATGCTGCAGCACCCCTCATTCCCGTGTTTATGGTTTTCACAAGAAGGCCTGCAAACACTGCAAGACCCCAGAATTCTTTGCAGCACCGTTCAGCAACAGCAGTGATCATCATCATCCACAGAAATTCAACTAGTGAATTTCTTAAGCCTCTAATAGAAATAAGGATTTCATTTAGTAGCGGCAAAACCAGATACAATACAATAATACTTAATACCTAATAATGTCTAGCCATTTTATATGTAATCATTAAATACAGATAATTAAAACATTTCTATAGTCTTTTTCATCCAAAAATCTCCAAGTGCACGATAAACATTCTTCAGTTAAGCCTCAAAGCACCTTTGTCATCAGATGGATATTATATCTACTTTACAAAAGGGGAATCTAAAACACACAAAAGTTATGTGAGGTGTGCAAGATCACATGGTGAGTTATTGGCAGATAATGATCTAGAGCCCAGGAGTCCTAACTCCCAGCCCTATGCACTAATTCTATCCACTAAATAACACAGACTTTCAATTATCTGCATTTTTTTCTATACATTTTCTAGTGTAGCCAAGATAACACCTCTACTTGTTAAACAGATAACTAGGTTAGAAGTAGTATGATGTATGGAAATACAGTGCACTCTTTTTATAAGAGTCACATCCGCCCTGGATATTTTAATTCTTACAAGTGGTTGATTCTTACAAGCAGAGTATTTTAGTTAGTATAGGAATGATTTTGTCCCAGCGGTTTTGATCACTATATGCGGTTGATTCTTATAAAGGGAGTGCACTGTAAATATAGACTGCTACTTAAACAACTTACTAAATGTACAGTAGTTTTTAAATTATACATGGTAAATACTACAAATACACTTTCTCACCTTGTATTCAACTTACTATCACTAACCTACAGTGTGCCACATGACTGTATTACTCTTTTTTAGTTAAACCTATGCAACTGAATACATAAATGGGTCAATTTTAGTTGATTTGAAAGAGAGAGTTTTCAAACATTCTGATCTAACATAGCACTCTCTCATCATTCCCTCTTTTAGCCATATTTCTGACTGGGATAATTTTGGCTGTTGTGTTCAGGGAGACAAAGACAACCAAGGTGGGGGTTAAAGCTGGTTCACATCAGTAGGTGAGCACAGCAGCTGACTATTAATATTTGAGTGAGGTATTTTAATAATCTGCTATCTATGACCACCAATGCTATGGCATATAAATGTCCTCCTCTCAAACTTCATTGATGATCCTAGTGCATCAGTGACCTGTGACAAATTAATTAAACTAGAAGACAGAAACTGGAACAGCACTGGTGGAGGTCCATCAATGAATCCAATTGTCTGCAACAGAGGATTTCTTATGCTTTTATGTCACTATTATTGTCTCTAAAACTTTTTTGGCCACTACGTTGACACAGTAGCTTCTGAAAGGATATATTCAGTGCAGTCCAATACCTGACTAATGCATCAATTGGGGGAATTAAAATTGCATATAGGAAAAAGAAATGGGCAGACTGAGAAAAAAACATGGGGAAAACGTAACAGTCCATTAACTGGTCTCTTTCACATTTCAGATATTCTTATTGAACTTCCAAGGAAGCTGTTTGTGGGACAAGAAGTGGTGATGACACACTTTTATTTCTCCCTCTGTGGCAGAACATATGGTCCCTGACCTTAGCAGGAGGTCAGTTAGCCATGGGTGAACAGCTACGACAACTGACCTTATAAATATTAGTTCTTCCAGTGTGGTGGACATCTATGGTTACATATGTCCATAAGTATGGGCAAAGATCTGCCTTTTCCTCTTAAACTTGTGTCAAGAATCCTACCCACCTGGCCCCAAGAAACAAGAGTGGGAAAAGGTAATCTTGTGGTCAAACCACAATACTGGGAGTTAAGAGACACTCACTCTCTTTTTGGATTTGCAAGATTTGTGTGTGTGCTTGGGAAATCACTTAAGCAGTCACTGTTTCAGTTTCCTCATTTGTAAAATGGGAATAATAATTAAGGCTAAGATTTTGTCACAGATATTTTTTTAGCTAAAGTCACGGACAGGTCCCAGGCAACAAAGAAAAATTCATGGAAGCCCGTGACCTGCCCCCTGACTTTTACTAAACATATCAGTGAGAAAAATAGGGAGTTGCGGAGTCCCCATGCCACCCGCGGCCGCTGCAGGGCCTCCGGCTCGGAGCTCAGGGCTCCAGGGGACTCCGCCACTCGCGGGGGCTCAGCACTCGCGGGCGGGCCCCCACTGCCTGCAGCTCCCGGGCCACTGTGGGCTGAAGTCACAGAGGACTCTGGAAGTCATGGATTCCATGACTTCTGCGATCTCAGTGATGAAATCATAGACTTAATAATACTTATAAACTTGTTAATTAATCATCTTGAGATCCTTGAAGGGAAAGTGCTACATATGTACAAAATAATAATATTAATTATTAAGAAAAGTTTATTGAACATCAGAAGACACAAAGGTGGTTGTGAGTTACCCTGGTTATTCACCATAACCTTATTTTTAGTGCACTTTAGGCAATTACCATGATTACAGGTACCAAATGGATGCTATAATCAGAACTGCTTGACCATACAACTTCAACAAGACCTTGGATGGTGGACACAGAACCACCATATGGTCATGTGATCTGAAGGAAAAGGTTCCAGGTCCACCACACATTTGTGAGCATTGTAAAGGCAGGCAGACAGGGACATTCAACTTGCACCGTAACTGAAGCTCGGAGGTGACAGCAATGCTGATGCTAAGATTTTCCATGTTTTCTGTTTTGTTTTTTACATTATTCTACTGGCAGTTCTCAAGTACTTATGAAATAATAGAGGGTTTTTTTTAATATAACAGCTATAAGTGAACAGAGGAAAATGAAATAAAATATACTGTGGTCCTATAGCAGAGGTGGGCAAACTACGGCCCACAGGCCACATCTGGCACTCCAGCCGATTTAAACCGGCCCTTGAGCTTCTGCTGAGATCTGGGGCTTGCCCTGCTCCCACGCGCCATCCAGGGAGTGGGCTCGGAGGCCACTCTGCACATGCCTGCCAAGGTTCCCAGAAGCAGCAGCACGTCCCCCGCTCCGGCTCCTACATTTAGGAACAGCAAGGGGGCTCCACATGCTGCCCTGCCCCAAGTGCCACCTCTGCAGCTCCCATTGGCCAGGAACTGCAGTTAATGGGAGCTGCAGGGGTGGCGCCTGTGGACGGGGCAGCATGCAGAACCTCCTGGCCACACCTCTGCATAGGGGCTGGAGAGGGGACATGAAGTTGCTTCCAGGAGCTGCTTGAGGTACGTGCTGCCAGAGCCTGCACCTCTGACCCCCTTCTGTGCCCCAACCCCCTACCCCAGCCCAGAGCCCCCTCCTGCATCCTGAACTCCTCATTTTTGGCCCTACCCCAGGCCCCGCACCCTCAACCAGAGCCCTCATCCCCTCCTATACCCCAACCCCAATTTCATGAGCATTCATGGCCCATCATACTATTTCCATACCTAGATGTGGCCATCTGGCCAAAAGTTTTGCCCATCCCTGTCCTATAGGATGTGAATCTTAATTCAAAATCAAAATCATGCCTGGTTTTGCAAAACTGTAACTTAAATACAAATAGTCTAACAAAATCAATACCTAAGCCATCCTAAAGTTTTGTTCATTTCCACCTATACCGTTATCAATGGCTCCTTTGGATTGTGTTTATTATTCTGATTTAACTTCTGAATATATATTTTTTCCCTTCTCAGCTTTTCTTTTATCCCTGTTGTTATTTTTCTTGGTAAAACTGTGTGTACTGTGTCACATTCACAGATACTTCCCTTGTTCTAGAGGTGGTATCCCAACTCAGAATAAAACTAATGATATTATTACATAGAAGAGAACAATATTTTTATATGAAGGGGAAAAAAACCCAAAGGATTCGGAGGAGAGTTGGGTCAAATACCTTTTAAATTTTACTTTTTAAAAAAAAAGTACATCTGAGAAGCCAGCTAAGCAGATTTGTATGGATTCCCCTAATTGTTTACTTAGGAGATCCTAGCATTGCACAGTTCTACTATTTATCAATTAATCTGGCATGCAGTCTCAAAGGAGGAAGACAAACCTGTATTAAAAATTCAACCATCAAAAATTCATCAAAGGACTCCAGGATTTTAATTCATGAACCTTTGAACATCCTCAATACTTGGTCAGATCTCTGGTCATAGTTAGCAGTGGAATCTATAGTTACTATAATATCTACACTTGCTCTGACATGTGCCGCATGAGAAGACTTTCGGGTGAAAGTGCAACATATAATCCACTGAGCCACAATGCTTTTCCAAACAGTTCTTCTCATCAGACAAGATATATCTGACATCGGACTAAGTTCAAACTCAATCAAATCAAGCCCTGTGCATGAACAAACACTTTTCAGGGGCATTCATTTTTCCATGCCATAAATATCAGTGCTCTTACAAGGCAAAAGTTAGCCAAAAATGTAAACAAAACTATTATCAGGCATTATCATGAATAGGATAGCCCCCAAATTGAAGCCCTTTAATGCTATCCAAGGAAAAGTAATGACTGAAGAAATCTTTCTTTAATGTGTGAAGAAAGCTACACAGTATATGCTGGAAGTTAAAGCTGGAACCTTCAAGTTCAAGGTAAGAACTCTGCTGCTTAACTAATGCACTGCTCATAGCTGTCATCATTAATTTATGTTAGCCTCTGTAAACATCAAGAGTATAATAGGCCAATTTCACAACTAAATATAGATGCACATTTTGCCTTTATATAAATGGCAGATTGCTGCTGTAGATCATCACTGCAGCAACACGTCAGTAAAGATGCACTGTTTGATGGTCTGATGCTCACACAATATATAAAACCAGTTGTAATGGTTGTTTGGAAGCAAAGTGTAACATAGCAGCAAAATTTCATTTGTTCCACAAACTCAGGATATATTAAGCTTGGCAGACAAAGACTGTTTGATGTGCTAAATCAGTTTGACCTTCATTTTTGCTTTATATTTCTCATTTAACACATGAAATGGCCATTTTTTTCTCTATACAAGAAAATATCAGAACTGGAATACCATTAAAATGTCACCTTTACTTATATGTAGCAAAAAATAAGTTTTAGGTATTTCAATAATTTTTGTAAACGAGATGTTATAAGTTGTTAAAAATAATGCACATATTAACCCAAGTTTTTGATAAATCATATCTAGGTTTTGTGTTTGACATCAAAATGTTACAGAAGTGGTTCAAGTAAATGCATAGTCTCTCCCTCAGTAAAGATGTTTGAATCCTATTAAATTAAGTGTTTTATCACCAATAAGCATCTTTGTTGCAATGCTTTAAATGACAGGCTTTACATTCAAAGTGAACAGTAATAATAGGAAGCTATCAGGTTTTTTAGGATGTCTAGCCAATGTCCTACACAATCTTTTAAACTTTTGTACACTTTAATTCAAACATCAATTAAATATGCTGATATAACACCAAATTTTTTAACTGTACCATTCGGTTCAGACCCAAAGTCCACAACTGAATTGTAGTGTTGTGATCTTTTTTTGAACCATGCAATCGGCAGCATCAGGATAATAGAGACACTGCAGTTGTCTCAAGCAATTTTGCAGCACCAAACAAACAACACTTTACCTTGGAGCAACTTGTACATTTCACACCTTAAATTTCTATTTACCAAATCAGCTAATCACTTCACAATTGAACTTCTCAGAACAAAAAAATTATCAATTAAAGTGGTTGAAACTCCTGCAAATTATCATTTAGGAATGAAGTAATTGCTTTCATCAGGGTAGAAAAGCCCGCCAGAACAGAAATGTCACTTTAGATTAGTGTTCTCACTCCTGAAGCTATGGATGACACAGCTGATATAAGACTAAATGCCAAGACCAATCAATTGCTTGTGTGGCTCTGTTCTGAGCTGCTGTAAAAGGGGCCATTTTCTAGGATCTACTCTTCATTATAGTAAATGCTATCTCCTTGGTAACATAATTCCATTTCTCATAAATTCTGTCTGAGAGCATTGTCCTAACAATGGATGTTTGTGGAAAAGAATGCTGTTGGTTTAATGCACAGAATTAAGTGTGAATGGCTGTCAAAGTACTATAGTTTACTTGTTCTTAAACATAAACTGAAACCTTCTACATTAAAAAAAGAATACTTAGGTGGAAATGAATGTTCTCAACAAGCATAATATATTGTATTTGGAGGTGTTGGGTTGCTGATTTAGAGTTGTGATTTTTTTTGTATACATATGTTCTATCTATAATGGGCACACTGGTCTTTAACAGAGATCTGTCAGTTTAAGAGAGAGTAAATAAACACTCCACTTATTTTCACAGCAGTGTAGTTTGGAAATGTGAAACTGCTGAAGAAAACACGGTCCCATTATCCTATGACATGCTATTTGTTAGCAGATTCATCTGTATATAAAAGCCTTCTTTGAACTAAGCCCTTACTGGAAAATATCTGTATTTCAATTTGTATTGTTCATCTTCCTAAAATACTAAAAATCTGAGTTATGGGCTCCAATTAAAAGGCTATCTGAGAAGCTAATTTGGTGGAACAGCAGCAATTTCCTGCACTGATCTCTTCGTGACTGAAGTTTGGAAACAAATTTAGCATTACAAGTCTTAGTCCAAAACAGGATGAAAAGTATTTTCCTGTCAATGAGCATAGGCAATTTCAACTAACAGTAACAAGAGCTATGTGCCAAGAGAATATACTGCTAAACATATAAAGCCATTGATTCAGTATTAAGAGGAAGAGTGCAACTTTACTATAGTACTTTCTAGGAGCATCCAATGAAGTATCATAGGTATGCTGTTGCCAACTCTTGCAAATACAACATGTTTTGCCTCCTACTACTTCTACAGCTGATGTGGAAGAACTGTACAATGAGGATATGAAAGCTGAGTGCTCAAACCCTCGTGATGAGCTGGGGCAGATGGCAGGGCAGAAAAAATATGAATACATCACAGCTAGTATAGGTACCCTACCACCTGTGCAAGCTCCAAAAATGTCAGAATTTGATTTAATAAATTTATCTTTCCATAAACCTAGCTTTATTCTCAAAGATCTAACAGTAACATTTATGGGACTGGATGCCTGAGTGCATTATTAATGAATTCTAGAGCCTTGCAGCTGTAGGTCACCAAGTTTGAATCCTGTTCAATTCAGGAGGGACAAAATTCCTCTCCCTCCATCTGATGGAAATTTGGTAGCACCTTTATATAAGATGAGTTCAGCAAGTCCTACATCATAAACTCATCACCATGCTTTACACTAGATTGCAAGTTTTTTAGGGAAGGGAATGTCTGTACTATGTGTTTGTGCAGTGCCTATCACTACAGGGTCCTGATCTCTGTTGAGTCCTCTAGAGAGAGTTCTTTTGAAAGGGACTAGAATTGCCTTACTCACCATAAATTTGCAAGAGGTAGCAATACTATAATTGTCAGACACACACTGGGGATGGGCAGCAGAGTTAAAAAAAATCAAAAGATCAAAAACTCCCAAGAATTAGTCTTTAAATAATCTCACGATTCTTAAGCCAAATTCATGATTTTGGGGTGATCTAAACTCATGATTTTTGAACTTTTAGAGTTGGCAATGATGTAGGTATTAGGACTTGAGAAGAATCTATAACAGATGTTGCAGAGGGTAATGCTTTGACTGACCCCTCATCAGGAGACTATCTATAGTTCTGCCTTAGTCCAGTGCTAGCGGGAATTACATAGGCTAACTGTCCTTACCCACTTTCACCTTACCTTCCTACTGAGAAAATTTTGCTTTGGTTACACCTTCTTACCTCCCAGTGCATGTAGGAATGGATCACCTAAGGTTGCAGAGGCTTACAGCCAAGTTGGGGAGAGGGAAAGCATCCCCTACATACCAGGGCAAGCAGAAGGGTGCATGTGTGTCCCTTTATAGATTGGTAGTGAGCTGACTAGGCCTCTGACTACATATGTTACTTTGCATAGAGTCAGACACGTCCTATAGGGGTGGCTCTGAGTACATATCATTGCTTCTTTGGATGGAAAGGGAAAAACCGGAGAACACTGAGATAAAATAGAACTAAATAGTACAAGTGTTCAAAAATTCGTGGAAACAAAATTTTAGAATACTAAGGAACAAATTAACGAATCAAGGCTCCACAAAATGTACAATATGTCCTTTCCCCCTGCTCCTACCCCCATCCTCATTTACTGTAAACATTTATATATAAGTATGTAACAGGGCTAGAAAGGTCAATACTAACAACTATCAATTCAATTTTGTGGTTAACATTTTCTGAAGAATATTTTTTACATCGGCATGTGGTGACCATATTATTGCATCATGGTAGTAATATTACAGCTATGGTTGATGGAAATTCCATTTCTAATTTCAGTCCGATATAATTTTTTCAAGAAATAACTTTTAGGGCCAAAATTTTTCATGCTGGGTCTCAGCCCAGAAATGAATTTTTTGCCTGTGAAAAGTTTGATACGAATTCACAGAACCATTTTTGTTATCTCAACGTGAAAAATGTTTTTAAGGTATACACTACAGAGACTTATAGGACTTGATATTGTTATATTTTTAACAACAATTGTAGTGGTGCATAATTTAAAAAAAAACATACTGTTTGCAAGAGGGGTCAGGAAGGAGGGTTCTCTCTCTCTGTACAGCATTTCACAATTGGCCAGGAGTATTATTGGACCACCACCAGAGGCATAATACTGGAGTCAGTATATCTATGGTCTCCTCCAGTATTGCAAATACCGCTGTATTTGAGACATTAAGAACTTTTTCAGACACTTTTTGAGTTCATCTACTGAAGATACAAGAATGGCTTTATTTTCAGACTTACTGTGCATATAGTCAAAAATGAGGAATATGTGCTTTGTCTTGGCTGTTGACATTTAGGCCTGATCTTAAAAATCTATGTCTTTACTATAATTGCATATTCAGATCAGGTATTTGCACGACATGTACCCAATTTATGCCCAGAACTGTGGTACATCATTATTTTATAACTTACTGGAAGAGCAGACCAAGGACAGTTTCTAAATACAGTCTTCAGAGGTTGTTTGGCCAAAAAGAGCGTGGCATAAAAAATAGGTAGAGATTACTCATGATATTGCATTTTTTTCTGATCAAAGTAACAATATTCCTAAATCTTTCCTTATGTCAGTTAGTATATGTCTATCAAACTTGTTTACAATGTACACCACTATAATTGGTAACTCTATTAGGACAGTACCACCTTTATTGTTTTTTTTTCAATCAGACATAAATCTGATTCTCCATTAACAACACTTACCTTCATTAAAAACCCCTAACTACAAAAACAGTAACAAAGTGGTCTCTATCTGTCAAACTACACAATCTTTGAAATTACTGTATTTAGTAAAAGAATAAACTTAACAAAATATTACCAAAAAGTAATCCTATTGCTCTTGGTTCTAATTTCTTTTAATTTAATTTAATTGATTCTGTACTTTGGTCATGAGACTTACATATTTGAAATTACTGAAACATATTTTTACAGAACTTTGTTATCAGTATAACTATTCTTATTTTAACCAAAACATTTATTTTAAAATGCATCCATCTGCCTGCACAGACTAAAAAAAAGTAATAAAACATACAAGTTATCACCAAAGTTATAAAATATAAATGAAATCCTCCAAACTAGGACTCAGATATCAACTTGTAGAGCTCACTCAACCCATTTTCCTAGAAAAGGCCAGAGTGATTTATAAGCCAACAACCACCAGGGAAAGCAAATTCCAGAGTTAAAGCCCCTTCCCTGAAAACTCCTTGCCTTTAGCTTCTTCCCCGCTAGCTCAAGCAGATGTGTTGACATATTCATAGGCTTTAGGATCAGAAGAATATTAGGGTCATATAGTGACAATCTTTCTGGATGACACAAGTCATATAATGTCACCCAGTAATTCTTGCATCAAGCCAAATAATTTGTGATTGAACTGGGAATTTCTTTTAGAGAGACATCCAATCTTAAATTGAAGATACCAAGAGCTAGAGAATTTACCTTTGGTAAACAGTTCTAATATTTTAATAACCTTCTTAAAATTTTGCATTTTATTTCCAATTTGAACTTTGCTAATTTCAACTTTCAGATAATGGATCTTGTTACACTTTTGTCTGGTGGACTAAAGAACTGTGTAAGCTTGTCTCTCTTACCAACAGAAGTTGGTCCAATAAAAGATATTACCTCACCCACATTGTCAGACTAAAGAACCATCTAGTATCTATCTTCTCCCTGTTTACGTAATTCTAGATCATAATTAAGTCACCGTTTAACTTTACCTTTGATAAAGTCTCTCATTGTAAGACATGCTTCCCAGACTTCAATTCATCTTAGTAGCTCTTCTCTAAACCCTCTGCATTTTTTTAGCATGAACTATGAACAGTATTTCAACAGTAATCTCATCAGTGTGTAATATCACCTTGCTACTCCTGCTCAATATTCCAGTTCATATATCCAATGACTGTGTTAACCCTTTCTGTGACAGCATCAAACTGAGAGCTCATGTTCAGCTGGTAATTAACAGTGAAATCTAAGTCCTTTTCAGAGATGTGATTTACCAGGTTATAGATAGGGGGCTGTAAGAATGACCTACAATGCCATCAGGGGATTTGGCCTCATATCTACTTTCTAGTCAATGCTGCTAGCTATGTGCACTCCAGAAGTAGCAAAAGATTAAATAAGTTCCCTAGGTTGTGAACCTGAGCAATACAAAACATCTCCATAGCTGAGGAATCCAATAACTTGTCAGTCTTTAAGTTGATGACCCCAGCCAACCAGAAGTTTCTCAGTTTTATCTGGATTAAGCCTCAGAAGGCTTTTCCTCACTTTAGCTCTGAACCAAACTAGACACTGAGTAAGATGATCACATGTACTGACATTTCATTGATCTACACCATCCCATCACAGTAGTATCTGAGTATCTGGTAAAAATCTCACAATTTAACAACAGGCAGAGACAGCTGGTAAAAGGTATCCTCCTTGAATTCTCTCCTTCCTCTTTTCTTAGATATGTTTCCCCACTTCTAATGTAAACAATCTTTTCCTCAAAAAAAAAAAAAACAAAAAACCCAACACCTGAAATTCCTTGGAGAGCGAAATACTCAGTTTCTGAGTAGACAGAGTTTAGATTAACCAGTTTGTTACCCACGTGGAACATTTCCACGAAGCAAGACCTTGAGAATGCTGTGGTGGAAATGAAGAAGTCCTTATTCAGTTCTTATTCCAGCACAGCCACATCATCAGGTTTAAAATTGTTTATTCCGTAATTGATCTTCTGCCACTGGCAATCTAGCCATCTTCTCTACCACATTGTCTGCAATAGGCTATCTGTATATAACAGTGACCTATGAGGATGAAACAGAGTAAGAGGGTGTTTAAAAGCCACTACATCAATTGAGAACATCAAACTATGATAACATGCCATCAGACTATCAATAAAATGTCAGAACCATTAGAAACCCTGCAGATTCTATTAGCCTCCGTGTGTGGCCCATTAAAAGAAGGTCCTTTGCCTTGATGGGAAAGACATGCCCAGATCTCAAAAAATTGTTGGTAATGGAGCAGTTTATTACAAAGCAATAACTGCCATCCTTTCCATTTTTAATCCTACCCATATAAACAGGTTGAGAGTTTGCCCATCTACATAAACTAAATCAGCAGCTACCAGGGAATATTTCTATGGTTCTTCTTCCTTGCATTAAGCCCATCAAAAGGGGTCTGCTCTATGAGTCTTCTCCTCCAAAAATGCTCTGTTGAATGCCATATCCTCTATCATACCCCTTTCTAACGTCTTCTTTTATGACATCCCATTACTTCTTCTTGGGGTGACTTCTCTTGTCTTTTTCCTTCAGTCTTGATCTTTTCAACTCTTTTACCTACACAGTAGTCAGGACATGACCAAATCATCTGAGTCTGCACTCCCAAATTTTTTCATTTATGTGTGCTACTCTGAGCATGTATCTAACACGTACATTTCTCATGTGGTCTTTCTTGCATACGCCACTCATCCATCTTCACGTTTGCATTTCTGTGGAACAGATTTGTTCGTGCTTCTTTGTTTACTAATGCTCACAGCCCTACATTATAATTGGATGGACAACCATTTTATAGACTTTCCCTTATAATCTTACTGGTATCTTCCTGTCCCATACTGCACCACTTCTCTCTCTCTCTCTCTCTCTCTCTCTCTCTCTCTCTCTATTTGAGCCAGGCATTTATTATCCTAACTCTAATATCGTCCTCCATTTTCTGGAACCCAGATAATTGAAATTTTGCATTTTCAGTACTGTCCACCCACCTAGTTTCAGGGATAATTCTTCAGTGTTCACCTTACTGAAATTACACACCATATACTCTTCTTCCTCTAGTTATTTTGAGCCCATATTTCTCCAAAAAATCCCTCCATATCTTTCCCCTTACTGCACAGAAAGATATCTTCAAACAACATGCAAATACTTCCATCTGTAAGTTCCCTGTGAGGGTATCCAGGATGAGGATAAACAAGAAAGGTCTCAGTGTTGACCCCAGTACCACTAGAAGTTCTGAATATTGACCATGCACCTAACTACATGGTTATGATTCTTATTGTGGCCATGAAATCTTGAGTTTTCCAAAGAGTCATTATTCACATAGATGCTAAAGTCACATGGAGCAATTCAGGCAGGATTTTCAAAAGCACTCTGCCCATTTCTACACCACAAACTTTTGCCGACACAAGTCATAAAGCAACTGCAGTTAGTATATCGGTTGTACATGTGTATACTTGGCTCCGTGCGTCAGTGCTGTGCATACTCACTGAGAGGATTTGTGTCACACACGGTGCAGTGCACCATAGGTAGATATCCCAGTACGCAACTCACCACCATCCAGCGCAACGTCTTTTGGGAAATACTGACAAATCATAGTGGGACAGAAATGAGTCACAAAGGGATGACTAGGAGCAAAGGGGTCAACTTTCCAGCATGCAACTTTCCCCATCTCATAATGTCATCTCTATCCCATAATTTTTGCATGTTTTAAAAAAAATCTCATGAACCAGTGCAGGCCTCCTCCCTGTCCATCATCTCCAACAGAAGCATAAAGCCTGCACAGCTCTGCACTATTGTCACAAGCATTGCAAACACAGGATACACAATCCCCCAGTATTTGCAGAGCCACAAGAAGAACCATATCATCAGGGAACAGTGATTTTGTGGAGGACAGATTGCTGTGGAACCTAGTGAGAACCAATTCAAGGTTGTTAGTAGCATTCACAGAGCAGCTGCAGATGGTGAAGTGCCACGTCTGGCCCCAAGAAACAAGCAGTGACTGGTGGGAGCACATCATAATGCACAATGCGACTGCAGAACTTTCAGATGTGCATGGTCACATTCCCGGATCTGTGTGCTGACTTTGCCCCAGCCCACCAGTGCAGGGATGTCAAAAACAGAGATGCAAGGACAGTGAAGAGGTGAGTGGTGATCCCACAGCAGAAACCTGCAATGCCAGATTGCTACTGGTCAGTGCGAAACCATTTGAGTGGGAAAATCCACTGTGGGAGCTGCTGGCATGTCAGCGTGCAGGACCATTAATTGTCTCCTGCTGCACAGAACTGTGACTCTCAACAATGTACAGGACATAGTGGATGGCTTTGCAGCAATGGGGTTCCCAAACAGCAGTGGAGCCACAGATGTCATGCATATCCCCAACTTGACACCAGATCACCTTGCCACAGAGTACATCAACAGAAAGGGCTAATTTTTTACCATTATGCAACCTAGGATGCTTCACTAACATCGACATTGGCTGGTCAGGAAAGGTGCATGATGCTCACACTGTTCAGTAAGCCACAAGCCGGGACTTTCTTTCCCTAATTGCAAATTATCATTGGCTATGCTGAAATGCTAATAGTATCCCGGGAGACCCAGCCTCACCATTGCACTATCGCTCACGAAGCCATACACCAGCCATCTCAATAGCACCAAGAAAAGATTCAACTACAAGCTCAGCAAGTGCAGAATGACAGTTGAATGTGCTTTTGGTAAACTGAAGGGATGCTAGTATAGTTGACTCAAGATTGGATCTCAGTAGGAAAAAAACCCATCCCAATTGTTGTAGCTGCCCACAGTGTACTGCACAAGGGGGGGAAGTTGCCACTAGGGTGGAGAGCAGCTGTCAGCTGAGTGTGAACAGCCAGACACAAGGGCTATTAGATAAGCTTAAAATAGCGCTATGTGCACCAGGGAAGCTTTGAAAGAGCACTTTAAGAGAAAGTCACATTGTGGTGTACTGTGCTCTACCTTACCTTGCTGCTTTGGGGCCTGTTCGGTATTGTGTGGTGCTTAGCATACATCTTCGAATATAACACTGTCAATGCACCTATTCATTTTGTGGTACTTGCTGTACATTTATGATTATTACTCTTTGTTGGTTGCTCAACCTATGAGTTGTGTAACAAGTAAGCGGGTGCTTCAAGTACCACTAGGCATTCTGCAGCATATGTTGGGAGCTAACAAAGATAAATTATTTTCCAAACAATAAAATTTTTTTGAGTAATGAAAACACTGCAAAAAAGTTCTGTGCAAGTTAAAAACAAATAAATTAAAAATTAAAACATTTATGGAACAGAGGTTCCAAAGGGGAAAGAACACTCTGACCTTACAGCCTATGAGTCCATTTTAACTACAAATACAGCAATCATGGCTCTCACACTGCATGTGAAGCTGTGGCTGTCCTTAATTTCCCACAATGTGAAGTGATAGGGGTAGCGATGTGGCCCCTTATGCCAAATGGAATGTTCGGGCGGATCTGTAATGCTCTTCTCCATAGCCTGTAAAGGGAGGTGAGCCCATGACTGTTGAACCTGTTTGTCCACAAGAGTCTGAAGCATCTGTAGTTTCTGCCAGAGAAGTCCCATTATGTCCTGGTGCATCTCCCTCTCCTTTTCCTGCTGGGCCTCACTCCTGCCAATCTTTCCTTCTCCATACAGTCTGCAATATTCATCCTCCAGGCCCTCTGCTCACAGTCTGATGCAGAACTGACTTGCAGGATCTTGCTGAACATGTCATCCTGAGTCCCTCTTCCTTCTCCTCAATTGGCTCATGCATTCCATGGGTGTACAAAGGGAACTACCTCATGGCTATAGATAAAACACATAGAGGTACCATTGTCGGTACAGTCATAATAGAAAGAAAAAGTTAAGATTCAGAACTCCCTTCCCTTCCTCCCTTAAAGTTTTAAACAAGACATGCTTATTGACACTTCTGCTCAGGATTGCTTGTGCACGGCGCCACTCACAGAACCAGCCATGGTGAATATGGCCCACCAGGGGCAAGGAAAATGAAATGGAATAGCTTGGTTGCATGATACTATGAGTACAGGGCAATGACACTGAATGCTGGCATCATTTTCCACAGGCAGTAATTTTAGCTGATATTTCACTCGAGGGTGACAAAGACACAGAGAGCACAGCTGTTGCTTGTGTCCTGAATCTGCCCAGGCCTGCATGCCACTAGTGTGCGTACCGCAATGGTATCTAACAAAGTTATAGCTGAATGGCATGGGAAAGTGTCCAACCGAGGAGGAGGAAACAAGGCTACTATCCTAGAATGCTTCAGAAGAGGACTGCAGAGAACTTCCATAAAAGTTTCACTGAGATCTCTCAAGAGGATTAAAGGAACATCCCTCATACATAAACAAACTGCTCCACATGTCCCTACTCCTTGCTTAACTCTAGGTGGGAATGAAAAGCAGATAACTCTACCTCTCTTTGCTTTACTGTGACCTCTTCTTATGAGAGTAAATTAATGAAAAATCAATAGCTGTCTCCTGTTAAGTTGGGAGCACTATCAATACATCACTGTAATGGGAAATACATTTACAGATTTACCTGAGGTTCCTTCCCCAGCATTGGGCTCGCCTGTACTGCTGGAACTGACTGGACTGTGGTGGAGTCTCAAACAGGTCCCGGTTCACAGCACAGCTGGACCCCGGTCACGTGTCCCCCATTCTCTAGCTCTTCCTCCTCAATCTCACTGTTTATGGCAGGAGCCTGTGACTTGGGCTCCTCTGAGATAGCCATAGTGGTTTGCAGGGTGCTGGTGGGGTCTCCGCCAAGTATGACATGAAACTCTTTGTAAAAGCAGCAGGTCTGCAGCTCAGCATGAGACTGACTGTTGGCTTCCCAGGCCTTCTGATATGCCTGCTGCAGTTCCTTCACTTTCACACAGTGCTGCTGCTGATCCCCGTTATACTCCTTCTCCTGCATCCCCTATGCAATCTGATCAAAGATGTCCACATTTCTACATCTGGTCCATAGCTGTGCCTGCACAACCTCTTCTTCCCCTCACCCCCCAGGCCCAGGAGTTCCAATATCTCCTGTCCCAGGCCAGAAGATGTCTGGGATATGTAGCTGACATGGTCAGCTGGGCAGTTGCACACAAACTACACAACTAGGAAAAGGCATTTCAAAAATTCACAGGGCTTTAAAAGGAGTCTCCCAGTCTCCATGACCCCTGGGAAGTGGAATTCACAGTTGTGACCAGAGCAGTCAATGTCAAGCATTGTGGGACAGCTGCTGAAGGAAGGGTAGGGTCAATATAGTAACACAGCATCTACACTCATGCTGCGTCTACCACAGTATATTGAGCAGGGCTCAATGCCCCCCAGGCAGGTGGCTTTACTGCATCACCATAACAGGGCACTTACATCAGAGGGAAACAAATTTAAGTGTAGACTCATGCACAACCAGGTTGACACAAGACCGCATACTTTGACCTAATTTTGTTGGCCCACTGAAGTTAAGCCCAATGCTGAGTGCTTTTCAGAATTCCATCTAAGTCCATGTAATGCCAATCACCACTGAGATGAATTCAATCAGTTTAACCGTAACAATTTGGTGCTACATGGTAAATCTGCATACCAACATCAGCCCCATTTTAATTCCATCCTGAGATTCAGATAGCTGAAACACATTATCAAGGTTTGGAATGGGAAATAGTTTTGATGACACATAGAGCTAATGGTCGTTACTGTATGATGTTTAAACCTAGCAATTGTATTCGCTTTGTGAGGGTTGTGAGTCGGTGTTTAGATAGGGAGAAGAAAGGAGAAAGCAGGAACCATCACAAAGAGCTATTATACCTGATGGGCTCTACACAAGACAGATGAATTGAGAGCTTCAGTATTCAAAATAAAAAGGATACAATCATATGTCTGGTTAACTTACAGGAAATAGTTCCATACACAATTTTACACTAACTACAGTGATTTGAGCAATTTTTAAAAATAATACTAGCCAATTTCTCTCCATTATATTCTGCTGGCAGAAAATAAAACATTTTTCTTTGAAATGATTGCCTTTGGTTTTGTTAAATCATGCAGTCTGTCAACATGTGGTCACCATTTTTACATAATATCTTTCCTGCTTCTCTGGAAAAGAATGAATTTTTAGTGTGATCCCTGATATAAATATGTAATCCGGTACCAGTTAAGTCTGTTTCTCTTATTGCAAAAAAGATAGGTAAGCAAGTGCTATAGTGTAATATGAAAAAAGTCAAAATCATAAGGATATACCTCAAATTCCTATATATACACACAACAGATTTTGACTTGTTATTTCCATTCTTCTTACTGCAGTAACTGCAAAAAACAAATTTAAAAAGTGGGGCCTAATTCTGTCTTTGCATATGCCTGCACAATTCCGTAATGGGAGTTACATGGATGTAACTGGGGCACAGAAATGGACTCTTCAGTGTCAAGTGCCTTCATAAAATTAAATATCTGAAAACACGATGTAAAATCCTCTATTGTTGATACACAACGTGTTTCAACAAGCCAACTACAGCTGAACAAATAAAACAGTTTCCAAACTTTTGCTGTCATGTACTAATTCTGCTGTATCTGGTTGATCGGAAGACACACTCATCCTAATAAAGGGACTTGAACAAAAAGGTTAAAAGATGTAAAGGGAGTAATAAAACCTGGAAAAGGTAAAAGTACAATAAATGTGTTCTTAATAACTTTTTTCTTTAATTAACCTTTTCATGACATCTTGTTTATTCTGAGAATATTTTTAGTTATCTATTTAATGTTATTTATTCTTTGCTTTTTAAGCTAAACTGTATTGCAAATTGGAGATTGCATAAATCACATTCCTGCTGAACTCTGCTTATTGATGAAGGCATAGCAGTCGAGCTTTATAATTCGATCACAACCACATTGACAGCACTAGTTGGAAGATTTCAGCTTATGTAGTTACTATTTGTATTCTTAAGAATGCCCTTTTCAAGACACACAACGGGAGAAGCTATACTCTTGAGAGCAAGGAAGGGAAAGCATCAGAAGTGTCCCAGTGATGTGTAAAGAAGCATCATACCTATATAATGCATAATGCCTCCTGGGCACTCGGGAGCAGTTACACTTATTACACCTTTGAAGATGTGCAAGCAGTATTCCCTAGCTTGCTAGCCTGATGGGACTTCTTATTGCATGAGGAGATGGGAATATGTACTGCCCAACCATGCTCAAGACCTCCTCTCTCCTACCCTGTGGCAGAGAACACCATGGGCACTCTATTTGTGGCTTGAATATGATTATCTGATGCATGGATGTCTAGGAGTGTTAGGAACAGGGTCCTCCCATTGTTCCCTGTAGCACACATGAACATTGCCCGCCACACACAAGTTTAGTAAAAACACACTACAAAATACCTAGAATCCTGATGGAATAGGAGAAATTCAGTATTTCCATGTACTTATTTTATCTTGATGTCCTAAATTTTCTACAAAAGCTAAACAGCATAAGAACAGCCATACAGAGTGAAACCAATAGTCCATCTAGTCCAGCATCCTGTCTTCCGACAGTGGCTGGTGCCAAAAGCTTCAAAGAGAATGAACAGAACAAAGCAATTATCAAATGATCCATCCAGTCATCCACACCCAGTTTCTGGCAGTAGAAGGTTTAAGGATGTCCACAGCATGAAGTTGCATCCCTGACCATCATGACTGATAGCCATTGATGGATCTGTTCTCCAGGAATGTACCCAATTCTTTTTTGAACCCCATTATGTTTTTAGCTTTCACAAGATCCCCTGGCAATGAGTTCCACAGGTTGATTGTGCACTGGGTGAAGAAATACTTCCTTATGTTAGTTTTAAATATGCTGCTTATTAATTTCATTGGGTGACTACTGAGTCTTGTGTTATGTAAGGGATAGCTAAAACTTCCTTATTCACTTTTTCTACACCACTCATGATTTTATAAACCTCTATCATATTCCCCCTTAGTTGTCTCTTTTCTAAGATGAATAGTCACAGTCTTTTTAATCTCTCTGCATTTGGAAGCTATTCCATACCCCTAATCATTTTTGTTACCCTTCTTTGTACTTCTTTCCAGTTCTAATACATATTTTTGAGATGGGGTGACCAGAACTTGAGGCAGTATTTCAGGTGTGGGCATAGCATAGATTTATGTAGTGGCATTGTGATATTTTCTGTCTTATTGTCTATCCCTTTTCTTAACAGTTTCTAACTTTCTGTTAGCTTTTTCGACTGCCACTGCAGATATTTTTTATTGATATTTTACAGATATTGAACAGATATTTTTGAGAACCATCCAAGATGACTCCAAGATTTTTTTCTTGAGCAGTAACAGCTAATTTAACCCCAATCATTGTGTAGGTATAGTAAGGATTATGCTTTCCAATATGCATTACTTCACATTTTCAACAATGAATTGAATCTGCCATTTTGTGGCCCAGTTTTGTGAGATCCCCTTGTAACTCCTTTGTAGTCTGTTTTGGACTTAACTATCTTGAAAAATTTTGTATCATCTGCAAACTTCGCCACCTCACTCTTTACCCCTTTTTCCAGATCACTTATAAGTATGTTGAATGGCATTGGTCCCAGTACAGATCCTAGAGGAACCCTGGTGTTGACCTCTATCTACTACCTTTGTTTCCTACGTTTTAATCATTTACTGATTCATGAGAAGACCTTCCCTCTTATCGTATGACTTCTTACTTTGCTTAAGAGCCTTTAATGAGGGACCTTGTTAAAGCCTTTCTGGAAGTTCAAGTACACTATATCCACTGGATCATCCTTGCCCACACATTTGTTGACCCCATCAAAGACCCCATCTAGGTCGGACTAGATGATCAGAATGGTCCCTTCTGACCTTAGTATCTATGAATCTATGAAAGAATTCTAATTGATTGGTGAGGCGTGATTTCCTTTTGCAAAAGTTGGGTTGACTTCTTCCCAAAGTACTGTGTTCATCTACATGTCAATTCTGTTATTTACTATAATTTCAACCAATTTCCACCCTCCACTCATCTGGCATAGAGGCTGATTAAACAATAGGTTACATACTACAGTGAGTAATTCTGCAATTGCATATTTGACTTCTTACTGAACTCTTGGATGAATACCATCTGGTCCTGGTGACATGCTACTGTTTAATTTATCAACTTGTTTCAAAACCTCTTCTATTGACACCTCTGTCTGGGACAGAACCTCAAATTTCTCACCTAAAAAGAATGGCTCAAGTGTGGGAATCTCTCTCATGTCTTCTGCAGTGAAGACCAATGCACAGAATTCATTTAGTTTCTCTGCAACAGCCAAATCAGAGTTGAAACAGTCCTTCTCTGGGGCTTCCAGATGAGTTTTTGTAACATCTCTAAATCACATTTGCATCATGCCCAACACTTTTGATGGTGACATAGTTTGGCCCAAACTCTGCATTTTTGCCCAATCACAAATTTTTTCATCACCATTCTGATGCTAAAAAAGGCTGTGTGGGGTGCAAAGGTTGATTTCAAAGGCTTCAACTTCCATCTCGATGCCAGCAACTCACAATTTGACTCTCCACTTCTGACTTGTCTCTTTGTTCTTTGTGCTAAGATCCACAGATCCGTTACAAGGCATACCTCATCCTGCTTGCATCTTGGGCATGGAACCAGACCTTTCAGTCCCTGACAGCAGAGGAATGCCCTGCCTCCTGCAGTTCCAGCCAGTTTTTTCTTCCAATGCAGTGGCCACAGGCTAAACCAGCCATCCCTGTGGCTGAGAAAAATTCAAAGTTTTATTTCAAATGTTTAGACTCACATTTCTGTTCATTATTAATGTGTCTGATTAATGCACAGCCATGTCCCAGGGCTGCATTTGATTTCTGGGGAGAGTATCTCCTCAGTTCTGCTTCCCCTTCTAAGGCATTTGTGGTGGCCAGTGCCCCTGCAGGCTTTGGGAAGAGAGCTAGGTTGAGAAAAGCCAGAGGCAAAAGGAAGACATTGATTGTCTCTGTCGGGAGCTTTCAGAGTAGCAGCCGTGTTAGTCTGTATTCGCAAAAAGAAAAGGAGTATTTGTGGCACCTTAGAGACTAACAAATTTATTTGAGCATAAGCTTTCGTGAGCTACAGCTCACTTCATCGGATGCATTTGGTGGAAAATACAGAGGGAGATTTATATACACACACAGAGAACATGAAACAATGGGTTTTATCATACACACTGTAAGGAGAGTGATCACTTAAGATGAGCCATCACCAGCAGCAGGGGGGGAAAAGGAGGAAAACCTTTCATGGTGACAAGCAAGATAGGCTATTTCCAGCAGTTAACAAGAACATCTGAGGAACAGTGGGGGGTGGGGTGGGGGGGGAGAAATAACATGGGGAAATAGTTTTACTTTGTGTAATGACTCATCCATTCCCAGCCTCCATTCAAGCCTACGTTAATTGTATCCAGTTTGCAAATTAATTCCAATTCAGCAGTCTCTCGTTGGAGTCTGTTTTTGAAGTTTTTTTGTTGACGGATAGCCACCCTCAGGTCTGTAATCGAGTGACCGGAGAGATTGAAGTGTTCTCTGACTGGTTTTTTAATGTTATAATTCTTGACGTCTGATTTGTGTCCATTTATTCTTTTACGTAGAGACTGTCCAGTTTGACCAATGTACATGGCAGAGGGGCATTGCTGGCACATGATGGCATATATCACATTGGTAGATGCCCAGGTGAACGAGCCTCTGATAGTGTGGCTGATGTGATTAGGCCCTATGATGGTGTCCCCTGAATAGATATGTGGACAGAGTTGGCAACAGGCTTTGTTGCAAGGATAGGTTCCTGGATTAGTGGTTCTGTTGTGTGGTGTGTGGTTGCTGGTGAGTATTTGCTTCAGATTGGGGGGCTGTCTGTAAGCAAGGACTGGCCTGTCTCCCAAGATCTGTGAGAGTGATGGGTCGTCCTTCAGGATAGGTTGTAGATCCTTGATGATGCGTTGGAGAGGTTTTAGTTGGGGGTGAAGGTGATGGCTAGTGGCGTTCTGTTATTTTCTTTGTTGGGCCTGTCCTGTAGTGGGTGACTTCTGGGTGCTCTTCTGGCTCTGTCAATCTGTTTCTTCATTTCAGCAGGTGGGTATTTTAGTTGTAAGAATGCATGATAGACTGCTGAATTGGAATTAATTTGCAAACTGGATACAATTAACTTAGGCTTGAATAGAGACTGGGAATGGATGAGTCATTACACAAAGTAAAACTATTTCCCCATGTTATTTCTCCCCCCCCACCTCACCCTCCACTGTTCCTCTGATATTCTTGTTAACTGCTGGAATTAGCCTACCTTGCTTGTCACCATGAAAGGTTTTCCTCCTTCCCCCCCCCCCGCTGCTGGTGATGGCTTATCTTAAGTGATCACTCTCCTTACAGTGTGTATGATAAACCCATTGTTTCATGTTCTCTGTGTGTGTATATAAATCTCTCCTCTGTTTTTTCCACCAAATGCATCCGATGAAGTGAGCTGTAGCTCACGAAAGCTTATGCTCTAATAAATTTGTTAGTCTCTAAGGTGCCACAAGTACTGCTTTTCTTTTTGTAATGGCCTTATCTTCCTTGAGTGCTCCTTTAGCATCTCAATCGTCTAGCAGCCTCACTGATTATTTGGCAGGCGTCTTGCTTGTGAATAGTTTTGCTTTCAGTTTTTGTGTCTTTTGCTTTTGCTAGATGCTCTTCAAATTCTTTTTTGGCCTGCTTAATTACACTTTGATACTTGACTTGCCTGAGTTTATGCTCTTCTCTGTTTTTCTCAGTAGGAAAGCCTTTTTGTTTCTAATCTCCAGTTTTACTCTGTCTAGCCACGTTGGTATTTTTTTGGTCCTCTTACTGTTCTTTTATTTGGGTATGGATTTAATTTGAGCCTCTATCACGATGTTTTTAAAAAGTTTCTATGCAGCTTGCACGCCTTTCACTCTTGTGACTGTTCCTTTTAATATCCATTTAACCAACTTCCTCATTTTTGTGTATCTTCCCTTTTTGAAGTTAAATGCTTCTGTGGTATTTTCCTTCACGCAAAGATGCTACATTTAATTACATTATGATTGCTATTACCAAGTAGTTCAACTATATTTGTCTGTTGGAACAGATCCTGTGTGTCACTTAGGATTAAATCAAGAACTGCCTCTCCTCTTGTGGGTTCCAGGACGAGCTGCTCCAAGAAGCAGATTAATGATGTCTAGAAATTTTATTTGTGCATCCGTTCCTGAGGTGATATATTCCCAGTCAATATGGGGATAGCTGAAATCCCCCATTATTATTAAGTTTTCTCTTTTTGTAGCCTTTCTAATCCCCTGAGCATCTCACAATCATCCTGGTTAGGTGGTCAATAGTATATTCCTACTGCTATAGTCTTGTTATTCAAGCATGGAATTTCTATACATAAAGATTCTATGGCAAGATAGTCTCCTTGGCCTTCCAGTCTATCTGTGACTTCGTGCTAAGACTGTTATAGTGCTTTAGGTTTTCACATTTGTTACTGGGTTGGTGAAATCTGATTACAGAACATACAACCAGTTTATGGTCTCTGCCCTGCTTCTTGGCAGTCTGCCCTGAGGTTGGCACTTACGGTCAAAAGCCACTCCAGATAGCATGACATCTATTATATCAATATACTAATTTAATATCAGGCACTCAAGTTCTTAGTATTTAGACATCTAACGTTTGCATACAAGTACTTTAAAATTTGCCAATATCTAGCTGTCTGCCTTCATGTGATGTAATTGAATGGGACCCTTTTTCATCTCACTGTTTCTCCTCAGCTCCATGCTATTTTGTGAGTGGACAAAATAAAATAGGCTACTTTGCCAAGGAAATTAGCAGAATATGCAAGATAAGCACAGAGGAAGATTTAGATGGGAAAATGTTAACAATTGGATGTTGTTAATGATATGCATGAACTTGAGGTAAAGGTCAGGTTTCAGATTACTTAAACCTACAGCCTTTGAAAAATGAGAATGTGTGCCAATTTTAAAAAGTCTTATTTAAAATATTTTATGAGTTCAGTTTACATTGAAATCTCAAATAAAATAGCATGGATGCTTTGTGTGGCCATCTGCTTCTCTCATCAAGAGTCGCTAATGACAAAAATGAGAATTACAGTAGCATATGAGGATTTCACTGTGGCAAAAACTGAATCCTTTCTAAGAATAATTTCACTTCCGATCTCTCAACCCAAATTTTGCCCTTGGATCCATGCTCCACATCTTTGAAAATTGGAAGAAGGTATGTGTTTGAACTACTTATATCAGCCTCTGAACCTAAAACATGAGGCACTAATATTCTTCAACCCTCTTGCAAGGTGCGTGTGATGCGTTCTGCATGTGACAGCAAATGCCTATTGTGGGGGCATGCAGAATAGTGCTTATGTCAGGGGTTGAAGATGAGGATTCAACTTCTCTTTCCAACTGTGCCATTAACTTGCAGTGTTACCCTAGGCAAACCATTTACCTGTTCTGTGTCTCACTATATCTGACTATAAAATGGATTATTTACTGCCTCTATCCTAACAGAGCTGTTTTGAGACTTAGTGTATACAATGTTTTGAAATCCTCAGATGAAAAAAGGTTATTATTAAAATCAGATTTAAAAAGCAGCTGAATATAAAGGCTTTTCTTGTTGAATTTTAAAATATCTAAATATTTTATTTTTCTGTAACAACTCTGATTCACTACAATCACATAGGACTATACAAACATGCTCATGAAAGTAACCCATTAATTCTAATTGGGATCATGCAAGTAAAAACTTCTTGGATGAATAATATTTTATGATTGGGTTCCCATACTGCCGTGATGTCCACCCTGTAGCCTGGGGGCCATTGTGGGTTGAAATTTTGGTCCAAAGAGTAACTGTGTTAAGAAGAAAATATGTATATCGTGAATTGAAAATACATTCCCTCAGCCATGGCCTCTTATAACCCAACTGTTTGAATCAGCCTCATTACTATGGGACACTGCCTTTTGCTACTTTTCCTGCAACCACTGGAGAAATGCTCATATGAGCTAAGAGTATTCTGAGGAGCTGTTGTCTCTTCTTTGCTGCAGATGTTCAACTGCTCTTTCACTGAGCCCCTGTTGTATCATAGGGAAGGAAGGACAATAACAGTTCTGGTTACTCCACTGCCTGCCTCCCTGCCAGTCTATGGGAATCTCTAGGAGAGCAGGATAAGAGCTTGACTGGTTCTGACCAAATCTAGGGGAGCATCTACCCAATAATGCCTCCTCTTCCCCGCACAGCAGCCCAAGAAAAGATAAAGGCAGGAAAATCTGACAACCAACCACTTACAGCTCATCAGATCTCTGCCCCAACCACAGCACAGATTAGAGCAGCCTGGACACTGGCTATGGTACTCATGTGATTATAAACCAGCTGGAGATAGTTGGAGCACATGTTGCACCCCAACCAGTCCCTCTTCCCACTCCTTACACACATCACAGGCAACAGGAGGAAGGTGTAAGAGCCAGCTACACTAGCTAGTAACTCCTCCAGGCTGCAGGAATGCCCAACAGGGGACTTCTTGTTTGCTGCTCCATTTGCTCAAGCTGAACAATACAAAGGGAGCAGAACAGGAGAGAGAATCTGAACCAAAGTATTGATTGTGTCCCCTTGACCTTTTTTGAAATAATATGTTTAGCCCTCACGGTGAAACAGTTGCACCCCAGTGACATATAGAAATAATTTAATCCATTATTGAAAATTTGTCTCTAAGGGATGGAACTTGAGAACTGTGCACAGCAACAAAATGCTACAGATAAGACAGGAAGTGAAGACTACCATATCCAATTGAAGTAGCAGGGAACATAAGTGTTGTCAGAATGTAATTGTCCTGACTGGAATTAGGCCAAGCTACCATTCCTTTACCAATGTTTCACGTTGTTATGAAATGTGCCAAGGAACTGTTAGTGATCACAAGCAGTCAAGATCTTTATTTTCTCCCTTATCTCCATCAGCAACTCCATACCATATCAAGGCATTGGTTCATTTATAACTCTTACAGAAGTGTGCCACATACTGAAACCAGCTGCAGCCAAACATGGATTTAAGTATAACTTACAGCAGATGACCCCAAATCTCTACCCAGTTTCACACAGAAATTAATAATATGGGTATCTGTACTTCTAGGACACATAAAGCCACTAAGACCAGGATGACCTTAGAATAAATGTTAACCTGTGCACAGTTTGGATAAACTTGCAAACAGCATGAACTGTCTTTCACACCATCCCATCCAATATTTTCTTCTCCTTAATGTTTGTTTTCTTGATTAAAGCATGCAATACATTCTCTGAATTAAACAATAATTTGGATAGCTAATGTCAAACCCAGGAGATTTTTGCGTGCTCCAGTTAAAAACAAGTGAATGATGGTGGAAATTACCACTGACCTTAGCTATAATAATTTAGGCATGCAAAGCTGCTTAGATGTGCATCCAATTGGGATATGTCTAGTTTAGCAAGTTTTTACACATCTTTAAGCTAAATCAGAGCTCCAAATGCTAAATCCAACTCCAGAGGATATCACATGGATTTGTGACATCCCTTGAGGACTGTGGGTCCATCACCTAACAAATGAATTATTCTCATCTCAATTATTCTATGTAAACTTTTTTATTTCAAACAGGTACTTTTAATATTTAACAATAATCTTCACTTAGGGCCAAATCCTAGCTCCAATATTTTTTCAACGTTTTTACATTTGTGTAATTTCACTAACTCAGGATAATAGCAGAATCATACTCCCTGCAGGTTAAGTGCAAGAGCTCAGATCAGGGATATGACCGCAAAAGTGACTTAAAGCTCACCTTTCACTTCCCTGATTCTGTGAAGGGCTGGTTACCTTTTACCATACAAGAAAACCATGAGAGCTGCCCTAGCTTTACGCTTGGAGGCAACAGCCAAAAATACAACTGTGGATTGGCATAACATATGGATGTCTCAGCTATACCCAATTTCCTCTGGCCATGTATACTTCAAATTAAAAACCTTACTCATGTTCTGTTGAAAAATTACTTTAGGATTTACAACATGACAGATCTTCAGGACAGGGATTGCTGAGTAAGCAGATACAGAACACACATCTTTTCTTACAGCACAGATCATCACAATCAAGAATATTTTAACACCTTAAATTTTCAAGATCCAAGATTTGATGTTTTAATATACTTTTTTCTATCTCTACTCATTCTGTC
This sequence comes from Dermochelys coriacea, assembly GCF_009764565.3. NCBI lineage: Eukaryota > Metazoa > Chordata > Testudines > Dermochelyidae > Dermochelys > Dermochelys coriacea. Next base: position 80,217,484 of record NC_050073.1, on the reverse strand, counting down.
ACTGAAATCAGTGATCTCTTTTTCCAGCTTCCTGAATTACACTCTGATTACAAATACCATAACAGAGCCAGGCAGTTCTCTTCAGGACCTCAGTTCACTTGGTTTTCTTCCCCCTGGTGGTTTGTGACAAACACAGAAAAGCTTATTTGTTAATTAATCCAGCACTCCAGAGTTTTTGAGGGTGCTAACACAGAGACCATATCCCTGGGGATTTCCTTTTGAATAAAAGCATAGTTTAGCTCTATTATTTGTCTCTCTAATTCCTAACTTGGGCCCCCTCTCTCTGTCAGACGTGTCTAACAGACTGTTCATTAGTGCCTCTCCTAAACACTTCAACAGCCTTTACCCAAAGTAGGAGAACTTCTTCTGGTGGATCATCTCAAGTATTCCACCCTCCATGAGATACAAGTTTACTCAGTAGACAACTAGTCGCCTTTACGGTTCTACTTCCTGCTGCTTTCCTTCTGTTTTCTCAAAACAAATGCATTCAGTGCAGGATGTGCGTGTCTCCTTACAAATACGCATTGTCAAGGAAGCTGGTTTCAGTCAGAGACCCTTTCCAGCTATACTGGCTAAATCTCATGGCTGTTTTCAACAATCTGGAATGGATCCCATCGTTTCTACATACTAAGAGCTTTATTGTGGCTTTTAATTTATACCCCAGTGAACAGGTGTGGAGGTGTACAGTTCCCAGAGGCATTGTGTTGAAACACGCACAATACCCACACACTTTATAGGATGCAGCTTGAGCTCCCCATACATAGATGCAGCTCTGCAGACCACTACATAGGCCCACCCCATTTTGGGTTCTTAACACCACCTCTGCAGTTGGATTCTCCTATGTTCTTGAGCTATGGGTCTGGCCATGCACAGGGGCTGCATGCAGCAACATTGGTAAAGGGAACAAGAAGCATTTCTTCACCATCACTCCAGGCACCCACAAGGACTAGCTATGATCTTGCTCCCAATAATTTGTTTCATAGTTAGAGAGCGGTAGCACAACTCTCGTAAAGAGAGAATATAGCAACTATAAAATCAAACAATACTTAGTGATTCTTTGAATACTATATTCTTCATTCTTTCACAATCTATGATTAGTAGTGATAATTTCAGAGCTCAAATGCACCACTAATTCAAAAGCTACATTTAATGACAGTAAAAAGCAGAAGGCCAAATGAGTAAGCATCACAGATGGTCCAAAAAAAAGTTATTTAATTCTTCATCAGCTATAATAAACAGCTGCATTCTTGTGGGGGGTTCTGCTTTTGTATTCTTTGTCACAGTGCATATGCATATTTCCCAGAAAATCAAAACCATACACTGTATTTAAAGTCTTCTATGAAACAGACTGTAGTGAAGCATATTATTTAACCTGAGATAATACAAGATGGCATGTGACATATCCATAAAAAAACCAAGAAGGCTTCCAAGATGCAAGAATGAGTCAAAGAACCCTCAGTCTCTTCTGATTTTAAATTGTGTACTAATTTAGAATGTTAAACAAGAAAAAATATTTTCAAGCACTAGAAAAAAATTCTATACATTTCCAAATTACAACCAACCTGAAAGCTAGCATCATTCTTTAACCACAGAAAAAACAGCTCTTCTATAGATGCTCCAAAACCAGTGGTTGGTAAAAGAACTGCAATAATGACTACAATAGCCAGCCTAGTGTTCTAGTTGTTTAAACAGAGCTTCCTTCACTACAATACTTAACTTAAGTTAACAGACTGACTTTAGTGAACTTAAGGTAGTCTAGTTCCAGTGAGAGTGGCCTCACTGCAAAACAACAATAGAGCTACACAGAGTGGTCTGATTAGCACCACAGAGCAAATGAATTAGTAGCTGATAAGATGTTACTGGAGATGCTCCACCCCTATTGCATTGTCAGTTCCAGAACATCAGCAGCACTTGAGCTTCAAACCACCTTGCTTGCTTAGGCCAGCTAGCTCATGCATAAAGCATCACTTAACTTGAGTTAGATGGATGGCAGTTGGATTAGGGGAAAACTTGAGTTATAGCTTGAACTAACAATGCTGTGAAGACATGAATTTCTAGCAAAACCTCGGATGCTATTCTATTTTTGCTAATAAATTTTAAATTGTCACATTTTCTTCAAACATCAAATGATGAAATTCAACCACGAGTCATAAAATCAACACTGAGCAATATGAAAGGCTTATTTAGAATACCAGTAATCTATGTGCAGGTAATACTATATTTGGTATCTGAAAGATGGATGATTTAAACTTAGTTTTAACAATTTCCAAAGTCCTTCCTTTATAAAAGTCTTCAAAAGATGTGTGTGAAATTATCCCTTACTGAAAAGAATTGTAGAAAGACAAAGGATTTGTAATAACCCTTATGAAGAGACATTATTTTTACTTTGCAACAGGCCAAAATTTCAATGCAAATGCAACAAGTATTGTCACTTAAACACACAGGTTTCCTCTTGCACCAGCAAAAACACATTTGTGCAGATGGATTACCTGGCAGTCAGGAATGCAATTATCAAATCTGCATAGGCAACTGCTGAAGTTTAAATACCTGGAACTGTAGAGTACGTCTCACTATTGCTGGCAGTATTACATGGTTGGTTTCTTACTTCACTATTCACAACATTTTTAGCCCATGTAATAAGCACAGTCAGGTTTGTTTTATATTATTGGCCAAGCATGTCTTCTCTTTCAACCTCTTTTCATTATATGTATGTTTTGTTAGTACACAGAAACCAAATCTATTGATATTGGAGTTATATTATATCCCTCTTGCACAGGACTGTGAGGAAGTGCAAGATCTTATTTAACATTGTGTTTTTACTTATAGAAGATCCCTGAAAACACTCAATACACAGAATAACCAATGGAATTTGTATTCTCATAATAATATTTTGGGGGCTGGCTGAAGGAACTGAAATTGATTATCCTTATCTTGATGTGCATAGATGCAAAGTATGCCCTTATCCCATCTCCTAGGAGCATATGTTGGCATTGGAAGCAGAACATGTGGAAGCAACAGCTTTTCAGGCATCAGAAATGATAGCAGCAGGAGCATAGGTAAACTGTTTGGATACAGTTCTTTGATCCATATTCAATTAATCCAAGCAGTTCCTGTGTTTCACCCAGTATTAGAGGCTGCAGAAAACTTGAATACAAAGCTCACAATAAGAACATAGGTTATGCAGTTTCTTCCCACTGGTAAAATTAGAAAATGACTATGTCCTAGTTAAAAATTCACAACAACACACCACTGGCTATCAAATACACTAAGACCAGCTGGCTACCAAACTTTTCTTCTGATTTATGTAGACAGCCAACACCCTTGTTACGTAACATTGCACATACATATATAAAATTATATAGTGTAGAGAGATTGTTTCTTTTAATTAAAACCAGAAATAAGTAATGTATATTAGAATATTTAAATGTTATCTGAATTTCATTGTAGTGTTTGGGGAATTAATTTTTTCTTTAAATTTTGAAAAAATGATTATACATAAATACAGTATGAACCAATAATCTGAATAGTGGAGGTAGCAGGCATTTTTGGCCAAATTTTCAGAGAGCTTTCCACTTGTGTATATGCCATTGTTGGGCACACAAATTATATAAGGTACACAATAGGTTGACAAAAAAAGTACTTATCAATGGTTCTCTGTCAAACTAGGAGGGCATATCTAGTAATTTCCTGCAGGAGTCAAGCCTTGATCCAAATGCTATTCAATGTTTTCATTAATAATTTGGATAACAGAGCAGACACTATGCTTATAAAATCTGTGAATGACACGAAGTTGGGAGGCGTTGCAAGCACTCTGGAAGACTGGATTAGAATTTAAAATGACCTTTATAAACTGGAGAATTGGTCTCAAATATACAAAACAAAATTCAATAAAGGTAAGTGCTAAGTACTTCACTTAGGAAGGAAAAAATCTAACGTACCACTATAAAATGGGGAATAACTGGCAATATTACTGCTGAAAAGGATCTGGGGGATTATAATGGATCACATATTGAATGTGAGTCAACAGTGTGATGCAGCTGCAAAAAAAGCTTTATATTCTGGGGTTTATTAACAGGAGAGTCATATGTCAGACATGGAAGGTAACTGTCCCACTAAGCTTGGCACTGGTGAGACCTTGGCGGAAGTAGGCCTTAGCTGGAGAACTGTGTCCAATTCTGGGTGCAACAAAAATGATGAAAGATTTAGAAAACCTGACCTATGAGCAAAGGTAAAAAAAACTGGGCATATTTAATCTTGAGAAAAGAAGACTGAGGGAGGACCTGATAACAGTCTTCAAATATTCAGAGGTGTTATAAAGGTGATCAATTGTTCTCCATGTGGACAATAGGTAGGACAAGACATAATGGGTTTATAATCTGCAGCAAGAGAGGTTTAGGTTAGTTATTTTCAGAAAAACTTTCTAATGTAAAGCAAGTTAAGTTCTGCAATAGGCTTCTGTCATAAATATAAAGGGAAGGGTAACCACCTTTCTGTATACAGAACTATAAAATCCCTCCTGGCCAGAGGAAAAACCCTTTCACCTGTAAAGGGTTAAGAAGCTAGGATAACCTCGCTGGCACCTGACCAAAATGACCAATGAGGAGACAAGATACTTTCAAAGCTGGAGGGCGGGGGGAGAAACAAAGGTTAGCTCTGTCAGTGTGATGCTTTTGCCGGGAATAGAAAAGGAATGGAGTCTTAGAACTTAGTAAGAACCTAGCTAGATATGCATTAGATTTCTGTTTTGTTTAAATAGCTGGTAAAATAGGTTGTGCTGAATGGAATGTATATTCCGTTTTTTGTGTCTTTTTGTAACTTAAGGTTTTGCCTAGAGGGATTCTCTATGTTTTGAATCTGGTTACCCTGTAAGGTATTTACGATCCTGATTTTACAGAGGTGATTCTTTTACTTTTCTTTAATTAAAATTCTTCTTTTAAGATCCTGATTGCTTTTTCATTGTTCTTAAGATCCAAGGGTTTGGGTCTCTGTTCACCTATGTAAATTGGTGAGGATTTTTATCAAGCCTTCCCCAGGAAAGGGAGTGTAGGGCTTAGGGGGATATTTTAGAGGGAAGACATCTCCAAGTGGGCTCTTTCCCTGTTCTTTGTTTAAAACACTTGGTGGTGGCAGCATAGGGTTCAAGGACAAGGCAAAGTTTGTACCTTGAGGAAGTTTTTAACCTAAGCTGATAAGAATAAGCTTAGGGGGGTCTTTCATACAGGTCCCCACATCTGTACCCTAGAGTTCAGAGTGGGGAAGGAACCTTGACAACTTCCAAGGGAGGTTGTGGAATCCCTGTCATTGGAGGTTTTTAACAGGTTTGACAAACCTCTGTCAGGGATGGCCTAGGTTTACTTAGTACTGCCTCAATGCAATGGGCTGGACCTTGATAACATCCTGAGATCCCTTCTACCCCTACGTTTCTATGATAATTTACTGATGCCAAACTCAGTTGCCACACCAAAACTGATTCATGCATGCAGACCTTCATTCAAAGCCCATGGGACTCAAGGATAGTCTTTTCACTGATTTCAGTGGCCTTTGGATGAAGCCCATATTGGGGTTTTGAGCACATGCATTGTCATCAGTACACATAAATGACAATAAGAAAACAATATGTGCACTCAAGTAACACGTACACAAAGAGGCCATATTTTGAACATGTTGCCTTTTAAATATGTTTCACTGATTTAGGATGACATAGTGCTCATTCTTACACAAAGAACTTCCATGACACCAATGGAAATTCCACAGTAAATCAGGGGTAGAATTCAGTATGGCCCTTTTAACAGCAGTATTCCAAACCTTCATTTTAGAAAGTTAGAGACAGGATATTTGTCAAACAAACTTAAAAAGTCAGTTCAAAATAAAACAGTTGGACTCATCTTTAGATAGCTTTTGAATGCAGGATGCAGCTGATGTGCAGATATTTTACGTATGTGAAACTGCATAACAAGGAATGTAGTTTTTTTATGATTTATTACATATTTGTGAAGAATTACAACTCCAAAAGGAGATGAAGCCAGCTAACGACAGGATATCCAGAGATCTAAAACATACAATATTGTGTAATATTAACCTTTTTTTTAAAAAAATGCAATAAAAATGAAAGGGGTCCTAACACTTCAAAAAAACAACAAGCATCATTACTTCATTTAGTATTCATTGTAACACTGTTTTTAACAATAATTTAATGTGAATGTTGTGGAGACAATATGCTATGATGTAATTCCACAGAAACAAAAAACATGAATAAATTACACCATCCATTATGGCCTGCACTATATCGGATATATGCACTATGAGCCCAATTCAGTAGTACGCTTAAGCACATTTATAACTAGAAACACATGAGTAGTGTCAATGAAGTCAATGGGACTAATCACGTTTAAAATTATCCACATGCTTAAGTGCTTTCCTGGACTGGAGCCTATGTTAACTCTAATTTTATTTATATATGTAGTTAGAGCCCTACCAAATTCGCGGCAGTGAAAAAACACCTGATAGACTGTGAAATCTGGTCCTTTGTGTACTTTTACCTTATATTATACAGATTTCATGGGAGAGACTGGTGTTTCTCAAACTGGGGGTCCCAACATAAAAAAGGGTCATGGGGGGTGTCACAAGAGTACTGTAGGGGGGTTGCAGTATTGCCACCCTTTCTTCTGTGTTGCCTTTAACGCTGAGCAGCTGGAGACTGGCAGCTGCTGACTGAGGGCCCAGCTCTGAAGGCGGCAGCAGCACAAAAGTAAGAGTGGCAATACCATATCATGCCATCTTTACTTCTGCACTGCTGCTGGTGGTGGCACCACTACCTTCAGAGCTGGACTCCCGGTCAGCAGCACCATTCTACAGTCACCCAGAGCGACAACAGATGGCTACAGAGAGACCAACAGGGAGTATAAAGAAACAATGAGACAATATCAGTCAGCATGATGGGCACTGGAAGCCCAATCTGTCACTCACTGAGGTGTAGGCAGTGCAACATTGTGGACAGTGTGGGCATCTTCCCTAATGGTCACAGATGAATCAGAGGGAAGTGCCAGAGGTGTGGTCAAGAGGTAAGCCAACGGTCAGAGCCAGGAGTCAAAAGTCAGAACAGAATCAAAGGGCAGACCTGGAGTCATGGTCAGAGTTAGGAATCATGGGTTTAGAGGCTGGCAGGGACTAGTGCTGGAGTCGAGCAGGTAAGAGATGGAGCAAGGGCTGGACAGGAAGCATGTCTGGCACAATTGCAAAGGTGGAACACATTCAGCAGTCACTATGCTGCTGTTGCTATCAGGCTTAAATAGGGATCTATTGGCCCTTCCATCCAATCAGGGAGCACATTTACTTAGGGAGGTTTATTGGGGCCAGCTGAATTAATTGGGTTGCTAGGTGACTGTGCCTGGAGCCAGCTGAGCTCCTGATATAACCATTGTCAAGTTTTTTGTAGGCATCATGGCACAGGAGCAATTTAATCAGGGTTTTGAAGGAATTTTCCACCTGTTTATGGGGAGTTTCTCCCAAGTATAAGGGGCAGCATGACAGAAAGCACAAAGGTGCTTTTTTGAAAAGTTGACAGATAGGTGCTGGAGGCTGGCATTGTTGGCCAGTTGTAGACAAGAGTCAACATCTCATTAGCAAATGAGAGATGATAGGTAGAGTAGGAACAAACCATGGAAGGCCTTGAAAGTGAAGACAAGTAGTTTATGCTGTATACAACAGAGAAGGAAAAACCAGTGGAGGGAAGCAATGAGAGGAGTGTTATGGTCAAAGCAATGGGCTAGAAAAATGTTCTTTGCGGTGCCATTTTGAATGGATACAAGTGGAGCAAGGCTCATTTTGTCAAAGCCAGACAGAAAGATCTTGCAGTAATTGAGACATGAGGGGATGAAAGCTCAAAGAAGAGTTTTAGTTGCACGGATGGATAGGAAAGGCCGTAACTTGAAGACATTCTGCAAAAAGAACTGAAAAGAGTTATACATAGCTTGAATGTGAAGACATAGAAATATATACAGGAAACAATGGAGGAAATCAGGTAAGTATTGTATCACATATAAGTCAAAGTATGAACATTTTTGAAGATCCCCTTAAGAGAATCAAACTATTATTTTGGAAGATCTTCAAAAGAAATTATATGGAGGATGTAAAACTTCCGGTTAACAGAAAAAATCCCAAGAACACAGAAAGCTGTAAGAGAAATTTCAAATTAATCTCTCAAACTGTGATTGCAATAATATTTGACAATATATGTGCAGTTGGTCTAAACCAGTGGTTTTCAACCTGTGGTCCGCATAACCCTGGGGGTCTACAGACTATGTCTAAGATTTCCAAAGGAGGCTGCACTGCCATTTGAAATTTTTAGGGGTCCAAAAAATGTAAAAAAAAAAAAGAGAAATGAAAACCATGTGCTAAATCACTGATGTCTCTCAAGAGATGCAACCTAAAATAGCTTTCAGGTTATATTAACTCCTACCAAACTTAATAAGACTAATAATTCCTTCTCTCCTTACTGTTGGAAAGGATATCTTGTAAGATATTTCTTTCTTTGGTGATCTTGCTCTCCATATTTAAATTTTTTGGATACTAGTTAAAAAATTCATACTGCTGGACTGGAGTATTGTCCCTCTTACTATAATGACATACATAACATTCCATGGACAGAGTCCTTTACAGAGTTTAAGCCTAGTTAACAATATATTTTTCTAATTGTCTATGCCAGTGGTTCTCAAAGTGTGGGTCAGAACCCCAAAGTGGGTCACGATCCCATTTTAATGGGGTCACCAGAGCTGGCGGTAGACTTGCTGGGGCCTGGGGCAGCCTAAAGATGAAGCCCAAACCCCACTGCCTGGGCTGGGCAGGGTGGAGAGAGGAGCTCAGGCTTCAGCCCTGGGTGGCAGGGCTTAGGTAACATGCGCCCTGCCCTGGGCTGAAGTCCTTGGGACCCCTGCCATGGGCAGCAGAGCTCGGGCTTTGGCCCATCCTCCTGGGGAGGTGGGGCTCAGGCGGGCTCAAGCTTCCATCCTCCCCCGGGGTCATGTAATAATTTTTGTTGTCAGAAAGGGGTCACAGTGCAATGTTATTTGAAATCCTCTGGTCTATGCCTTTCAAAATTCTTTTCTTTGTTTTAATATTTTATTTCTTTTCTGAGTGGAGTAATATTATTTCCTTTTGTTGGTGTTTTATAATTTATTATGTGTTAATTTATTACTATAATTTTTGTTTATATTAACATATAATATATGTGCTTTCTACCATAATTTTTCAAGGAATGTTCGGTACTGAGAGATTGCTGTGGAGGTGTTAGGTCTTCATTTTGTATAACTGAAGTAAAATTTCTCTTCAAAAAATTTGTTTAGAAAAAAAGTAAAAATAGTTACTGCTAGTTATATTTCACATGGGCAAAACAAATTTTCTCCCACAACATGCAAAATTCCAAAAAAGAAAAGACATTAAAACATGTCCCTATTTCAAGTCTTTTAAAAATAAAAATTGTGATTATAAAAAGAAGAGAAAATGCTACATTTGGACGAAAGGAAGTTTTAAGCAGAAAGCCTCCAAAAAGTTGACATTCTCTGTCAGTTTTCATTTTTTCTACTATTTTATTTTTGCTCCGAGACTAACCAAATGATGACTGGAAATATTCTGGTGCATAAGAATGTGGCAAAATTAGAGTTCGTGATTACATGTAAGTTTGTTTTTGGGTTTTTTAGCAGGGCAGGGGTAGAAAGAGTTTCAAGTGCAGTAGGCCTTTGGTATTCAGACCAAGATACGTGTGTGTGTCTTCCTGTGGATGGCATTTTATTTCTTTAAATAAAAATATAAAAAAATGTCATATAACTCCTGGGTCCCAAACCTGAATTCCTTGTACAATTCATACTTGTAATGAATTCAGGGAGAGTTTATGGGATACCTGCTGCATATTTCTATCTACATCAGTGGTTCTCAAACTGTGGTCTACATATCATTTGATTCTGATCCATAGAGAACTGGTAGGTTCCATGTTGTCAGCTTTTCTTTGCTTCCAGTTGCTCCGATAGGTGGCCAGGCTCTTCATGCCAAAGAAGAGCTTGCCATCTGTCAGGCCAGCTGGATGCAAGGAGGAGAAGCCAGCCTAGCAGCCTGTCTGAGGGATTGTGTAAGACGATTACTTGAAATAGGAACCACCTGCTGGAGCTGCCAAGAGAAAAACCAGGAGTTGCCAATGGACAGGAGCCAGAAGTAGGACACAATTGTCCACAGGAGAAGAGGGAAAATGGACCAAGAGACTAGGGAGAGGTGGGGCTATAGAGTTCAGGTGGCAGAGAAGCATGTGTAGTGGAGGAGGGAGGTGAAGAACAGAATGGATGGCAGAGGGAGATGAAATGATCAAAAGGAGAGAGTACAATTTGTTTTCAAAAAAGAAAGCAATTACTGTCTTAAACATAGTAAACATGTAATTAAAATATACTTTCTCAATATTACTTTTCCATGTAAGCAATTGCTGTAGTTGTCACAGAGACACTGCATGTTCACAAATGAGAGAGGAACTTGTGCAAGCAAGAGTGACTGGCAAAGAGGTGCTCACAAGATAATCACTCGATTAAGTTGTGGTTCACACAATGAAAAACAGAATCCAAGACCTAGATCAGGCATTTTGTATTCACCCCACTGTGTCACCTTTTGGCTTAAAGCTGCACTACATAGGGAGCTAGGGCTTTCTCTGGCACAGGGGCATCCCAATGGCGTGTAAAAGCAGAATAGTCAGCTCTGCATCACACCGTTCCAGCAAGGGAGGGGCAGCTGCAATGTGGTACAAGATAGAACAAACCTGAGGCCCTAGGGAGCCCCAGAGATCACAGAGCAGAAAGGTGGCAGAAAGCACCTGTACCTACACACACACACATTGGTCTGGTGCACCTGAGAATTTGGCTCACAATTTGTTTTTATTAAATAACTCTGTGGAGCATTTTAGAATGTGTGTGTCTTTGCCTGGTTTCTAAAAGAATAACAGAGAGCTCAGCAAGCTCACTTAATTCTTTATAGTTAGTCACAGAATTTTGCATGGCGACATAAAAAAAATGTAACAATATCTCAAATGCATGTAATAATTCTACACTCAGTGTGTTTTAATACATGAAAAACTGAAACACGTTCTGTTAATTAGCCCCTTAGTACAATCAGGAACTTCTATGTATGTCAGTTTTACAGCATTTGAAAGGAAGGTAGAAAAACACCTGACTTTTATAAATCCAGAATGCACAAAATCTGTAAAGTGATCAGAGATAAAGGCATACTAAAAATATACAAACTCAATGGTCTCTGAGTACATTATTGCTGGTAAAACCATATACTGTATTTTTCTTAAGTAAGTGTGACACCACAGAATACTAAATATTCATTCTTTGGAATAAATCTGAATCTAGAACTATTCATCTTTTTTCAAACAGCTGACATGCTACATAAAAAAGTATATATGGGTTTTTTAAAGTAAACAATACAATAAGTAAAGTGATTTATTATGCAATTTATCTCTTTCCATCTCTGTTCTGTTCATAATTCAGATCCACGTAGGGCAGTTCATAAACCATTAATATTTCCCAGATGTGTTTGACTTTAAGGCTATAAACATTTTAACTTTTAAAGTATATGCCATTTATCATTAGTATTATGGTGGCATTCACATTATTCTAGTTAAAGTTCTGTCAGTAGTTCTATTATAAACCCTTAGTTTCAGGGGTGTAGAACTTGCATGCTGGGTCTCAATCTGTGGTCGCTTCCTACAGCCAGCATCCTGACTTGGGAACAATTTTTAGAGATATTTCAAAAGGAAAAAAAAAGGTTCAGACTTTGCATTCTGGGAAAGAAAAAGGAAGTTGTTAGTGATTTTAGATACAATTTCTCCCCTTAGAATAAAAAATGTTTGGGTTTTTATAAAGAAATTGTGTAGGTCTTCTTATTATACTGTGAAAAAGCCAGGGATGGATTTGTCTGGTAGGAAAAAAAAATTCAAATCATCATTATATTTAAAATCACGCTTGTGCACCTTTGCACAGAGGGCTTCTTCATTTATCTCTTCAACTATAAAGAAAATAAATAAATTAAAATATGAAGCATGGAACCTTCCAGTATAGACTATGGCAATTGGGTATTCAGCTAACTGAGCTATTTTCATGCGACTTCCAACATAGGAAAAGCCACACTCCAAAAGTGGATTCATTTGAATATGTCTATCTCACAGGACAGTCCTGGGATAAGATTCAATTCGGTATAGTTGTGGTTTAAAGACACCATGCTACTCCACTCATTTTCCAGCTCAGTTTACTGAGACTTTATCTGACGTGGGATTGGTGTCACTCAGGTATATTGCCCTAGGCATCTTCAATGTCCAAAGAGAAGCCTTCTCAGTTAATTTAAGTTCTCATGGTTGCCTTGAGACTTCTAAGAGTCAACACTTGCAGCTGGGCACACATATTCGACTTTGCTTTGGGATTGGGTTTGCAATGGGGGAGTGGGAGGAAAGGAGAGGTCTGTGATTATGATGTTATGTCACCTCTTTTGCTTTGAAATCAGGGTTCACTGAAGCAAAGGACGTATTTCTCATTCCCACCAAAAAAGACAGAAGAAACATATTATGTTTCTTCGGGAGAAAGTAATGGATAGCATAGTCTACTCTATGGCTATCCTACTGCAGTGGTGGCCCATCTTTTCAATCCAAGGCCAAACATTTGATTTTAAAAGTCAAGGAGTCACAATCACGAGGGATGGGGGAGTTTAAAGCTGCCACCTTCCTCATTCACACCCTCCCTGCTCGCCTGTGTACTAAGCTGTTTAAAAACTGAACTGGAAGGCTTAAAGGTGCTCAGCCACTTCTTCAGAATGCTAACTGAGCCTGAAGAGGAAAGTGGACTTTTCAAATCCTGCTTTCAATGCCCCCATTCCTCAGAAATACATGCATCTCTACCTTCTTCTCCAAACCATCCCCTGTAAATCACTCTCTGTGGCCCCAAACCCTATAGGAAACATCTATTTACCTCTCCAGGAACCGAAAGCTTGGCCTCCCTCTAATCAAACCCGAAGAATTCAACACATCTTTCCCACCACATAGAATCATAGAATATGAGGGTAGAAAGAAACCTCAGGAGGTCATCTAGTCCAATCCCCTGCTCAAAGCAGGACCAACACCAACTAAATCATCCCAGCCTTAAGGATGGAGATTCCACCACTTCCCATTCCAGTGCTTCACCACCCTCCTAGTGAAAATGTTTGTTCTAATATCCAACCTAGATCTCCCCCACTGCAACTTGAGACCATTGCTCCTTGTTCTGTCATCTGCCACCACTGAGAAAAGCCGAGCTCCATCCTCTTTGCAACCCCCCTTCAGGTTGAAGGCTGCTATCAAATCTCCCTTCACTCTTCTCTTCTGCAGACTAAATAACCTCAGTTCCCTCAGCCTCTCCTCATAAATCATGTGCCCCAGCCCCCTAATCACTTTTGTTGCCCTCCACTGGACTCTCTCCAATTTGTCCACATCCCTTCTGTAGTGGGGGGACCAAAACTGGATGTAATACAAGTATTCCTAGAAAAAACCCTAACATCCAAATCTCTCCCCTTTCCCCCATCCTTCTCAAGAATACTCTCTCTTCTGCCCCTATTCAACCCTCACCCAAGTCAATTTTAATAGAGTACCACGGCCCCCCCACCCTCTTCAAATCAACTGAAGCCAGCAACCCCACCCTTAAAATAAGTTGCTGTTGCTTCTACCTCTTTGAAGGACATTAACTATTGTTGTCCTTCTTCCCAGTGCTCTCTTACCTGAGAGCCCCAGCCCTACCTGTAGCTACTGTGATTCTTGCTTTATTTCCCCTCTTGGAAATATGACATGACTCCAGCCCTCTACTCTCTCACTACCAGTTCCTCTCCTCTTAAAAGAGCAGCCCTGTCATAAATATAAAGTGAAGGGTACACATCTTTAAATCCCTCCTGGCCAGAGGAAAAACCCTTTCACCTGTAAAGGGTTAAGAAGCTAGGATAACCTCGCTGTCACCTGACCAAAATGACCAATGAGGAGACAAGATACTTTCAAAGCTGGAGTGGGGAGGGGAGGAGAAACAAAGGTTAGCTCTGTCTGTGTGATGCTTTTGCCTGGAATAGAAAAGAAAGGGAGTCTTAGAACTTAGTAAGTAATCTAGCTAGATATACGTTAGATTCTGTTTTGTTTAAATGGCTGATAAAATAAGCTGAATGGAATGTATATTCCTGTTTTTGTGTCTTTTTGTAACTTAAGGTTTTGCCTAGAGGGATTCTCTATGTTTTGAATCTGATTACCCTGTAAGGTATTTACCATCTTGATTTTACAGAGGTGATTCTTTTACTTTTTCTTGAATTAAAATTCTTCTTTTAAGAACCTAATTGCTTTTTCATTGTTCTTAAGATCCAAGGGTTTGGGTCTCTGTTCACCTATGCAAATTGGTGAGGATTTTTATCAAGCCTTCCCCAGGAAAGGGGGTGTAGGGTTTGGGGAGGATTTTGGGGGGAAAGACTTTTCCAGGCGGGCTCCTTCCCTGTTATATATTTGTTAGACACTTGGTGGTGGCAGCAATAAAGTCCAAGGGCAAAACGTAAAATAGTTTGTACCTTGGGGAAGTTTTAACCTAAGCTGGTAAAAATAAGCTTAGGGGTTTTCATGCAGGTCCCCACCTCTGTACCCTAGAGTTCAGAGTGGGGAAAGAACCATGACAAGCCCCTTACAGGGTGTTTTGCTTTTCACTCTCTTCTCTCCAAAATAAGCTACCGGGGAAAACAGTTTCAATTCCTAATCAAATACACATTTTCTTTTTAACACAGTCACTCTTGAGAGCCACAACTAAGAACACTCAGTAATGAAGCCTGGATACCCTTGTTCTAAACATTATCACTGGCTATTATCCTTCACCACCATGCACCATCATCCTTCTCTCAAGTGTCCTCTCCACATGTGTCATCATCACAGATTATGTAGGTGAAAATATGACCTGAGACTAGTTAATTAGGCAGGGTGAGTTTTAGCTTAAAACTTTGCAGTCTTTATGGATATAAAATAATGAAGGTGGTAATATGATCCCTGTAATCAGTACAATAAGTAGAGAAGGGACTGTAGACATCAAGCTCTTAAATAAGCACAGGATCAAAAAACAATACATCTTGTAAAGTAGGGATGAAGTGAACAAAAAGAGAAGAGGATGGTGCTAAAGGGTAGCATTAAGGATGTTTGGGTGGCCTTAATTGTGTGGTCTTGATACTGTCATACATTTGGGATTATTTTTCAGTTGTAACTTGGAACTTCCAAGTATTCTAATACCTTTGAAGTTATTGCAAGGCGTTTTTTTAACCCTTCTGTCAATGATATAAACTCTAATGCCAGACTAATGAAGAGATTTGCATGGGAATTTACATATGTATTTTAAAATATGCTCAATTTTTACAACATGTTCTGGCATTTGGGGGAAAATCAAGGAGCTGGCATATCCTGTGCTGAGCACCCAGACTCCCCAGAGCATTGGGGAAATCAAGGAGCAGAACTCCCTGGAGAGATGAAAAAATGCTGCACCTTCTCTAAGCTCTCAAGTAGCCTCCACAAGTAAGTGTTCACCCTATTCTGCAGTTTCCTCATTCTCCCTGCTCCCCTACCAGTTTTTGTTTCTCTGTGGAACCCTGTAAAAGTCAGCAAAATTTGCCACATACCTTAATAAATACATAGGAACCATGGGCCATTGCAGACCACAAAATGTACATGAGCCTCACAGTTCCAATAGACCGATAAAAGATCATAGCAACTCTGACTGTGATCATTAGTCAAAGCATAAAATCTGGTGAAGCAGGAGTGGACACTAGAGTAAAAGAGGAATAACTTGAGGAGGCCAGCTGGAGAGTCTGAGTCATCAAGGCCAACAGAAACCCCCTCAAGATCCCCACTCTAAACTGGTGTAGCAGGGGAGCACTATAGATCTCAGGTAAAGAGCATGGAAGCCTGCAGAGCTCTACAAGCACTTTTCAATGGAAATAATGGACAACTGAAAGCTCATCTAAGCCTCAATCAAGTTCCCAGGCTTGCCAGAGCCATGGCACACTTTAAAAGTCTGCAGAAACTTGACCAACCATTCTGATTTTGATAATTTCTTATTGTTTAACTCTCCAAATAAGCCTCCCTGCCTACAACTAGCCTACACCCTAGGTATTTCAAATAAAAATCAGCTTTCCTCCCAGATTCTCTCCATTATCCCCATTCTTTGTTATGATTAATACACCATTATCCTGCCTGTCACCCTGGTCCTTAGCCTAGGTGTCATCCTCAGCCCTTCTCCTCCCACATCCAATTCATGACCAAACTCTCTTACTTTTCTTCCACCACATTTCAAATATTTGCCTGTTCCTGTGGCCAAATTACTCTTCCATATTTTAATTATCTTGTACCTCATTTTCCTCTCACTGCATGCACATGCCTTTTCCACTTTCCAAAATACAAACTTCACCAAAAGTCTGCAGGAGCTCAATCACATAAACAGACATACATTGATGAATACTAAACCAGTTAATTAAGTCTACAGATTCTGTCTCTAGAGCATCATATGTTAGGGGAGACCACACAGTTTTGAACAACAAAGATAATTTGAATATTACAAATTGTATCTGGGCACTCCAGTATACTGTAGAAGGGTTATCACTGATAACAGCACTTCTGCATAAAAGCTAAGGAAAGTGTGTACTATTCAACTAGCCGGTAAAGCAGGATTGGTTAATCAAAGGTAAACAAATATTTCATTCATAGATTCTCTTGATATTCCATCAGAGGGCTATAAAACTCCCAAAAAGCTGTCAAACAAAGTTTCAAACTTTTGAGAGGTAAATTGCTACCTTCTCACTTTCTATGCATATAGTTTTCAAAATATTATCTTAAAAACATTTCAAAAGATTTAACATTGCTTTTTGTTATTTTTCCAATTAGCAAACTTACTTTCATATCAGGCAATTCTAGAGACTAGTTATATGCATATGATGATTTTAACAATGCATGAGCAGTCCAGGAGCCTTGAAGCAGTCCAGGAACCCTTCCCAGTCCAACCTACCATTTCTTTGCTCACATTCTTTGTTTTGATGGTGCTTCATTCAAAATAACTTTCCTTTTTTTGCATCTAGATTGTTGTATCCTCAGATAATGTATAAACACAGCTAAACAATGTGAAAAATGACTATTCACTTAACCACTTCAAGCAGTTTTTCTCTTTTTTAAAAAAAAATCAACAATAAGAAAAGTTTTACCTTCTACTCTACTGAATACGATTTGCTGCTGCCTCCACACAATTGCTACTCCATCTCTTTCCTCCTGTTCCATTGCTCTTGTGAGATCACAAGTCAGAGAGATCAAGACTTTCAGAAACTGAAAGTTGATTAAAAATATGGTACGGGGTGAACAAGTGGAGTGCTCATCAGTGACTTGTGTAAAAAAATATTTTAAAGGATTGGATGAGCCTCTAAGTTAGGAGATCATAACTCAACCAAGCCTGACACTAGCTACTGTATTTCCTTTTGTAAAAATGGAATTAACTTTCATCAGCTGTACTCTAAACACCATCAAATTAAACTGACAGCAAAGTAAAACTCATTGAATCTTCAATTTAAATTATGCCAAAAGCTAATCCTGAGTAAAGAGAGAAGCCATTAGTAAAAGAAGAATAGGGCCTTAAATCTCCACCTAGACATATGTTCAGACCAATGAAGAGCAATCAGTTTAACCTCTTTCGTGTATACAACTCAATGGCTATTTTACATTTGTTAAGCTCAAAATGGTTTTAACTCCCCCCCCCACATTATAAATATGGCAATTTATACCATTCACACTGCCAGTTATGAAATACTATATCTCATCATTCTATACAGAAAAGAAAATTAAATTTGTAAATTTACCAGTGGGACTAGTCTTTTTTTTTTTGCAAATTGCTTTTATATTTTAAGCCAGTAAAAAGCATGATAAGCAACTCAAAGCATACAAATCTACTGGATAAATGTGATTTAAACAAAATACTCTTTCCTCCCTTTTAAAATCAATGCTTACATCCTGTAAAAGTCCATATATATCCATAGGGTTTGGTTTTTAAACTCTACGAAGAGAAATAATTGCATAACTTGATTGACACAGGAGAGCAATTTTAAGATTATATTTTTTCTAGAATCTAGCTATAGTTCACTCAGATAAAATCTCCAGATTACAAAATATTCTTTGTCTGTTGTTGTGTTTATGTTGCACTTGCTTTAGTGTTAACAGTTCAAAGTCAAGTAGAACTGCCTCACTCTATGTATTAGCCCTGAAGCTACCATAAACTACAACTGGTTGCTCTGTAAGCAATGAAACAAATTCTCTGTAGTCACCATAGAAATCAGATGGAATGCAGTTTCCTGCTGGTTTGTTACACTGTACTGGAATAATGATAATGCGACTAGAGCCTTCTGCATTAAATGATGTAACAAAAAATATATGCTCTAGTCTACTTTCAAAGATGTTATTATGGTAGTTCTTCTCTTCTACAATTAAAGCTTTCTATTGCTGTTAATTTATATAATATTTTATTTAATCCCACCAGTAATTCAAAATCAAACAAATCAAAAAATCCCAGACTCTTTCACTTCAACTTCATCAGGTACCACAGCCATAGAGAACAAATTGGAGAACAAATAAAATATGTGTCTTAAACTTTACCTATGGCAGAATCATAGAAGATTAGGGTTGGAAGAGACCTCAGGAGGTCATCCAGTCCATCCCCCTGCTCAAAGCAGGACCAACACCAATTAAATTATTGCAGACAGGGCTTTGTCAAGCCAGGCCTTAAAAACCTCAAAGGGTGGAGATTCCACCACCTCCCTAAGTAACCCATTCCAGTGCTTCACCACCCTCCTAGTGAAATAATGACAGGTTTCAGAGTAGCAGCCGTGTTAGTCTGTATCCACAAAAAGAACAGGAGCACTTGTGGCACCTTAGAGACAAACAAATTTATTAGAGCATTTGTGGGCTTCAGCCCACTTCATCGGATGCATAGAATGGAACATATAGTAAGAAGCTGTGTATATATATATACACACACATACAGAGAAGGTGGAAGCTGCCACACAAACTGCTAGAGGCTAATTAATAAAGATGAGCTATTATCAGCAGGAGAAAAAAACTTTTGTAGTGATAATCAAGATGGCCCATTTAGGCAGTTGACAAGAAGGTGTGAGGATACTTAACATGGGGAAATAGATTCAATATAAATAGTGTTTCCTAATATCCAACCTAGACCTCCTCCACTGCAACTTGAGACCTTTGCTCCTTGTTCCGTCATCTGCCACCACTGAGAACAGCTGAGCTCCATCCACTTTGGAACTCAGGTAGTTGAAGGCTGCTATTAAATTCCCACCCACTCTTTTCTTCTGCAGACTGAACAAGCCCAGTTCCCTGAGCCTCTCCTCATAAGTCATGTGCCCCAGCCCCCTACACATTTTCTTCATTGCCTTCCGCTGGACTCTCTCCAATTCGTCCACATCCCTTCTGTAGTGGGGGGCATCCCTCCCCCAAGGAGGCAGAACATCCATCCCTGCCTCCCGTTCTATACTCCACCCCCTCTCAAAATGCTGAAATACATCTTTTCCACAGTACATTTAACCTCCATCAACCCTAAAAACAAAAGCGTACCGTTTCTCTAGAATTGACTATTGTGATTCATGTGAGACAACCATATAGTTTCTCTTTTGCATTCCTTTTACTTTAAAATTTTACTTTTCACAAACTCAGTGCAGCTAAGCTTTTAATTCAGTGCTCAATGAACAGTTGCCTTTGTATCTCAGTTACAATAATGATCCTTATGCCAATATATTTCTGTGATGCCAAAAACAACAGGTTAATTACCTCATTTACAGAATACAGCTCCATTTGACGTCAATGAGCTAGATTGTCTGATGTGAGTGAACTCTTCTTAGTGCAGGATAGATTGGGTGACACTTTCAAGCAATCTTTGAATCCCCCAATCATAGGCCTATGTAGAGGGGATATTCTCCTGGTCACGTAAGCTAACTTTAGGACTGCTTTATACCACCAGAGAAATGTATAGCAGCCTAAACAAATTAGAGAATCTAGTGTCATAACATGAAGTCAATGAGATCGCATAGTGTGAAAGCAGAATTTGTCCAATCAAATATGGCCGTTAATAAAAAAGCTTTAATATTTTTGGAATGTATACCTAACAACTTACAATGAACAAAATATTTCAGCATTAGCAATGAGTTTCTGAGTTTACTAAAGAGGTGCCTAAGATTACTTCCTTGCATAAGGTCTGATCCTCCTCTCATTGAAATCAATCACAGAGACATAATTTAAATTAATGACAGTGAGGTTGGGCGCTAATTCTGTAGTTATGAGAATTCACTCAAAAAGAGGAAACTATTTGCTTCTTCATGTTTTTGATAAGCCCCATAGCCCAAGGTTGCTTCTTCGTATCCTCTCTCTAGAGTGTTTCTATACTACTTGTCTTTCAATGCTTTTTCATAATTTATTACAAAAATGGGGGTGAGGAGTAGGTTTTATTGTGTCTGTAACATAAGAGTGCATCAGATTAATCTTTTTAGTTGAGAGAGAAAACTGTTGGAAAACCTCAGGATCTGTTTACACATGATACAAGCTTTAAAAGTCATAAATCAGAGAACACACAGATTCCACAAGTACTGGATTAAAACCTCTAACATCAACCCTTATCATCAGTTTGAAATATTTGACTGTGCAAAATCAACAGAAAATCTCTTTTAAAAAGAATCCTGTCATTTCTTTCCTCCTCATAAACACTGCCAACTTCCCAATGCTCTTTTGACAGTATAATCAGTCAATTCAATCAGAGAAATTCTATAGTACAATGGTAATTTTCTCTCACTTTTTTCCTTTACACTGTCAGTTCAAACCACCTGCTGAAAGCATTGATGTGGAACAGCTCAGTATTAGCTCTGAAATTAGTACAGTCCCAAGTTAAATACCTGGCACGTTCAGTGTGGGATAGACACTGTTAATGGCATATAAACCCATCAGGCGCAATCAGCACATTACTTGAGCAAGTCTCTTTCCAAGTCATTCAGAGAGCACCTTGCTGGCAATCACTGCATTAGACACCCTCCCACCCCCACAGAAATTAGTATAAGAAGAATGGTTTGAAGGAAAAAAAAAAAACCAACCCCCCACCCCATTATTTAATCACAGGGTTTCTACCACACTAAGGATCCTCTCTCAAATATGTTGGATAGTACCTATTTATGGAAGCGTAGCTATATGTAAAACAATTAAATAGTAAGTTTAAAATATTCAATGTCCAGTAGCTCCTCAGACATATTTTTTAGCATGTACAGTATGTAATACAATTGAAAACTGACAGAGCCCTTAAAAAGAACAAGGTTTAATTAATATTAGTCTAACAGACAAGATTCACCTTCCTTCTAACATCGAAACTGCTATTGCATGCACTGACTTATTTCACTTCAGTATAAATTTGCTATCATCTCTTGTATCATACAAATCCATCAGTTTTCCTGGCCTACTTAGCTCAGCTGGTAGGCCCATGTGCATGAGTCAGGCAACAATGATGAAAGGCATTTACTATAGACTCCTTACAGGGTCATCAATGGACAACCTGTACAAGATTTATGCTTTAAATAATAAATGAACTAAACACCTTGAGGTAATTGGCTGTGTGAAGCCTCGCACTAGGCCAGATAGCTTGTCTGTACACAGTAATATAAGATTAAATAATAAATGAACAGTGCAAAGGTTTTCTAACCAAACTAATTCTACATGTTTTTTTAAGTGCAAGTTGTTCATGAGTTGAGATGTTTTAAAGATTTTATGCTGGTGTCAAGGGACACTCTCTTTCTTTGTCAACAGTAACCGTTACAAAGGTCTGTGCTTCTTGTGGTGATAATGTTAGGAACTCAGTTACTATCCTTCTCTGTGCACGATAATGTAAACATCCTACTGAATAATGCAATTGTGTCAAAAGTTCACAAGTGCTGAGACTCCAGTTCAATTTTACAAAGACTGAGCTGAACATCAAGCCAACTGTGAAAACAAAATCAGAGCAAACTTTTTGAAAAATTATTTTGCCTGATCTGCAATCCTAAAGACAACTCATTGCTACAGGGACTGTAAAGATGGACTCTCAGATGGCTTCCCCCAACATGGTTATATTGTCCAGCCATGCCAGAAGACAGACATGAGGCAGTGGACATGGTTTAATTAGGCCGCACATTTATCCACTTAAAATATGTGGAAAGTACCTGGCAATAAATTGTGTGGTGCAGGACATCATTATTTCCTTGATCATTTCCACCTATTTGGTAAATCTACCATCAGCCATCCCTCTCCTCACCCTGATTGTAGTCAGCCCATTGTTGGGGCCTTACTGCTCTCTGCTCTTATGAGGGTTAAGGAGACTGGAAAAGGAACAGGAGGCTGTCTCCCTATTGTATCAAATGCTAGGAGACCTGAACCCTCTTCCCCAGTTTCATTAAGGGATGCTTTCCTCTAAATCTCACTTCAATCTATTTATCTAATAACTGTGTACCTTCCATAACAAGTACCTGCACATGACACCTGCCACAAGAAGGCACCAGCAATCAGCGTGGCTGCCTTCCCCCCACTGTGTTTCCAGATACGTACCAATTCCTTCCCTAATGTTGGACAGAAATATATCCACTCCCCGGTCAGATAGGTGTACCACATATTCCCAGTATAATGTGGGTGCCCACTAAGATATGTCCACAAGTAATTACCAAATACCTTTGGTCACACACGAATTTGGTAATTTCCTTATTCACATACTCCCTAGCCTTATCTACCTGTGGAAGCTTCACAGCTCCCACCAGACCTTCTGTTGCAACATTTCAGACCAAATAATTGTCACCCTGAGACACACTGTAACTCACGTGACACGATGTACCCCATGTTCACCACTTTTATATGATTATGATGTTTTATACAAAATATGCCTTGTGAAGTATCATTTGAAAACACAATCTATTGCACATCATTGTCCTGTTAAAACATGTGTATCAATATCGTATACGGAGCTATGAGATTTACTTATGATTGTTACTGAAATAATCTGTAGTTCTGGGTAACACCCTCAGGCCATTTTCTCAAAGACAAAGGAAAACTTGCACGCCAGCTAGATGCTAAAAAGCCATTACTTGTTTAATCGGAGATTCACCAGCATGGGAGTTGTAAACAAAGGATTTACAATTCACCTGAAGGACAGCTGGCAGAGCACATATGCAATGGAACTGCATGACCCAGCAAGGACTTTTCCAGAAAAAAGGGTTAGGATATAAGAAGGGGGGGGAAAATGGCCTCTGGTTACCTCTCTTCTCCCCATCTCTACTCACAGCATTAAGATAGCTTGAAAGACAACAGGAGCATCATTGAACTGGCTGAAGTGGTCCTAACTGGAAGGC
Source organism: Dermochelys coriacea (assembly GCF_009764565.3). NCBI lineage: Eukaryota > Metazoa > Chordata > Testudines > Dermochelyidae > Dermochelys > Dermochelys coriacea. The sequence continues at coordinate 80,194,024 of NC_050073.1, read as the reverse complement.
TTTCCAGTTAGTATGAACTGCTGAAGGTTTGGGTGAGAGAAACCTTTTTACTTTCAAATCTTTAGGAGCTTGGTAAAGTTTAGGAATTAGATTGTGGTTTTATCAGTTTATTTCTTGTGTAACCAATTCTGACTTTTATGTCTTTATCACTTATAATCATTTCAAATTGATCTTTCTCTAGTTAATAAACTTGTTTTATTCTTGTACCTAATCCAGTGTGTATTTGGATTGAACACTTGGGGACTCTACTTGCGACAACAAGGCTGGTGCATATAAATATTAGCCTCAGTTGGAATGTCAGACTAATAAGAGTTTATATCACACAGAAGTCTACTGAGCAGTAAGAGTGCAAGGCTGGGGCTGGAGAATGTGTAGGTGTTGCCCTGTATGTAGCTCATGAGTGGCTGGGAGAGCATTCATGAAACTTTGCTAGGAGTGACTTTCCATGTTAATGGCCATGTGTGAGCAGAGCCTGGAGAGGCTGCTTGTCACTAGCAAAGCAGTGTAAAAGGCGCCCTGGGCTGGAGAGTTTAAAGGAACACAGTGGTTCAACAGGCCAGATTGTCCCCTGGAGGATGTCAAACACCTCCAAGGAAAAAATCCTGGATCTGCCCCAAATCCCTCTGATGATCAGATCAAGCTCCTTATACATTCCTTAACCATTTTCACCTAGGTTAAAAATAATCATGCACAAACCTAATGTCAGATGCTCCCCAGAGTGTATATACTTTAGGGACTTATGCTCAATATTTTTTCCTTAACACAGGGATTCTCAAACACCTTCAAAGAGTGGACAACTTCTTAGTAGAGAGACTGTCTCGGGGAGCAGATCCCTCATCTTCATGCAGATACAGACTAACATGGCAGCTACTCTGAAACCTGTCATCTTCATGATGGTGTCATAGTATGTAATATTCCTGTTAAAGCCACAGCAGTCGCTTCTATGGAAAAGTAATGTTGCAAAGTATTTAAATGAATTTTTAAATCTTCTTTTAATGTGATTTAACCACTTAAAAAATACAAACAGACAGAACCATACAACCAGCAGTCCACAGGCCACAATTTGAAAACCTCTTTCTAAAACAACCCAGTTAAATTACCTTTTGTTGTTAGATTTAGGCATCATAAAAAGTTGCAGATGCTGGGCATTCCAGGGGCCGAAGGAGACCTGGATTGCACTATGAATTCAGGTTCAGCACTAATAGACCAGATACTCATCTTCTATGAGCTGTCATAGCTACAGTAACTTGAACGGAGCTTCACAAATTTACAGCAGCTAAGGATCTGGCCTTACATTTTTATGGAAGCCAGTTTCACTGAAAAAGAAATATGGCAAATTTCCAGAAAGTGTTCTGTGTAGCAGATTTAGCCTTGCACTGCTTTCATCCCCAAAATGCCTGGAATGCAAAGTACCTTGCAATACCCTGGTACAGTACTTCCATGAACAGCTATTCCATGACCTTCTGGTTCAAATACATGGTAGCAGCTTCTTTTAAAAACTTGGAGTTACTTAGAACACTTCCCCTGAAGCGCTGGTAGGTTGAAATGATCTAATTTTCCCTCTGCCTTTTTCACATTGTTTCTTCAAATTTTTTTTTCTTATGATGTTTGTATTTTCTTGAGCAAAAACATGACAACCTAAATGCTAGGTCCCTGCTCTCTTTTGCAATAACTTCTCTCCCCAAACACTAGCCAGATCCTTCCTAGTTTTCTTTATAAGCACAGAAATTATTTCTCTCTGCCAATCAAATTCCCTTAACACTATCCAGCTGGCTTTTGTCTCTGTATCTTATTTTCCTCTATTCTACCTCCTTCCCATCTCTTAAAAGGGCAATGCTACTTTTATTTGTTATTTTAAATGGACAATGTTAATTCTTTTTTTTTATTCTTTACAATCAGACCAAACAACATATATTTCATGTGACTCCTGAATAAATTGACATTAGGGCCCTGTCCTTCCTCAACCTAAATTCTCAGTTTACACTTCCATCTCACGGGCACTAGTGAGCCAAAGCAAAGGCTTTCCAAACTGTTAAGTTGTGCTATTTCTTGCTGTCCTTGATTGAAAACAGAAGATGGATACATATAGGGTAGCTGGGAATACATAAAAAGAAAGAAACAGCTGGATGGAGACCTTCATAAACCTCACATAGAAACCCTGCAAAATCTACCACTTGGCCTTCTTGCCAACACTCTTGCAAGTTCACAGGATACAATAAATAAGTAGAAAAAGTCCCAGCACACAAGATATGAATCAGAGGAAAAGGGGAGGGGAAATGTCCCAAATGTTCAAACATAAAATTGCTCAACACAAAACTTAAAGAAAAAAAATGTTAGAAGGAACTGTAATGACAAGTTAAAGCTATCCCTTTAAAATATACAAGCAGCATTTATGCAGCAGATAATCTATTTATTAAGGACAAAGCAAGGCAAAAATCCCACCCTGCCCCACTGTGTACCATCATACAAAACTGCAGGATATCAGTGGTGCACAGTATTATTATATTCCACAATTATGGAATTATTTGTATGTACAATCCTCCTTTAAGATTCCAGGGCACAGAGTAATTAATACTAGACTGTATTGCTCTGCTTAGAGGGTTTAATACATCTGTTCAGCCATCTTCAATAATATGCAATAGTAAAAAGTGGCTGACAGACAACATTTTGGGAAATCAAAACTTGGTCCTGCTTTGAGCAGGGGTTTGGACTAGATGACCTCCTGAGGTCCCTTCCAACCCTGATATTCTATGATATCTGATGCATTAGCAGTACAGGTTGATTGGGACAGAGGCAGCTATCCAGCTCTACACTATAAACACAGGTTTCAGAGTAGCAGCCGTGTTAGTCTGTATTCGCAAAAAGAAAAGGAGTACTTGTGGCACCTTAGAGACTAACAAAATTATTATAGCATAAGCTTTCGTGAGCTACAGCTCACTATAAACACACTGGGTGAAATCCGAGCCCCACTGAATTTCACCTACTAACATCTATATTCAGTCCACTTACAGATAGACATTGTTACCAAATACCATAATGCCTCTGAAGCTCTGAATAAGTACGTCTTGCTTTTAGAGCTCAAAGCAAGACATACTTGTAAAGGTCTTCCACAAATTACGAAAGGGCCCAGTGCCTCCTCAGATCCTGGGTTATACAGACCACTGTTTATCCTTAGAAACATCAAAGGAGGAGGAGCCAAGGAAACAGTAGATGGTGTATACTCAGTCTGACAATGATATATATTTTAGTCATATAATCAGCACCTAGACATTTACCATGATGGGCACTTTATAAATAGACTGATAGTGTGTTGAATGTAAAACACGTAACCATTACCTATTGATCAGTTAAGGTTTTTTTGCTGTCTTATCCCAAATCAGTTTATGATGGCTAAAAATCACCAGCAGTGATCATTCTGTGCTTTTTAACTAATGTTAACTTGTTTATAAATGTGTGATTGAGATTTTTATTTATACAGCAAAATAGTACAGCTGCTAACTTTTAAAGTTACAGAACAAAATATGAAAGGTGTATTGAAAAATGTACAGTGAAAACCAATAATTCCCATAATATGAGAATGAGCGTCAACTCAAAATTACTGGCTGGTAAATTCAGAACAAGTGAATTAAATGCAAAATCACACAGGACATTGCCAGCCTGTGGAATTCACTGCCACAGAAAGCTTTTTACTTTGGGTGGATTTTTAAAAGGACTTTAAAAGCACAAAACAAGTCTATAATATGCTTTATATATTTGCATATTCTAGGATATAGCCCAACCTCAAAGAAGTATGACAAATAATGACTCCTATTGAACTCTGGGACATATTCTATCCCCCAAAACACAGGTCAATGAAAGTTGTGAGCACATATTCTGAGATCAGATTTTGGCCCTTGGTTCACTACAATACAGCATGTGATTCTATACACATCACCACATTAGACTGTGCCAATCAAAAACTATTATCTCCATAGAAAACAAGGATAACATGGGAGAAGGCATCACCATTTTAAGCTGGCTTTCCAATAACTACTTTTCCTTACCTTGGTATATTTTTCACTTTTAAAATATATCACGTCTAGCAAACAAGTGTCAGAAGTCTGCACAAATGTTCGTGCAGGAGTTCCTGTCATCAATGAACAGCCTAGGAATTTTTTAAGTTTTTTCCACCAAATGCATCCGATGAAGTGAGCTGTAGCTCACGAAAGCTTATGCTCTAATAAATTTGTTAGTCTCTAAGGTGCCACAAGTACTCCTTTTCTTTTTGTGAATACAGACTAACACGGCTGCTACTCTGAAACCAGTCTAGGAATCGTAGGTGGTTTGTTATGTATACACTACATGCACACTGTATTTGTTGAAAGTACTGTTTGGGCTGTGTTTTCCATCACTGATCCATAGATCACATGAACAAGAGACAGGTTTTTCAAATTGTGCTCTTGAAAAAAGATAAATGATGAATTCTATATTTATATTACTAAAGGAAAATTTGCAATCATGATACAGCAATGCTAGAAGAATATGGTGTGTGTGTGATATATTGGCTAGCCTTGCTTGTGACTGTTCCTGCAGTGTAAAAATTTCTTTATCCAAAGACAGGTTCTTTCACCTTCCCATCTGTCCTGTGAATTTTTTAATGTCTGAGACAGGTGGCCTGTTGGAAACTTAAAACCCTGTGGGTACAAAATATGATTAAAATCTGATGTTAGGTTCTATGATAAAGAAGAGCTCTCTCTATGTTTAGTCAAGAATTTGTAACTAACCTGCAAAAATATGTCAAAGGTAATTTGAACTCTACATAACCAAAATCTTTTTAATTCCAGTTCAGCATATGCTGTACCAAAACTTTGCCTGCAATCATTTCCCCATAGGTTAAATATGTATCTTGATTAGTGTAGGTAAGCGAGTTATATTTATTTTTAGTGAAACCTTTAGTACATTTAAGAGGAATACTTTAAACTAATGCTCCATTCATAAGTATGTTAATAATAAGATAAAAGTTAATATGTTCAGCTACATTCTTTAATAACCTATCATAGAGCATGCACTTTATGAATTGGTAATACATTCTTTATAACTTTATAATTCTTGTTATAACAAACAACAAGTGCCTTGTAACTTCTTGAAACTTATGGTGACATACAAAGAATTAAAAGTATGCCAGACATGTTATATTGCCTTTTTTGTTGTTGTTGTTGTTGTTGTAGGAATGTGTAGCATAATTTTTTTATACTTTCAATTATTCCCCAGTAAAAATAGAAAGAAGTTTAACTGAAATCTGTTTAGTGGAAATTCAGAACCTATGCAGAGTTTAAAAATTTGGTGCAGAATACTAAGTGATGATTGCTGTAGATAATTAATATTTGAAATGTTAAATGATTTATCTTGTTGTAAATAATTAAGGGAATTTTAAAAAGCCAACTAAGAAAATGCTGGACGTGACTGATGATATACTGCTATCTATGTTTCTCAGACAATAGTATGTGGATATACAGTAATACCATTTTGCTTGGGGCTTTTTTGGGAGGGGACAGGCAAGGGGATTCTGGTTGCTGTTTATGTAAATGGTGACATGAATTCCAATCGCCTCAGAAATATTCAATGAAATTAAACTACATCGATTGGCACTCTAATCCAACATGTTAAGAGACAACAGAAAAAATAGGCCCTGTGAAGCAAACTTGACATATCAATTTCCCATTATGCAAATAGCAAATAGATTGAAGTTTAGCTATTAAATATTGTTTAAAGGTACCCCTAACTAAAAATATATACCACACTATACACTTGACAAGGAATCTGTAATACTATGTGTTTATGTAATACTATGTGGAATATGTTTCAGAGTAGCAGCCGTGTTAGTCTGTATTCGCAAAAAGAAAAGGAGTACTTGTGGCACCTTAGAGACTAACAAATTTATTAGAGCATAAGCTTTCGTGAGCTACAGCTCACTTCATCGGATGCATTTGGTGGAAAAAACAGAGGAGAGATTTATATACACACGCACAGAGAACATGAAACAATGGGTTTATCATACACACTGTAAGGAGAGTGATCACTTAAGATAAGCCATCACCAACAGCAGGGGGGGGAAGGAGGAAAACCTTTCATGGTGACAAGCAGGTAGGCTAATTCCAGCAGTTAACAAGAATATCAGAGGAACAGTGGGGGGTGGGGTGGGAGGGAGAAATACCATGGGGAAATAGTTTTACTTTGTGTAATGACTCATCCATTCCCAGTCTCTATTCAAGCCTAAGTTAATTGTATCCAGTTTGCAAATTAATTCCAATTCAGCAGTCTCTCGTTGGAGTCTGTTTTTGAAGCTTTTTTGTTGAAGTATAGCCACTCTTAGGTCTGTGATCGAGTGACCAGAGAGATTGAAGTGTTCTCCAACTGGTTTTTGAATGTTATAATTCTTGACGTCTGATTTGTGTCCATTCATTCTTTTACGTAGAGACTGTCCAGTTTGGCCAATGTACATGGCAGAGGGGCATTGCTGGCACATGATGGCATATATCACATTGGTAGATGCGCAGGTGAACGAGCCTCTGATAGTGTGGCTGATGTGATTAGGCCCTATGATGGTATCGCTTATTAGCACCGTAGTGTCCAGGAAGTGGATCTCTTGTGTGGACTGGTCCAGGCTGAGGTTGATGGTGGGATGGAAATTGTTGAAATCATGGTGGAATTCCTCAAGAGCTTCTTTTCCATGGGTCCAGATGATGAAGATGTCATCAATGTAGCGCAAGTAGAGTAGGGGCATTAGGGAACGAGAGCTGAGGAAGCGTTGTTCTAAGTCAGCCATAAAAATGTTGGCATACTGTGGGGCCATGCGGGTACCCATCGCAGTGCAAGCGATGGTCACATAAACACCACCCTATATCGGAAACCTACTGACCGCTATTCCTACCTACATGCCTCTAGCTTTCATCCAGATCATACCACTCGATCCATTGTCTACAGCCAAGCGCTACGATATAACCGCATTTGCTCCAACCCCTCAGACAGAGACAAACACCTACAAGATCTCTATCATGCATTCCTACAACTACAGTACCCACCTGCTGAAGTGAAGAAACAGATTGACAGAGCCAGAAGAGTACCCAGAAGTCACCTACTACAGGACAGGCCCAACAAAGAAAACAACAGAACGCCACTAGCCATCACCTTCAGCCCCCAACTAAAACCCCTCCAACGCATCATCAAGGATCTACAACCTATCCTGAAGGACGAGCCATCGCTCTCTCAGATCTTGGGAGACAGACCAGTCCTTGCTTACAGACAGCCCCCCAATCTGAAGCAAATACTCACCAGCAACCACACACCACACAACAGAACCACTAACCCAGGAACCTATCCTTGCAACAAAGCCCGTTGCCAACTCTGTCCACATATCTATTCAGGGGATACCATCATAGGGCCTAATCACATCAGCCACACTATCAGAGGCTCGTTCACCTGCGCATCTACCAATGTGATATATGCCATCATGTGCCAGCAATGCCCCTCTGCCATGTACATTGGCCAAACTGGACAGTCTCTACGTAAAAGAATGAATGGACACAAATCAGACGTCAAGAATTATAACATTCAAAAACCAGTTGGAGAACACTTCAATCTCTCTGGTCACTCGATCACAGACCTAAGAGTGGCTATACTTCAACAAAAAAGCTTCAAAAACAGACTCCAACGAGAGACTGCTGAATTGGAATTAATTTGCAAACTGGATACAATTAACTTAGGCTTGAATAGAGACTGGGAATGGATGAGTCATTACACAAAGTAAAACTATTTCCCCATGGTATTTCTCCCTCCCACCCCACCCCCCACTGTTCCTCTGATATTCTTGTTAACTGCTGGAATTAGCCTACCTGCTTGTCACCATGAAAGGTTTTCCTCCTTCCCCCCCCTGCTGTTGGTGATGGCTTATCTTAAGTGATCACTCTCCTTACAGTGTGTATGATAAACCCATTGTTTCATGTTCTCTGTGCGTGTGTATATAAATCTCTCCTCTGTTTTTTCCACCAAATGCATCCGATGAAGTGAGCTGTAGCTCACGAAAGCTTATGCTCTAATAAATTTGTTAGTCTCTAAGGTGCCACAAGTACTCCTTTTCTTTATGTGGAATATGTAATACTATGCTGTATGCATTTGATTCCAACGACATCAACCTCTTCCACAAATGTATAACTTCTCTGACTTCAGTACAGTTATTTCTGATACATAGAGCCCTACACGGATACACAAATGTATATGCGCATCCAATCCACGATTTGCAAAAATTATCTGCGGATATCCACGGATTTGCAGGGCTCTACACCAGGGGTGGACTGAGGCTCCGAGGCATCCCCCACTCCAGAGCCTGGTCGGGGAGAGACACGCTGGCAGCTGTGGGGACCGGCAGCAGACCCTCCACTCACCCAGGGCAGGTGGAGGGACCCAGGCTCCCCACAGCTGCCAATATGGCTCTCCCCGACTGGGCTCCAGAGGGGGGGATGCCTCGGAGCCTCAGTCTAGCCACGATAAGAGCCGGGCAGACAGTTGTATGGAGCCACGGCAAACCCTCCACCTGCCCTGGCGGTGGGGTCCGAGCAGCTCCCAGCTGCCCCTGCCCCTCCAGGTCCCTCCACCCAGGGCAGGTGGAGGATCTACACTGCGGTTCCTCACAACTGCCCACCCGCTCTTACCGTCAGAGCCCTGCATGGATAAAAAATTCTTATCTGCATCTCCTCTGGTATCCGAAGAAATGGTCCACGGATATAAAGTGGATACCCATGGATTTGCAGGGCTCCACTGATAAACACTAGTATAAGTGAGAGCTGACTGGGAATCAAATAACACGGGCTCTATTTTGGCCTGACCCAAAGCATACTGAGGTCAATGGGACTAGAGTCTTTCCACTATTTTTGAATCAGATCCTCATTCTGTTAGAACCTTAACATCCCTATTTGTAAAATGGTGATAGTATTTATTTGTATTAAAAACTGAGGTTCCTTTGCTGTAACTAGAGGTTCTTCGAGGTGTGTGGTCCCTATCTGTATTCCACATGTGGGTACACATGCGCACCAAGCCCCAAGTCCAGAAATTTTTAGTAAGCAGTGTTCATTGGTCCACACATGCGCAGATGGTCTCTTCAAGCTCAGAACTCATGTGCAGTTGGTCTCCTCAAGGATATAAAAGGGAGTGCAGACAGATTTCTCTCCAGTTTCTTTTCTTACTGTGAATCTGTTCATGATCCAAAGCAGAAGGGATAGAGGACAAGTAGTGGAACACAGATAGGGACCACACATCTCAAAGAATCTCCAGGTACAGGTAAGTATCCTCCATTCCTTCTTCGAGTAATGGTCCCTCTATATATTCCATTTATGGGAGATTAGTAAGCAAAATCAAACAGGAGGTGGGTGCGACGATGCAGATGATATGGATGCTATAGTAGTGCCAGCCCCACAGTATTATCTTCAGTAGAAGTTTGGATCAATATATAATGTCTTATAAAGGTGTATATGGAGCTCCAGGTCGTTGCCCTACATTCTACATATACCTAGCAAGGCTACGTCTCCTAGAGATGCTTCAGAGGTTGCTTGCACGCTGGTGGAATGGGCTAAAATGGGGGAGGGGGAGGGGAGTTAGTTGGTAACAAAGGATGATGCAGCACAAGCTCCATTTAGAGCAGTGGTTCTTAACCTTTCCAGACTACTGTACCCCCTTCAGTAGACTGATTTGTCTAACATACCCCTAAGTTTCACCTCACTTAAAAACTACTTGCTTACAAAATCAGAGCTAAAAATACAAAAAAGTGTCACAGCACCCTATTACTGAAAAATTGTTTACTTTCTAATTTTTACCATATAATTATAAAATAAAACAATTGGTATATAAATATTTTACTTACATTTCAGTGTATATAAAGCAGTATAAACAAGTCATTGTCTGTATGAAATTTAAGCTTGTACTGACTTCACTAGTGCTTTTTTATGTAGCCTGTTGTAAATCTAGGCAAATATCTAGATGAGTTGATATACCCCTTGGAAGACCTCTGCGTACCCCTAGTTGAGAACCACTGATTTAGAGAGTCTCTGTGCAGATAGAATTTGACCCCTTGATTGCTGCACTAGGGTGATGAAAATCTATGAGCTTTTTAAATTGTTTTTGTTCTCTGAAGAACAAATGCCAGTGGCCATCGGACATTCGGGGAGTAAAATAGTCTCTCCTTATCAGAGGCATGAGGTTTTGGAAAAAATACCAGAAAGTGGATGGGTTTGATTCATATGAAATGTCAATATTATTTTAGGGATGAATTTCAGGTGAAGGCAGAGACCTTCTCTTCACGAGAGATTGTATACGGTAGATGTGCAATGAGTGCTCCCAGCTCATTCACAATCATAGCTGATGTGATAACTAGGCAGGCAATTCTTACTGAGAGATGATACAGAAGAGGCAGATACTTATTCAAAGGGAGGTTTGTTAAGAACTGAAAGAATGAGATTGGGATCCCATTGTGGGATCCCATTTCACCACTGGTGGGAAAGTTCTGGGAGCCCTTAAAGGAATTTAGTCATTGTAGGATAAATAAAGATAGCACGTTCCTCAACTGGAGGATGAAAGACACTAGTTGCTGCAAGATGGACCCACAGGAAACTGACAGAGGCGCCCCATGCTCATAAAGGCAAGTAGGAATTCTAGAATAACAAGAATTCCAGCAGAGTCTGGAGATAACAGGTGTTGTGACCAAGAGAAGAAACGCTTCCATTTGGCCAAGTAGCTTCTACTGGTAGAATCCTTCCTGCTTTGGTTGAGAATAGATTGAATCACCACTGAACAAGAACACACTGTGTCTGAAGCCCATCCAATTACCAGGCTTTGAGTTATAGTTATCCTGGGTTGAGGTGCCTGATCGTACCATTTTTGTCTGTCAGCAGATCTGGAAATAGTCAGATGTTGATGGTGGACAGGTTGAAATCTTCACAAGGTCCGTGAACCAGAACTTTCTTGGCCATTTGGACATAAAGAGGATGACCCAAAGTCCTGTTGTGACTGATCTTTCATGGGACTTGTGGTATTATTGGGATGGGTGGGAAGGCATATCTGAGGTGGTCCATCCAGGGTAGCATCAGGGCATTGCCTTTCGAACCACAACCCAAAGCTGCCCTGGAGCAGTACAGGGGTAGTATCTTGTTCCCTTGTGAGATGAAGAGGTTCTCAAGATGGTGTTCTCCCTTGGGTGAAGATCTTGTTCAGAATGGAACTGTGAATTTCCCATTTGTGGTTTGTGGACAATGTCTACTGAAATTGCATGCGAGGTAGTTCTGTGTACCCAGTAGGTATACCGCCAAGAAGGTTATGGGGTTTCTGATACATCAGTTTCAGAGGTTGACTGTGTCTACATACGAGGGGAGGGATCTTGTTCCCCCATTTGTTTATGTAGAAACAGTCATCATACCATCCCACACAACCTGGATATGTCTGGATTTGATGAGTGGAAGAAATGTGTTGCAGGCCCAACAGACTGCCCTTAATTCCAGTACGCTGATGTGCATCCTGGCCTCTTGAGGCATCCAGATGCCTTGTGCAGTGTGATTGTCCTTAGGGGCTCCCCAACCATGATAATAGTTGCATCAGGCATAGGTATGAGGAAAGGAACTCCCACTCAAACTTTCTCTGGATCTGTCCACCAGAGACACCATAAACTTTGTCTGGAATTGTTACTCTGGCATTGATGTTGTCTTTGTCTGCTGAGTAGATGGACTGAAGACAGGTCTGGTAGGCAGTGAAGATAAAACCTGGTGAATAGTGTTATGTGGGTACATGAGACCATGTGGCCATGGAGGTAAAGACAGGTCCTGACTGTAGTCTGAGGCCTGAGAGTGACCTGTTTTATCAAATTACTCATGGTGGGGAATCTCTCTATTTGGAGATAGGTTCTTGCTGTAGTAGAGGACACTGAAATCAATGGATCTTTGGGGAACAAATTGGACTTTTCATGGTTGACACAGATTCCCAGGGAAGAGGAATATAGTCACTGACTGGACTTCCCTTCTGGATCTGCCTGTCAGGAGCCAATCATCAAGATATGGAAAGATAGTAGAACTGTTTCTTTTCATCCAAGCTGCCATCAAGCAATGGTCTTTTGTACAGACCATAGGTGCTGTAGCTAGTCTGAATGGAAGGACTCTGTATTGGCAATGGTCTTGCCCAGTGAGGAGACAGATGGTTCCAATACCCTCTATGGGTTCTGTCCAGTTTCATTGCCCGCAGGGAAGACGACTTGTTTGGAGCCTCAGATTCACTCAATGAAATAAAAGGCTATTGGTCTACTGGCAGTGGCATCAGTACTGGTGGGAGAATACTCCAACTTGGGGACATGGTAGGAGAGGATCCCCTTCTTTTCTAGATGGTTTCTTCAGGCATAGAGATGTCTCTACAGAGGATCAGGCCTGAAAACAGAGAAATTTGTGCGTAGGACAGCACAAAAATATCCTCCAGCAAGGCAGAGGTTTCAGTACTTCCTGTTGTTTGGAAGTCCCAACAGTTTTGGGTCATCTGATGGTCTGGTATTCAGACAATCCCACACAGAGCATGTCAGCACTGTCAAATGGGGGTCCAGCACAGAGCTCCCAGATAGGTTCAGTGGATACCAATCTTTTGGTCTTCAGAATGGAGCCAGAATCAGTACTGTAAAATTCTTCTTCCTTTGCTCTTTGCCTTCTTGAATGGAAGATTTATGAGGACCTGACTCCTCAGGACCAGTAAGGAAGAACTGGAGAGGCATCAGTCCACACTGTCCTTTATATCTTCAGTTTGAAGCATGAGGAGAACTGTGCATGTGTGAATCAATAGATACTGCTGACTAAAAAATCTCTGGATTAAAGTGCATGGTGCTCAAGGATACCCACGTGTGGAATACAAAGAAGAAGAATGGGGTTTTTGAATCAATGGCTGTAAAGAGTTCTGGATGGAAAGTATTACATTACTTTATTCAACAGTCTTATAGTTAGTTTCACTGGCTGCTTACCATTTTATTTTTCATGTTTGTACTACTTTCTGTACTTTACGTTCATTATTCTGTACTATTTCTGCCTTTTTCCCCTTGGCTTGTCATAAATCTTTATTCAGCTGTAAATTTTCTTTATTTAAAATCGATTGCTTTCAGGACAGATAAAAAAGGAAGTTCAAATGGGGGAACTGATTACTAGAATAAGTGTGTAAGAAAATGCAAAGCTTTCTTTGATGGCAATGTAACCATGCTAATGTTCACCACAAGAGATATGAATCCTATTTCCACTCTTATTCCTATGTTCTGCACCTCTAGGAAATCAGTGAAAGATTGGTATTTATAGTATATTTTAGCTGTATATTTAGCTGTTGGCAAAGGTTCCAGTCAAAAGCCCAAATCTGTAAACAACAAAAATAGCCATATTTTTTAAACTAAAAAGGTTAGAAAGGTGATGAGGGAAATGAAAAAAAAGAGATGCTCAAATCGGGAGATGAAAATAAGATTCAGAGACCACCCAGTAAAGAACTTCATTATTGCTCTTTTATATCAATAATAAATAATAACCAGACATCTAGTACCACTATACTCAAAGAAACAAAATCAACTGTCAAATGAAGTCTCTACATGAAAGTGCTGTCAGTTACGGTATTATTTTCTTACCAGGAAGCATATGACAATTATTTATGGAGAAATCTAGAACTGAAAATGGAAATTGTGCATGGTCCTTTGCTCTACAACATATAATACAGATGGTGCATAGCTGATGGCCATCAAATCACCACTTTCTGCCAAGAAAGGATCCTGTGTATTAATCTAAGGTTTTGGCATAATGAGCTTTCTTAAAAAGTTTCCCTGCATACTCCAGACATGAATGAAATGGAAGTGTCATCAATGGCCCATGGCAACACCAAATTAAGGAAAGGGCCCACTTATATTTCTCAAAGCAATTCCATGCCTCTATTAGCAGAACTGTCAATGGAGATATCCCACCGTCTGATCAAACTTGAGAAATAGTTTGAATAGCAGGCCATTAAATGTGGACAATGAAGAGCCATGGCACGTGGGCCAAATACTGAGCACCTACAGCTCCCATTGACAAACCTATTATATAGTTGAGTTCAGTGAGAGCTGGGGCTGTTCAGCACCACTCAGTACTAAGCCTCATGTGTAGAAAATGAGCAAGAAAAGGACACATACAAAAGCATCAGAATGTTTTGGACCTTTTAATGTGATTAAATTTTTACTTTGTTATAGAAATGTAAAACTATTTTGCTTATTCACAAGGGAAAAACAGATTAATTCCATTCACAGCAATCATACCACAATAGCTTTTCTATTTTCTGCCCACAGTCCCTGTGGCTGAGAAGTCAGAAAGTTTCACTCTAAGTGGTAATGCTGCTCTGTCTTTCCTGCTAAGCTATGCCTGAGAGATCTCTGTTGTGCCCCTTCACCTGCTGCAGCAGCAGCCCCTCTTTGCCAAGGATATAAAGAGGTCAGTATCAAACCCCAGATTTTCCATAGGGTCAGCTAAGCTATGGATCTGAAAGTGTTCCCATTGTTTGAGTTGCAAAATTAAAGTATATTATAATGCTTGGTTAACAAAATAATAAAAACATATTCTACAGAACATCTCTGAAGCAAAGAATTGCTCGTTTTGTTACAATTTTAAGAGCACAGAAAAGTCTTATCTTGCAATTCATTAAAATAAATACAAAAAACAAAATAAAATAATAAATAGTAATATCAGCATTCTGTGTTTTGCCTGCATTATATCTATGTGAAAGTGGGTCATGTAATGAAGCCTCAATTCAAAACTTAAAATTGTCAAGTAAAACCTTTGTATAGCAGTACGTAGGTTGAGTTCAGACAAGCATGTAGTTATTCATCAAGACCCAACTGAGCCATAAGGAAAATGTCACTTATTTCCTACCTTCTAAGAGAAAATGTTTGTGCAGAAAATTTATGGAAACATCAGATATCCTGGATGTGGCCAAAACGATGACATAGAAAGCACAGGCCTCAAAGCATCTGGTGTTGGCCAGTGAGAACAGGATTTAGCATGTTTATAAACGTAAAGCATTTTATGATCAGTTTCATGCTATAATATATTACCTTTGATTACCGCACTGAATCCTTCACAAAATAATGAGTTATTGCCAGTGTCAATCATTATCTAACTACAACTTCAGTAGTATATCCGAGTCTCTTACCAATATGATTAAACTACAATGACATGCAAAATACAGCAAACAACATGTGAGAAATTACTTCTTTTTTTTAGCATACTGCTATTCTGCTGCTTGGCTGCTCTCCATATAGCCAAAAGCACATAAACGTCAAACACACACAGACTGCTAGCAAATTTAATGGGTTTACTGCAGGTCACTTTTGGAAGCTCAGGCTACATTTGGCCTTCATCATAGCTTTTTCTAACTCCTTTATCAACTGCAGAATGCAGCTGCTCCTAACATTTTTTAGGGTGTCCCATTTTATAGCACTCTTTCATTTCATTCTCTGCTTTGCTTACCAAGATCTCCTTCTGTTCCCTCTGTTTTTGCAAAACAGGAAATGGAGAAAACTACACCATCAGAAAATGGATGGATTTTAATTCACTCTGTGTGATTGTTCTGTTTTGCATGTTAAATGTATTTCCTGGCTTTACGATTATATGATTATGATTACAATTCTGACCTACTTCAGCAGGAAAAGTAAAGAACAAGATGGAAATCTGAAATGGAAGTGACACTGTGCAGATACAGGATTCAATGAATGCCTGCTATGCAAACGACGACAGACACAGGAGAAGTGGAGAGATTAATACCTCCAACAGAAGCGCTCTAATTGAGGAAAGGCAGCCAACAAGTAACAGTACAGGAAGGGACTCTTACCCTAAGAGAAACAGCCCGGCAGCCATCCATCCTTAGAGTGGTACAAGAGGTTCAAAGGACAGTCAAGGACACCTGATATTACATCAGCTACTGTACTTGGCCTGGTAGCACGGTGGGGAGAAAAATATTGCCAAACATGCAAAAATACACTTTCCCAACTTCCCCTCTCTGTTGTGGTGCCTAGAACACATATTACTGAAAAGATCTACTGTTCTTGGCTGCTGTCCACATGTGTGCAAGCCATTTTCTAACATTAGCAAAAAGTATTAGCAGCTAATTTTTTAAACAGTTTTCCCTTCATTTAAATAGGCATTTACGCTCTGGTGGGCTACATCTATTTGATTGTTGTGCAGTGATACAATAGTCAATGAAAACCTACGCACGGGAGCTTGTTGTTAAAAAGGAGTAGGTGGGAGAAGATGTTTTCTTCAAAGGCTTCATAGGTTATATATTCAGCACAATTTATTGCACTGCAAATGTACTCCATGTACCGCATATCTTAAGAAATCATAAGGGGAAAAAATCATACATTTTGCTGGTAGAAATTCTGGCTTGAAAGTCCCAGAATGAATAAGCAAGACATTGTGAAAGTATCCACCTGGTGAACTATTAGTTAAATATTACTGGGAAAAATGTAACAGTGGCATGGAATGGAAATCTAAGTTGCGTGGAAGAGATGCAGAAGCTTGATTCCCCAACTCATTGGGTACAATGGGAACAAATATCAGAGTTCATAGAAATGTAGGATTGGAAGAAACCTCGCTAGGTCATCTAGTTCAATCTCTGCACCAAGGCAGGACTAAGTATTATCTAGACCATCCCTGACAGGTGTTTATCTAACCTGTTCTTTAAACTCTCCAGTGACAGACATTCCACAACCTTCCTAGGTAATTTGTTCCAGTGCTTAACCATCCTTACAGTTATGAAGTAAACATCTACATATCTACTTAATCATCCTCCTTAAAACTCTCCTTTTCCTCAATGCCTACAAAAAACATGCCAATACAGTCGCCGAGGCACTGATATTACTGCCTATCATGCTGACCAATATTGTCTCATTGTTACCCTGTATTATCCGCATCAGTCTGTCTGTATCCAACTTTTGGCTCTTTTCTTATACTTAGATCATAAGTTCTTAGGGGCAGGAATAGACTTTTGGGGGAGGGGTGTGTGTACAGCACCTAGCACAATGAGGTCCCTAGTCCCTAATTAAAGTCTCTAGGTAATGCAAATACAAATAAAAATGATAATCTGGATCTAAATTTGCATCATTTGCAGCAATTGTACATTTATACATTTCTTCTCCCTTCCTCTTTCTATTCACCTGGAAGAAGAGAAAATGTTTGGATAACCAAGTCCCATGACTAGTGCTTAAAGATCCAGAGCCCTGCTGTTCTGCCCAGCTATTACTGTCAATCCACTCAGCCAAAGACGGAATCATAGCACAGGTGAAGACAGAAAGGGCGAAGCTGTCATTAGGAAACTGATTAGCCCTAACCATAATTCTTAACTAGTTTACAGCAATTTCTGTTTTGAAGTACACAGCAAGAATAGGAAGTATCAAAGATGCAATGATTTGTTCTCTACCTCTGTTATGAAGTATTTTTAATAGTTCTGAATACTTTAAAAAACCCTACACCATATTTAATAAAGCAAAATTTCGTTTAGCATGATAATATAAATATTTCTAAGATATTTTCTGTTCTAAACACTTTATAAGGAAATAGCTGGTTAGATTTGAAATCCCAGTTGAAAATCAACTGCAATTTCTTTTGCGATAAGATCCAGGTAAATACATATTTCTGCTACTTCACTTTTAAAAATAAACAATTATACAATCCTACATATATCAAAACTTCTGCCCTTCATGCCCTTGTCTGCATGTGGATTGGACCTTCTGACTAACTCTCACAAAGTTCTCTCCACTGCAATTTCACCAATAACCAAACTGCATACTCACAGTAAATGAAAACTTTGATAAGACTAATACTAATTTAATTACATTTTCTTAATTCATTCTACAGCTTAAACCAATTAGCTTTATTAATACTGAACTTTTTTCCTGCTGAAATTGCTGTCACAACCTTTTATTTAAAAAAATATATCTAAAACATGGTTACATCATATGGGTAATTCCACCAAGTTTTTCTACTATCAAATTCACCTTCCTGGTTTATCATTATCTTGGCCAGGCCTATTGAAAACAACTTTCCTCTTCCCTTTTCTCTCCTTTCCTTTAAACAAATAACTCTTTATAGTTACCACACATTCTAAGTATGTCTTTGACTCTGTGAGAAAATCACATGGGGAAGTGAAAGAGGAGAATCCTTACATGAATTATTTACATCAGTCCTTGAGAGTCTTAGGATTTAGAAACTTTTCTGAAGTTTCGGGGTGGGAGGAATAGTGTATTGTGTTGCTGCATTTTATTTTCTTTAAATCAATACAATTTATATTTATGTCTGGTGTTTTGCTTTAATTCATCTGTTAATATCTCTACTGTGCAATGCCCTTAACTTGGTTGTAGGGAGGCAGAGGCAGACAACAATGTTTTAGCCATTTCTCAGTTAGTGAGATATTCCAAATTTGACTGGGTAAAGAAAAGGAGGTGATACAGTGAACTCATTTTATGACTCCTTCCCTTCTAGCCCTCTATTCAGTTTCCCAACATGGTGGTAGGAAAGGTGGGATGAGGTGGCACTCACACAGGGACTGGGTCTGTGGACAGGTTTGACTATACCTCTATGCAGTTGTTTGCAAGAGATAGCCAATTGGAAGTGGAAGTAAGGCAGACTTCTGGATAAGGTGTTCATAAACCCGAGCTTTATCAGGACAGTTCCAATTTTTCATAGGAAGTCCCAGTTTCCCAAAAATTTCTTTCAAGACATCTGAAATATCCCAGTTTTCATTCTATCAATCAATATATATATTTGTTTTATAACTACAAAATGTTTGCTGAAGACTTATTGCTATTAAGAGAAGAATTTACTCTTTGCTGAACCAGGAACAATAAGTCTAGTGGAATGAGTGTTCAGTGTGATGATCAGTGTTTGGAGTGAAGTAAAAAAACTGAATAAACACAGAAATTATGAAAACTGTTTTTTTGCTCAAAGTTAATGTTAACATCAGTTGTTCAGTGTTTCATGATGAATTCATTCAGAACACTACATTACTGGAAAAAAAAAATCCTCCATCCTGAGAAACATACATGTCATTCTTTAGTCAAAAACTACAAGTAGCAACAGCGACATTTTTTGAAAAAGTGTATTTTGTCTTTCACAACCCTAAAAAACTGTGGACACAAAAGCATTCCAAGTATTTGATTTTGAAAAAATGGTCACCTTACTTCTGGGTCAGTAATCAAGTATTCGAAAAAAAGATAATCCTGTTTACTTTACATAATCAGACTCCTGGAGAATAAAAAGCTTTTCTTTCCCTAAACTGTTATAAAATCTTGGTCTCTTCTCACTATTAAGAAAGGCATACTTTTCTGCAAAGGAATGATGGACAATAAATACAAATCAGCATATTCACATGGAAATGAAATGCTGGTAATTTACAACTACAATTATAAAACTTTATTCTGTATAGCAGCCTGGCATATTATAGTCTGAAATGACAGTTACATAAAATGATACCCAATAAAAAGAAAGAAAAAAAGGCAACAGAAAAACAAGTGGGTCTTCAAAAAAATAGATTTAAACAAAGAGCATTTTAAACGGAAAGAAGCAGCTTATTCCTTAGCTGTTGGGCATAGTGGTAGAATGCTCTATCACCCAAGGTTTGTACTTCTGTAATTGGAACTTGCAGTAACAGAGCAATGAAGAGTACTAAGGGCTGGAAGAGATATATCTCAAAATTAAATCAGGAGATATATTCAGGACCTTGACTATAAAGGGCCTCATAGGTCATCTTCATAATCAATCCTTTGTTTCTGAGTAGCCAATGCAGCAGTGCCAGGATTAGGAAGATATGCTTGTGCTTTTTTGCAAGATATACTTCTTTGGCAACAGAGGTTTGCTCAAGCTTGGTAATAAGATTGCTTGGCAGACCAGCAAGCAAGACATTATAGTTGTCTAGCTTGGAGGAGATAAAACCCTGAGCCAGCTTTTCAAAATCAGACAAGGATAAACATGGGCAAAGTGTAGTTATGTTTTTCAAATGACAGTAGGAAGTCTTAATAATCTGTCCAATGTGATGTTTAAAAAACACTTTAAATTAAAGAAGGCACAGAGGTTTCTAAACTGGTAATCGTGTACTGAGTAATGTATATCTATACAAACTAAATGAAAAGTTGAGGTGGCATTAAGCTTACAGCTGGATCCACTTCATGAATACCTTCATTTTTCCAATTTAACTTGTGTGTTAGCATTGGCTAAAGAATTTGTCCGTAGAATAAGAGCACAGTTTGGATTTCCTTCTTTAACTAACAAATGGATTAGCACGTCCTTAGCACAGAAATGAAATCCAATATCAAGCCAATGATTAATCTGGCCCAAAGACAGCATATAAATGCTAAACCATAGCTAGACCAAAACAAAACTCTGACGAACACCAAGCCTAATTATCCCAGTGGAAGACCTGAAATCACCCACAGAAACATACCACTGTCTGACAAACATATCAGATTCAAACCAGTATAAAACAGTGCCTGACAGAAATCCTGGTAATTTCCACAGGCTGAACAAAATGCAAGAAAGAAAATTCTGTAGACCAACATTTCAGCTAAATGAAATGCCTCTTTAGCATTCTTAAAAGGGGTATTTAGCCAAAACATTTGTCTACAGAACTGGGTTTAAGTTTTATTCAGATTTACAACTGACTGTGTTGTCAGAGTGGGAAATTCCCTTAGACGCTCCAGGACAGCAAAAACGTCATGCTGAAATAAAACAAAATGAGAATTGAAGGAGAAATGGAAGGTGCATTTTTTAGAAAATAAGTTACAACTTATGTTACAATAGAACTATGACTTGGAAATTTTTTGATGCGTCTTGCCCAGACAACAACTTTTTTAGGCCCAGATTCAGAAAGAAATTTAAGTATCTGTTTAACTTTGAGCACCTGCACAGTCTCATTGAAGTCAAATCCCATTAAAAGTTACAGGGACTATTTGTGCATAATTTTAAATATATACTTATACTTAAATACCTTGCTGAATTGGAGCCCTATAACTTTGGCTAAGAAAATAAGAGGGAACTGGGCCAATAATTTCCAAGATATCAGAGTCCAAAGAAGATGTCTTGAGCCAAATGTCTTATGGATAAGGTGAATACAACCCTTACTCATAAACCATGTTTGCCTTTTAAACAAAAATTAAAGAATTTGAAGAGGTTTGTAGAATGGAACTATAGAAGTCAAATATTCAATTAGCTCTTATTCACTGAAAAGTAATCTTTCATTGGGTTCTAGATACCAAGACAGACTCCATTTTTCTGTTTGGAGGCATAAAAGTTCTAAAATATGTATGTAATAATGTTGATATGTATCAAGTTATCAATAGGTAGTTATGAATCTGCCCATTTTAGTAAAATAATTTTAACTGCTGTTATTAGTGTATATACAACGTGTGCTAATACTTTTATCAATTTGTGGTTACCAATTTAACTATTGCTACATTTATACCAGGTCTAATACTAAATTAGTTTAGGGTCTCCTGTCTGCCCCTAAAAATCACAGAAGCCTACCTTATTGGTAAAAGGGCATAATATGGTAGGGCTAAAGTTGTGAGCATCTTACATACTATATACTTACATAGTGCATATTATAGTATAGATAATTTGGGAGATTTTGCTCTAAGAAACAAATTAAGATATTAAAGTTTGTAGACATGATGTGATTTACTAGCTTTTCACGAGGCTTGGGGAGGATACCAAAACCCTGCCACAGCCTGTCCCATTGGTGTCTGTAGGAGAAAGGCTCTGATCAGTTCAGAGGCACAATTAGTCAGGAGATAATTACATGCAGATGGGCCATTTTAAGATCAACTTCTTAAAAGAATCCAGCTGAGAGCAGTGGGGAAACCTAAGACCTAACCTGGCCTGTTTTTTTTTATATATATATATATATATATATATATATATATATATATATATATATATATTTAGTTTATTGCTTGTAAAGTTGAATGGCAGAAATACAAGTAGAAACTTACTCATGGATTTTTAAGGCCAGAAGGGACCATTACAATCATCTAGTCTGACCTCCATCACCAGCCTTTAAAGTTTCATCAAGTGATTCCTGAATCAAATCCATAACTTCTGGTTGAGCTAGAGCATATTTTTTAGAAAGAGACCCAACCCTGAATCATCAAAGCATGCTGTTACCAAGGTGAAGTCAACTTGGGTTAATCCAAAACCTCTGCAATAAAAAGTGCTTTGGGGGGATTCTGTGTTCAAATTTTTGCCTTCAGACCTGTTTTTCTCTTCTGTTATTATGCTCCTGACCTGCTAGAGAAATCACACATTTCTGTTCCGTTTTAGACGTCAGACACAGTTAACTGGAGCTTTCCATATTTGGATTTCCACTTTTGAAGAGTCCCATTTGGTCCATGCTGTGATGCTTAAGTATGGGTCATGTTAAACTAAACAAAACAAATAAATCATTAAATAAACTAAATAAAATTTGTTTGCTAAAAACTCCTATGTGCTTACACTATTTACTGACTGTTACCAGATATCTCTATTGATTTAAGAGAGTGCTTCATCAGTAACAATTCAGATGCTGGCTACAAGATTGCAAAACTGAGTGATTCTCTCTTGATATTAGAACACTTAATCTTGAACAAAGCTTATCATAAAACATTCCTAGATGTCATTTTAAAAAATTCCTAAATATAATTTTAAAAATACATAATGGCAGCATTCTCTTCTTTCTTGACTGTTAACATCCTCTAGTCAAAAATTGAAATATAATAGATAAATTTAGGTAACATGGTGCGCTCTGGCCAAAGTATACAAGAGCTCACTAACGAAAGTATGGTGTAGTGCACTTTTCTATCACAAGCAAGACACAGAATAACATCCTTAGTTAAAACTAAGAAAACTACATGTTTTGTACCTTTGAAACACTACTCTGAAGACAGAGGTGATTTGATCTACAGTACAACATATTGCTTAACCTTAGGAGGGGCACAAGACATGCAGCTGAAATGGCTATCTGGTGCCATTTAAGGTCACTAAAAGAAAAGGAGTACTTGTGGCACCTTAGAGACTAACAAATTTATTAGAGCATAAGCTTTCGTGAGCTACAGCTCACTTCATCGGATGCATTTGGTGGAAAAAACAGAGGAGAGATTTATATACACACACACAGAGAACATGAAACAATGGGTTTATCATACACACTGTAAGGAGAGTGATCACTTAAGATAAGCCATCACCAGCAGCAGGGGGGGGAAAGGAGGAAAACCTTTCATGGTGACAAGCAAGGTAGGCTAATTCCAGCAGTTAACAAGAATATCAGAGGAACAGTGGGGGGTGGGGTGGGAGGGAGAAATACCATGGGGAAATAGTTTTACTTTGTGTAATGACTCATCCATTCCCAGTCTCTATTCAAGCCTAAGTTAATTGTATCCAGTTTGCAAATTAATTCCAATTCAGCAGTCTCTCCTTGGAGTCTGTTTTTGAAGCTTTTTTGTTGAAGTATAGCCACTCTTAGGTCTGTCATCGAGTGACCAGAGAGATTGAAGTGTTCTCCAACTGGTTTTTGAATGTAATAATTCTTGATGTCTGATTTGTGTCCATTCATTCTTTTACGTAGAGACTGTCCAGTTTGGCCAATGTACATGGCAGAGGGGCATTGCTGGCACATGATGGCATATATCACATTGGTAGATGCGCAGGTGAACGAGCCTCTGATAGTGTGGCTGATGTGATTAGGCCCTATGATGGTATCCCCTGAATAGATATGTGGACAGAGTTGGCAACGGGCTTTGTTGCAAGGATAGGTTCCTGGG
This sequence comes from Dermochelys coriacea, assembly GCF_009764565.3. Lineage (NCBI taxonomy): Eukaryota > Metazoa > Chordata > Testudines > Dermochelyidae > Dermochelys > Dermochelys coriacea. Next base: position 80,170,188 of record NC_050073.1, on the reverse strand, counting down.
TTAGTGATTCTGTTGTGTGGTGTGTGGTTGCTGGTGAGTATTTGCTTCAGATTGGGGGGCTGTCGGTAAGCAAGGACTGGTCTGTCTCCCAAGATCTGTGAGAGTGATGGCTCGTCCTTCAGGATAGGTTGTAGATCCTTGATGATGCGTTGGAGAGGTTTTAGTTGGGGGCTGAAGGTGATGGCTAGTGGCGTTCTGTTGTTTTCTTTGTTGGGCCTGTCCTGTAGTAGGTGACTTCTGGGTACTCTTCTGGCTCTGTCAATCTGTTTCTTCACTTCAGCAGGTGGGTATTGTAGTTGTAGGAATGCATGATAGAGATCTTGTAGGTGTTTGTCTCTGTCTGAGGGGTTGGAGCAAATGCGGTTATATCGTAGCGCTTGGCTGTAGACAATAGATCGAGTGGTATGATCTGGATGAAAGCTAGAGGCATGTAGGTAGGAATAGCGGTCAGTAGGTTTCCGATACAGGGTGGTGTTTATGTGACCATCGCTTATTAGCACCGTAGTGTCCAGGAAGTGGATCTCTTGTGTGGACTGGTCCAGGCTGAGGTTGATGGTAGGATGGAAATTGTTGAAATCATGGTGGAATTCCTCAAGAGCTTCTTTTCCATGGGTCCAGATGATGAAGATGTCATCAATGTAGCGCAAGTAGAGTAGGGGCATTAGGGGACGAGAGCTGAGGAAGCGTTGTTCTAAGTCAGCCATAAAAATGTTGACATACCATGTTTTTTCCACCAAATGCATCCGATGAAGTGAGCTGTAGCTCACGAAAGCTTATGCTCTAATAAATTTGTTAGTCTCTAAGGTGCCACAAGTACTCCTTTTCTTTTTGCGAATACAGACTAACACGGCTGCTACTCTGAAAAAAGGTCACTAAAGAATGCAGAGTAGTTTACCAATTTACTTGAATAGCATATACAGTGGTTTGTATATATAGCAAACAGTACTGTTTTATGAGGCCACCTTAAAAACATCTGAGAGTTGGAGTATTAAATAGGACAAGAGGAAGACTTGGGCTCACATTTGTTCTGATAGACACCTACAACTCCAGTCACATGGAAGGTATGTGTACATGCCCCAAGACTGAATTTGACCCCTGATAAAATAAGATACTCATACCCTTTAGAGAAATAGTTCTGCTATTAAACAACAATTATGTCAAAACCTTCTTTGCTTAGAAGAGGAAGGTTATCGTATTTCGGCACCTATCAATAACTGTCTCTCCAGGTCAGGGTACTGTACCTACATAACACTTCCAAAGTAGACAGAGGTGTTAATGTTCCAGACCTATAACAAATCTAAGTTAAAATAATAAACACCTTAACTAAAACTATACACCACACTTTTTTTCCTTTCCTTCTTTCTCTTTTTTTATTCGGACATTAAACATTAAGATACAGTGCAATTGCATAGTAATAGGACTATTTATGCATCTCTTGAAAAAAATGGCAAACAATCTGGTTTAGTGGGTGCCACAGTGCTGGTAAAGCTCCTTCTCTCAGATTCTCATCAGCCTGCTGTGTTTGTGTCCCAATATGTTAGACCATGTACTTTACACTTCCCAAGTCTGAGCAGAACTAAGGTTGTGCCTCTGGCTTTGGGCTTCTAGGCACACTCTCAGGGTGCAGATTCTCTGTTTTGCACTCCTTTCTAGGAGCTGAGAACCTGAATTCCAACTGTTTAAGCCATGTGGCTAGTTGCGACTCCCTCAGACTCCCTGGCAGCTTAAGTACACCTTTCCAAGAACTCCAACCTTGTAGGCACTCTGGCTTACAATTGAATCCTTCAGGGACATGTGATAGTTGAGGCATATAACACAGAGCCTTAGCAAAGGATCCAAAACCAATTACTCTTTTCTTTAGATAGCACAAGGAAAATACAGAGCCAGGTAAAACAGTAAAACACCTGGATGCTTTTCCCTGCCTCAGTTTCTTCTCCATTTTTGAATGCTCTTTGGAATTAGTTCAGAGTCTTTTAAGGAGTCCAGGACCCTTCCATCTTCCCATTACCTCCCACACACTGTTTCTCCTCTGGAACATGGATTCTCTTCTTGCTCCTCCATAGTGTTGCCAGGTGTCTGGCTTTTTACCGGAATGTCCAGTCAAAAAGAGACCCTGGAGGGTCCAGTCAGCATCACTGACCAGATTGTTAAAAGTCTGGTCAGCGGCGCAGTGGGGCTAAGGCATACTTCCTGCTTGGTGTGGCTCCGCGCGGCTCCCGGAACCAGCGGCATGTCGCCCCTATGGCTCCTATGGTTAGGAGTAGCCAGGGGGCTCCACACGCTGCCCCGGCCCCAAGCGCCAGCTCTGCAGCTCCCACTGATTGGGAACTGCAGCCAATGGGAGCTGCAGGGGCAGCACCTGAGGACAGGGCAGCGCTTGCAGACGGGGCAGTGTGCAGAGCTGCCTGGCTGCACCTCCATGTAGGAGCCAGAGGGGGGGGACCATGCTGCTGCTTCCGGGAGCTGCTTGAGGTAAGCGCTGCCCAGAGCCTGCACCCCAACCCCCTCCCATGCCCATATCCCGTGATATAAATTTCCAAGGGCACTAATGACAGAAGAGCAGGACATTCAGACCCATTATTTATGTACAGTTAAGAAAGTGAAGAGCAATATATAGTCAAACATACAATTTTATTAAAATAAAGATGGTTTATTGTGTCACTGTTATTTAATATTGACGCAGGTGGTAGGTATACAGGAATTCTGGCAGGAATGTTTATTTTTATGTATTTTTGAAATTACTTTGTAGAATTAACATAATTGCCCTTTCTATTGCATAGGCATGTACACATGCACACATTCTAAATTAATACAAATTGCATAAGGAGGGCAGTAACATATATTCACATACTTCCTTCCCCTGATCTATTATCTCCTTGGAATCCCAACATGGTGCATGCAGCATTCTACACATTCCAAAAAGTATTAGGTCTTCAAATAATATGCAAACTTTTATTTCTTTTATATCACACCCTCAGGCAAATTTGGTTTCCTAGTCAAACTACTAGAACATGCTGCCAAGAGTGAGAGAGTAAAAAGAACACGACTGTTCTTTAAAAAATAAAACAAAAAATTAGCAATCATCATAAAACACCAGTTGAATATGAGAAAACTTTCCCCAACAAATCAGTTATGTGGTAGGAGTGACTTTGTCTAAGTAACAGATGGGATTCTTTCAAAAAAAGTAAACTGAAGATCATCAAAGACATACAGTCACTGAAAAATGCAAAGTGTATTAGTAAATCACAACTTTAAGCTGCCAAAATATTTTCACTGGAATTCAGATGCACAATTAGCATTTCTCATCACCTTATTAAAAAGTAAAATTCAGTTGGACAGAACTTAGATTCCCCGTTTTTAAAAAAAATATTTACGGAGAACAGCAAATGGGCAACTTTAAGTGGCAAAAGTAGCTCTCAGAATTTTTGTCTCTCTTTCCACCATCAAACTGGGATTCAGCAAAAAACGGAGCTGTCTGTATCTTTAAGTAGTGAGTTGTTAGAACAAATATCCTTCAGAAATGGAAAGCTTACTGGCAGATTTGGATCTCTGGCAGAAACTGGTGAGTGGGTGAAGGAAGGAAAAACTGGCCTCCGGCATCTAAAGCACAAGGAAAAAGGAAAATATTCACAAAAGGACAGGTCCTGGACACAAGGGGGAAAGATAACTGTTCAGAAAAGACAGGTAGGCTGACATGGTAAACTGAACACAACCGGCAGAGAGCTCCAGGAGTAACTAGTAGCTTCTGATTCTGGGCAGTCCTATAAGGACCCACTCCAAATCTTTTATATTAGCTAACACATTAAGCAATCTTTCCACCTGCTCAAACCAGAAAACAGATTAACAACTGTGCTCAAAGTGAGCAACAGCTCACAAAAGCTAAACTTCTATACCTTTTCCCCAGAAAGCATAAGTGCCAATGCATCAAAATATAAACATCATACAGATTCACTTGAGCAAAAAAAATTGCAAAATAAAACAAAAGGGTAAAAGAAAATAAAACATGAATGAGAGAAGAGAACAGAGAGAAGGAAAGAAGAGAATGGTTAATTTAGGCATATACACAAACTTATTCTTGGAATGCTCATTCCTATCCCTGTGCACTTTGCTTTCTACTGTACACCCCTGTGGCAGCCGTGCAGCAATATTTCCACTATGTTTTGTCCATTTGAACATTAAGGGTAGCTATCAAGAACATTCTTTTATACTGAAGGGAAAAGAACTTTACACTTCTGTGTTTTCTGCTTCCAACTACTAGAATAGAAAGAGCATAACCAAGGCATCTAGAACTATATGGAAAAACGATAAGGGAATCAGCAATATACAAATTTGAATAATAGAAACAGTCAACTTTGCATAGATTTGTTAAGTTAAAAGAAAAAAAGGAAAGACAAGAATGAACTACTGCTATAAATTCTCCAATGTAATTATTTGTTATTCTGCTATAGGATGTCTGTGATACACCATTCCTCTCTCTATTCCCCCACTGTCCTTTGTTAGCCTTTCCTCTCAGTGTTGTCAGGTGTTTGTGTCCAACTTTTACAGCCAATATCCCCCCCAAAGCCTAGCACTGAACTCTTGGGTTTGCTAGTAGGGATGACTTGAGAATGACATTGAGAGCTTCCTCTGCCTTTGGGGAATGACTGCCCCGAAATTCACTAATTTTATATTCTTTGCGACTGCTACCTAATGCAACATTGCTGCAGTTCAGACAGTTGCACCTGAAAAGGAAATGTGACATACCATATGTTACAGCCATTTTTTAAAAAAAGTTAAACATTTTTTAAAAAATATGAAGCTACTTTTAATGCAAATTCAACAATAAAAATGTGAGTGATGTGCAGCACAAGTATGCAGCTATTTAGGTTTTAAATATTCCAACAACTTTGCCTTCTCAAAAAAGGCACTTAGTTTTTAGAACTAGATAGCACACACCAACAGACAACAGATTGTTTTATGAGAATTTATGTTAATGTTATGATCTTTTAAATATTAGAATCAAGCCTTCAAAGCACCCACCAATGCCAGGAACAATATTCATTGACTGATTAATCACTAAGAAGTCATCAGTTTTTGGTGAAGTAAATGTTTTCATCCACTATCATTCACAGCATTTTCCATGCAACCAAAATGGCTAAGTTTTAACACAATATTATACTAATCATTTCTGATACCACTTCTGGTGAACTAAAATGTTTTAAAATGCAAAGTTTTGAAAAGTAGTCACTAGTATGGCACAGCAACTACCTTTTATCACTTTGTTTACTATATGTCAATATTCTCTCCTATGTGTTATGTGCCTGTCTCAACAAAAAATGTGTCTAGTTTCTATGACACATGAGATCTGAAAATCAATTATCAGGGCCTCCATAGCCTTGTGTAGCCTTCCAAAAAACAGAAGCCTAGCTCTGCGTCAGATCCTAAAAGTGCAGAATGGGCTATACAAAATAAATTTTACTTGAATTCAAAGGTAGACTGCACATTAAGATTTACACCAATACCTCCCATCCAGCTATTAAATAAAAAGGCAAGTTGCGAAGCAGGAAAGGGTATATCAGAGGCATGGTTGAGTGCACTGCAATCCAGCAATTCTGAGCAGATGTACAGTATCTTGGGAACGATTACCAGCTGTGTAAATTAGAACAGCCCACAGGCTGCTCTGACTGAAGAAGGGACTCATGCAGATCTGTCCTGGGAAACGGAGTAGTAACAGACTCCTTGATGGCCCCTACTCTCTGCTGCAGAGAATCAGGACTGATGTGTTGACACAATGCTCTTTGCCACAGGGGACTGGTGATCAGATATAGAACCTTACAGTTTCACTTCCAAATTACATTTTCAACCTTGGTCCAGGTTGATCAAAACCACAAATTACTACTATGTATATAGGTACTTATAATGAATTAGAACAGCAGCATTATTTAACTAATTCTCCTTAACATCCAGATGACCACATGGATTCAGTAAGTACTTAGGACATTTCCAAAATAAACATATACAAATAAGATTTTGTTGCTCTACAAAACAAACAACACTGACTCCATGCAGCTCAGAAGGTACAACATATGGTTCCCAACATCAGCTAGGCTGTATCACAGGAATTAGACTGGATCTTCATATTAATTTTTTGTGGAGATGTTACTGTGGAGATGTATAACAGTGGAACCTACTGTTAAGGCTTCATGGAAACAGAGGATTGGAGTAGAGACCTACATGCATTCTGTTGGTGTTTCACCACATCCATTTTTATTATGTACTTCCTCCTCCTTCTCTTTGAACCCAATTCAATTAAAACTGCCTGTCTCCGAATACACATGCTAGGTTTCTTTGTAAAAGTTCATAGATGTGCAGCCTTTAAGGCCAGAAGAGACCATTAAAACATCTAGTCTGTCTTCCTGAGTATCAGAGGGAATTAAATTTCACCCCATTACCCTGTATTGAGCCCAATTACTTCTGTCTGACTAAAGTGCATCTTCCAGAATGGCATCCAGTCTTGATTTTAAGAGGTTGAGAGGAAGAATTCGCCATTTCCCTTGGCAGTTTGTTCTAAAAAAATTGTGCCTAATTTCTAATTTGAATTTGTCTGGGTTCAGCTTCCAGCCACTGCTTCTTGTTAGCCTTTCTCCAATACATTAAGGATCCCTTATAGTACCCCATACTTTCTCCCCATGAAGATATTTATACATTGTAATCAAGTCACTTCTCAGTTTTCTTTCTGATAAACTATGCCAACTAAAATCTAAATTAATTCCATTTGACAAAGTTTTAGCAGTCCTCATCACCTAGAAAAGATGAAAAGAGCATTTAAAAAAAATCCTAATGTCCTGCCACCAGTGACAGATACATAACATGAGCTACCGAAATGTTAGCTTTCTTATGTATGTATTTTTAAGCTTACGTCTTAGTGATTTTTCACTCTGTAGACAATAAGCAGTAAGGTGTTGTTGATTAACCTCCAAAAGCTGTCTCCTTGTGTGGATTCTGTGTATGGTCATGTTGAATCCATCAGGTATTAGCACTTTTTCCTACTTTACATCTGTGAGTTTCAAGGAAGGAAGAGTTACCTGTCTTCAGATCCATAAAAGAACAAGCAGTGGAGGAGAACCAACTAAGTTTTGCAGATGATATAAGTAGACTGTTGTTCTCCTGAATCAAGATTGACTTTAGTGGCAGGTGAGTTGAAGAGGCCCAAGGCAGCACTTCTTTGGCAAAACTGCAGCGCTCCAAACTGCTGTAGCTTAAAGCATTTAATTATTCCAATAATTATGGTATGATTTATGTTCAGAATATTTATACAGTTTATATTAGAAAGAGGAAATACCTGAAAGTTGTGTGTTTATACCAGGAACCTTGTTTAATAACTGTTACTGCAGAAGGAAAGCTTGACGTTAAACTGATGTGTCTTGTGCCAAAAAAACTGCATTAAATAAAATGCTAACATTTTGTTTAGAAATTTTGGTTTTATATTTTGATGATAGTTGTACTTGCGTAAAGCAATGTTGCAGGAAAAAAGTCTCCACAGTTCTCTGGAAAAGTAAATATCTTTTTAAAAATAACTTATTGTGGAAAAATTTTCCATGCAAAAGTGAGATTCTGCAGGATTCTCATCACTGTAGTTCGCTTCCACAATTTTATTTTATTTTACTTTTAACCTGTAGTTAGTTTTCCTTCTGCAATTTTCTTATTGGGTGCAGACACAAATGGCATTAGGTAGTTTTGTACACTCTTTCTAAAAACACCAGTTCTCTTCTTCAATCCATGATGTTTCACATCAAGGAAATATACTGGTGATTTACTAATAGTACAAATCAGGACTAAACAAAAGCAATTCGTCCAAAATAAGACGAAATTAGTGCTGAATTGAAGAAAATTGGTCGTCTCACTGTTGTCAAAAGAGCAATCTTAACTTTTACAAAAACTAAGGAAAATAATTTAAAAGAAACAGAAGATAAATGTTCATAGTCTAATTATTTTACCTAGAATTTGTTTTTAAAAGGTGGCATATAAGCAAAGATAGTTCTCTAATCAGTAGCCAATTGCATAGAATAGTTGTATTTTGTCAGTTTTTAAAGTGCTAACTTCCGCTAGTTACTCAATTTTAATTGTCCCTGGCACAATTTTTACATAAAATATGTTTAATATATTTTTCTCCAAATTATCAGTAATTAAAGTGATAAACACAAGAACCGCTGCTTAGGTGAACTTGTGACGTGTTGTGGCAAACCATATCTTATTGTAATCAGAAAGATGTTTGACAATGTGAAAAACAAAATCAATACAGAAGAAATGTTCTTTTTGTTCAAAGGTGCTGTGTTTTGAAAATATTGCCATGTAGCATTTACGGTAACAGCTGTACAGTTAAACTTTAGGCACAAACTGAACTGCAGAGGATCTGCCGCATAAATAAAATTCCCATGGCAACTAAATGTGCTACTAGATAACAGAGAAAAAAGGATTTATGTGTTTGCTGAGCTGTCTTGCCCTAAAGGAATTCTCCAGGCAAATGCAGGCCACCTGCCACATGTTATATTAAGCACAGCCTTCTGGACTTATTTTCAAATCTACAGCAAAAAGGTCCAACAACTTTTATTTGAAAGTTTCATTGCTCCTTATTTCCATCCCCTCCAAAATAAACAGTTCATTCTTCAATATGCTTCCTATATCTTGACGCAGATAATTACTAATTAATGTGTTTATGCTTCTATCTTTTCTTGACCACATTAAAAGCAACACACAAGTATAAAACCCCAAAAGCGATCAATCATGCTGAATAGTCATATATGTTCTTTTTATTACAATTTAATTTAGAAAATAAACCATTAAAACATTGATTTTCCCCCAGCCCCCTTCAGAAAGAATAGTCTATCTCTAAATACTATATGGAAAATGTTTGGGTCATTAACATACTACTTTTATACAACCCACAAATAGATCATTATTGACTAGCTTGTACATCAAAAGGGCTCTTTTTTTCTCCCCTTCACATCCAGAGAAAGGGTATTTTTCATATTAAAGTAATGTTAGCCTTCATTGCTAAAACAAAAGCACTGTTTGGAAATGTTAAGGTTGGAATATTGTATTTGGAAATCTGAAGACCACACAAATATCTACAGGTGGAGAAAAATATAACCATCTAATAGGCAATAGACAAAATTACTGTTTGCAGATTGCTACTAGTACCACTAAATTATCAAAAAGCATGAGATCTATTCAAAAAAGATATAATTCGAATAGTATATTCCTTGAAATTTTCAGTCATTGACGTTTAGGTAAAAAGCTTAAGAAACTATGTTCTAAAAGCATACCTTCCCATGGGATAAAATTCTCAAGTAAACCCAGACCTACTTTTTGCTGCACTTTTCCCTCACGCAGGAAGGGCTTGTGGCCTTTTGAAGAGGGGCAGAGGACACTGCCTCTGGACAACACAGAGCTGAAGGATCTGTAATGAAAATGTGTCCCATTTCCAAGGATTCTGTGAATCCATGTGGCTGACTCCATGCCCTGCCTCAGTTGTTGCCACCTGTTCTATCTCCTGAAGCTACACCAAAACAATACCTTCCCACAGCCTCCAAAGGAGGGGGAAGATGCAGAATAAAAGATAGAAACAGCATTAATTTTAGTGCAGGCTTCTTCTTTTCTCATTAGAGGGGAACATACAATGTAGAGTGCTCATTCCCCATCTCTACCCTGGCCTGGCCTTCTCTTCTCAAGTTCAGTCTGCATTACGGGCCTGAAACACAGTCCACTGAAGTTTGATCAGGCTTAACATTAGCATGATGAGGCTTCTGCCAGCTCCCATGATGTGGGGAGGTGTATAGCATAGAACTCCACTTTCTTTTACTCTCCCTTGCTTCCCTTCATGTAACAAAATTACAAAAGTATCCCTAGTATTTTAACAACAACAAAAAAGAGAGAGATTCATTTATTTTAATAAACTATAATGTTGCAATGGCCACCAGAGCTTAATCTGTACTCAGGACATTTGTAAAATACATCATGTTACTGTTGGAAAGGGGTGGGAGATGGAGGAATATCACTCAGTTTTAGTTGTATAAACAAACATGTAGCACTGGCAATACACCTGTAAGCTCATATCACTAAAGCAAAACATGATGCAATGTACTTTTGTATTACACACAAGCACACAAAATAATCAAACAGCATATACCTCAACATTATTTAGGCTGTTTGCAGGGAATACATTTCTGTACCAGTTTATTAATAGTAATAGTTTGTATTCTCTAATGAATCAAATCTGAATTAAAAAAATGTAAAAGGAAAACTAAAAGACCAGCATAAGTTTTACTTTAACTTGAGCTTTGTTAGATGCGACCATATAAAGTACTTCACCAATAGATATGACAAATGCACTTTATATTTCAATGTGTCAAGCCATTTCAATGCTTTGGAACTATGTTGAAGCTGGCAGCCAAGGAGACTATATTAAATTTTTCTCTGGAATTGACTTCAATTCTGTACTGAATTATTGGAATTTTAGTGACCCTAAAAAAGCCTGTCAAAAATAATATTCAACACTGTTTTCAAATCTAATGCTCTATTACACATACTTCATATAAAATAATATAGTTTCAATATAAGCAAACCAGTCAAGAACAACATTATATTTGTACTTATAATTTTAGATATATTTTATATTGATTTGTCACAGCAGATTTTAAATGTACTTGCTCCTTAAGAGAAAATTCAGAGGCTGTGTTTTGTGATTCAATAGCTTTCTTGTGGATTTGATAGAGTTACCGTCTGTTCTGAAATAAATAAAAAACATTTACCACCACAGGACAGCAAATACATAAATAGCTATATCAAAGCTTTGATTTTTCCAGACTCTTGTATTTCTGCATATTACAAAATTAACTTAAGAATTTTCTAGCAGCAGAAAAACATTTGCATTTGGACACCAATTAAGTCCTTCCCACTCTTGATGCCCATTACAGTGCTCTCGCTATATTGCAGAATACAAAAACAACGGAACTAGTTTTTTAAATAAACTTTTATTCATTGGTTTATGCTTTTCCTTAATGCTTCTAGGTTTCTAAACAACTGTTTTACTAGAATTAGTACTAATGCAAGAATTTTAAAAAATAAGCTTTCAGTTTTCTTGTCCACTAATAATTTCCACCTATTTCGTACTATTGTCTTACTAATAATATGAAATACTGGATGCACATCATGGAGAAGTGCATAATACTGCATCTATTGAGATCTTATGCTTTCACATCCACTGATGTGATGGAAGCATAGAAGTCAAAAAATCTTCATCTTCAGTTAAATAAGGGAATTCAATTGTACATCACAGCTCAGGAGGAGGCATGGTTAAATCTATAGCAGCTTGGTAAGCAACACAGAGAGCCCATCAGCAGCTTTACTATATGACAGACCCAGAGGCAACTCGAGAGCTGTCAGCACAACTGCCTGTGAAGCTCACGAGGGAAGCAATAGCCAATTATGCCCCATGACCTGCTACTAGAGAAAACAGTGAGAAAGCTAACAAATCAAGGGCTGTTTTTAAGCCCTTTCAGAGAAACCATAAAGTTTGAATTTTATTTAACAAAATATGCTTCTCTCTTTCATTTAAACCTTTTAAGAACAGGATTGGGATTTCAGTGACACAGTTAACACAAGAGTAGTATTGGCAAGTCTCAGTAAACAGCCTTAGTCCAAACCTTGCCACGCTGGATAAAAATATGGATGCAATATATATGAAAACTAACCCATAGCAAGGCTACTATTTATTTGCAACTGCAAAGGAGTAATGGCCTTGTAGTTAAAGAACAAGACTAAGAGCCACTTCCCTACCTCTGCTACAAACTTTCTACATGAGGTTTGAGCAAATTGCTTAGGGTATGTCTATACAGCAGCTGGGTGGAGTAATTCCCAATATGGGCAGATGCAGCTTGAGCAGAGGTAGCATGTGTAATCCTTAAATAGAGTAAGCAGCTGCAGCAGCTTGGGATAGCTATCCAAGTACGTACCCACAGGGTTGGGTGGAATTGTACTTGGCAGGTAGCCTGAGCCACCCACAGCCACACTGTATTTTTAGCATGCTAGCTGAAGCAGAGCTAGCATATGCATGTCTACTCATCCTGGGAATTACACCTCCCAGCCGCTGTATAGACCAGACCCTTTGGGGTTGATCCTGCAGCACTGAAACCAGTGGCATTTTTGCCATTTACTTCAGTGAGAGTAGGATCAGGCTCTCAATTTCTCTGGGTTAAATTGACCATCAAATTAAGGGTCCTCAAAATAGGTCTTAAATGCATCTTATGCAGTGGATAGGCTGTGTGCTGGCCCGCTGAATTTCATCCTCTGTGTTCCAGTTTCCCCATCTCTAACATGGGGATAAGAATATCTAATGCATGCAGGTATCATGAGAATTAATTCATTTATGTTTATCACATGGTTTGAAATCCTTCAATGGAAGATGCAACAGAAGTACAACGAATTACTAATGCATTAGACTGACATTATATGTTGTTCAAGTATATTAGATATTACCACTGACAAAATGAATGAAGCGTAACATAAATAGCTAAAGATGGAGATTAAATTAAACATTTGCCTCTCACCAAAAACAACCACTTCCACCACAAAAGGAACTGAAGTAATTGACATGCTTGTTTTAACTATTCTGAATTCAGAACACAAGTGAATTGAATGTGAGAGAGTTTTATTGAGTGCAGATGCAGTGTTTCAAGATGACGACTAGGGCCAGTTTTACTGTACTGTGACCACAATATAATTTGTGGGGTTAGAGGGAGACAGCAAACACATGATGTTCTACAGGAAGGTTATAACCGGTTTTGTTGCGCAAGCAGCAGGGGGGTTGCTGAGTCTGCCCTTGAAAAGCTTTCTGAAAATGACGGGGACCTTTAAAGTTCCTGTATGAAATATTAAGCCAGACACATTTAAAGGCATCAATCCTGCAAACATTTATGCATGTGTTCAGCTTTAACCATATAAGTAGCCCCACTGCAGTCAATGAACTGCTCATACATTTAAAGTTAAGCATTTATGCAAAGGTTTGCAGAATTAGGCCCCAATTATTTTTGTGAAAATCAAAGTCCACAAAAAGATACAAGGGTTTCTAAAAGTTTACGAGCCAAATTCTTCACTGTTGTCAACAGACTTGCATGAGTGTAGCTTAGAAAAGGAGGATTCTGCCTCTTCCCTTCTGTTATATGTTTTCGTTAAAGTCAGTTGCATACCCAAGAATAAAAGGGGAGAGGGTTTTTGAAAAGCTGGTTCAAAAAAAGAACAGAAACAGCATATCAAGAGGATAAAATAAATAAATTTAATAAAAAGGCAGAAATATTTTCTTGAAGCAAGATGACTAAACTTTTGCTTTGGAAAATACAAGAGGCATATATTTGCTTGACTTCAATTAAGCACCAACTCTTCCAATGACTTTGGCTCAGAGTATTCCCTGTGGAGCTGCGCACAAGGGCCCAGCACCTGTAGATTTTTTCTTTACTTGAGTAATGAGAGGGGAGGCTGCTTCCCCTGCATCATACTTCCTTTATCTAGACCCCATACAATATTTAATGGGGTTAGGGATCTAAGTGGGAAGAGGAGACAGGCTGGATGGTGACACCATGTGCACCCACCTCCTTTTCCACAAACCCAGGCCTGCAATCTAATGATAGGTTCATAGAGCCTCAGGGGATAATTTTTGAAGAGAGATTCCCCCAAGCTGTGGATCCCTTATTTGGGAAAATTCTGAAAGCAGCAGCCAAGAAAGCACTGTCAGCACAGTTTCACTTGAGTCCTGTCGCCAGTGAAGTTGAAAAGATAGCAGGGGGCAAGGAAGCAGAATGAATGCAAAGAGCCTCTATCAAGATGTCTTGGGCCTCTAGCAGATACCCCAAAATTACCATGGATCTTAGAAGATTGAAGAGTTCTGCAGAGGAACCCCACACAGACGTATGATCTTTGAAAATTCCATGAAGGGAACTTAATTAAGTTTCCCATCCTCTATCATGAGGCCTTTCATATAGCAGAACAATCTGGCCCTTTAATAAAATATTCTTGAATGGTTTCAATGACAGACTAGTCAATACTTGTTACCATGCTGTATCTTCATCAGATTACATCCAAAAAAAGTGTCCACATTTCCCTACTACTCCCTAATTTCAGGAACAGGTTCTGATCAATATTTCTCTAAAACAACAAAGCATGCTCAATATGTAAGTCATTTTTGAGACTGCATCAATTGCAGCAACTTACAACCTGTCTAATAACTCAAGGCTAATGAAAATTAGCTGTTGCCACGTCTGGTAATTAATCTGGATATTATCTATCCGTGCCCAAGTTATAACAACAAGGGACAGTTTTTGCCATGCTGTCACAATCCATGTAATTTAATTTTTGAGAATAAGAAAGGTTTTCTTTTTAACCTTTATTCTGACTATTAAATGGTAAAACACATCATCCTCTACAATTGGTTCAAGTAGTCAAGAAGTTTGAAATACTGTATTTTGGGAACACTACAATATCTTTTATTCTAGGGCCGAACCATAAAGAATCTTTTAATTCATAACACTCATTCAATTACCCAAGTAACTGGAATTTTGAACAACAAAAATGTGTCTTTGTCTTATTTCTGTGCCTTGGGGCTCAAACAAAGCTGCAGAAGCCCTTATAAATCAATTTCGGGGAGGCTTACATTGCTTTTGCTGGATTTTCATGATGGAGAATATAAACATATTTGTGTTTATTTATTGTTTGTAAATTTAGTGTTCATGAAAGTTGCCTGATTCCCTGCCATGGAAAGTGGAATTCTCTGCTTATTAACTGAAGTATTATAATACAGGCAGCAGTAATAGAAACTTAGCTACACCATCCTAGCAATGTGTCTTAACTTTAACTTGGAAAAACCATCAAGACAGTTAGTAGTTCAAGTTTACATACCAAGTACCAATAGATGAAGGGTATAATTGTAGTGGTGTTTTTTGTGAAGCGGACAATTATACTGAAACAGATACATAATGGTCATAAATTTCAGGCACAAATCACTTGAACTGGATTCAGAAACTATGTTTCACAGTATCCCACTTCATAATAAAAGGACTCAGTAGAATACGCACATACACAATTTGTGGATTCCAGATTTGAGACCCCCAACAATTTATATTATAAACAACCACCAATAATAACAAATCACAGTCCAGAAGTGGAAAGTAGATACTTGATGTTGGATACAAGTATATAAAAAGTAATGTATTGCTGCCTTTGTATTTTTAACAAAAAAGTAAAGATTGTAACAATTCACCTCTTTACTTTAAAAAATAGAGACCTTCCAATGCAGTACAGCCTCCTCTCCACACAGTGGCTGACTTCCCATTATATCAGAAGACAAATATATTCCAATGTGAGTGATGGAAAAATCAAATAATAAATTTGTGTGATACACTGAACATGGACTATAACTGATGAGGTAAATATTTCTGAATATCAGCTGGAAAATATTTCATTGCTACATATTTGGGATTATGTACATCAAAACAAAGTTGGTGAGTGGGGCATTTTCCAAGCCTAATGAGAACAATTAAGCCAATAAATGACTGCAGTTAAGACTTTCAGCTGTGACACTCAGCTATACTGCAGACATTTTTGGATGCTCCTAGGGACAACTTTGTTGCTCTCCCTTCTGTGCTTCCTGGAAGAGACTAAACAAAGATTAAACAAAGTCACTGTTCCAAACAACATCAACAAAATGGAAGTCCTCCTTCAAGTTAACATCTTGTAGGTTAGCATGGGAGGGTACTGTAGGAGAACCACCAAATGACAAGCTCTCAGTATCTGCTGCTATCTTCACTGCTTATTGCTAAGGCTATGTTTTAGTCATAGGTATTTTTAGTAAAAGTCATGGACAGGTCACAGACAGCTAACAAAAATTCACAGCCCACGGCCTGTCCATTACTTGTACTATAGACCCCTGACTAAATCTTGAGTGCTCTGGGGCATGGGGAAGCCCGGCAGCTCTGCGGGTGCTTTGGGGGTGGAGGGCAGCCTGGGGGAGCCATGGATGTGTTGGGAGTGGGGGGAGGTGGTGCGCAGCCCAGGACCCCTGCTGTTGTGGGGAGGCGGGGCAGCAACATGCAGACTGGGACTACCATTGCTGCAGAGGAGGTGGGGAGCACGGTGGCCCGAGACTATCCCAGCAGTGGCCAGTGCACCTGGCCCAGGGGCTTCCCAAGCTTCTCAGGTGGCCCTTGGGCCAGCCGCTGCAGAAGTCACCGAGGTCCAGGAAATTCAGGGAATCTGTGACTTCCATGACCTCAGTGACAGACTCGCAGCCTTACTTATTGCATGGGGGCAGGGAGGGGATATCACTATTGAAAATGATAGAGTATGTGTCAGTTACAGAACTCCTAGTCTGTGAGTACTGGTATTGCTGCTTTTTCTGATACTCAGCTCAGGTCCTACAGTTGTTCAACTTAGTTTTGAATTTCTCTTATTTTAGACCCAAGAGGACTTCTTCTCAGTGGTACCTCAACATAGCCTATAATTTTGTGAAAGCAACTGACAGGTGTCACAAACACAAGCTATTTCTAAATGGATATCATCTCATCAGTGAGTGCTGCACAACCACACAAGAAAACAGCAAGGAGGATCTCCTTCCCCACGCGCTACAGTAGGGGCATCACTCAGCAGCTGCTAGTCTAGCCTCTTCGCTGGAGCAGCCGCCAAGACCCTAGCAACTCTACAAGCAGGAGGGCTGAGTGAGGGGTGTGGTGTCAGGACTTCTGGTCTGACATGTAAGCCCATATAAACCAAGTCATATATAAGTGAGGAACAAATCTTATTTCCTAGTTTATACAGTAGAATCACAGTGTTTTCATGTACAGAAGGTTTTCCAGACCAGGGGAGAAAGCAGGATTTTCCTCATTTTATGTGCAAACAACATTTGCATACAATTTCAGAATGTGAGAGAAATCAACTCATCTCAAGCACAATCACACCAGGTACAAGGCACCAGAAGACATTCTTCTGGACTTTTTTTTTTTTTTTTTTAAGAGACATCTACCGCCCTTTATACTACTTCAAAAGCTATATATATACACACGTACACACACACACACACACACTACTGTTTGCGTAACTGCCATCAACACTCATTTGCTGTGAAACAGCAAATGGTATAGTAGCACTTTTCCTGCAATAGGGCAATGTACTCAGGAAGTACTATGCAAATCACTTGACTGAGCTTCCTAAATATGTGCCCCTCGCGATAGAGGAGGGGACTGGAGCCAGGCCTATAAATCCTTTCTCACAGCAAAAACCAGATACCTGCTTTTAGATCCAGGGTTCTTCCACAGTTCACCCATATGCCCTTTATGGAAGCAAGGCTTCCTTAAGAGAGACAGGGTTTCCTGTGATGCTTGCTCATCACACCTCCAACTCCCAAAAGATTTTAAGGTCAGAGACTGGATAGCGCTGGTTCCACCAACAATATTTACCACAAGGCTTTCCTTGAACCATTGTGCTGCAGTTCACACAACTATCTGGTGAGATGATGGCACTAGATCTATAACTTTTCAGTACACTGATTTTGGGTGACTAATCAATTTTTGTACCTGAAATAAGAAGTCTCCTCAAGAACATTGTCTTTATCAGAGGGTCCTAACTGGAGTTTTAAAACTTCCCAAGAAGATTGTTGTGGGAGTCATTTATTATATCAGTGACATCAAGATCAATACCGATTTTATACCTACCTTTCGGTCTTTGGGTCCCCAAGTGGTTTCCCTTACGCAGGAAAATCGTGACTTTAAACAGCTGAATTCAAACAAACCTGAATGGAATTTCATGGGACAAAGAAAAGGTACTTCTCTAATCTGAGGGCTCTTTTCTCCCTGATGAACTAAGGTGCAATCATTTTTTTTATTCTAGATATACTTGATTGGGTCCAACCAGGCTAGGCTTAAAAAGCCTACTCTTAGCCTGTATTAATACAGCTAGCACATAAAAACTTTTCTTGCCTTCTTCCACAACCACTGCTCACTCAAAACTAATAAAAAGAAAATGAGTACTTGTGGCACCTTACAAACTAACAAATTTATTTGAGCATAAGCTTTCGTGAGCTACAGCTAATTAGAGTGGTAACAGCTAATTAGATCCCACCATTTTTTATTTGTAGTTGGGATTATGTTTTCCACTGTGTATTTCTTTGCATTTATCAGTGCTTCTTTGTTATCAGTTCATTCTTTAACTACCATTCCCACACTGCCCTATCTACTGGCCAGTACCCACCCAGAGCTGCCTGCCCCTCACAGTCATTATTTCATGAATCATATCGACATCCACAATTTATAAAGAGAAAGGAGAAATGTATACAAATTCACTGCCTACTTTTATGGTGTCACTGCTGCTTTGAGTGCATAATTCCTGCTGTTTACAGGTAAATACGTTGCTTTCAATGGTCTTTTCAATTCCTGTTTCCTGCTGCACTTCCCGCCGTTGTGCCCCACCATGCTGGGCTGCCTGCCTCGCATTATTATAGGACTATTTCATGAAAGTTGTGAATAGCCACAGTTTTAAAGAAAATCCCAAATCTCTCTTAGTTCTCATCACTACTTTCTGTTTCTATGATGACACTGATTCACCTTTTCTTGCCCAACTTAGCTCATACATAGCCTCTCACTCTCTTTTAAGTTTATCTGAACTCAGATAATTTCCTAATAACATGCCCACCAAATATAATATCAGCTTATTTGCTCATCTCTACCCAATACAGCTAAATGTTTAAGTCCACATAATGAAAAAATAATAATATACTTGTGAGCCTTCCGACTTTTAAGCATAATTTCTTTGACATGTAGAAATAAATAGACTGTGTGAAGTGGCACCCTTTAAAAAGGTGAATCCCAAACCGGAAACATACAAGTGCAGGGGAAGGCCAAGTTGCCTGCTAACTTCACTACAGTTGGAGCTCCTAGAATTCTGCAGTACTGAAGGGCTTATTTCCACAGCTATCTTAACTATATACTGCAGCAATTTTATCTAATAAACATAATGTTGTTTGTGATGTGCATGGTTATTTTAAGCAATCTCCTCCTACCCCCACCGCCACCCCAAAAACCTGTTGTACTTGTGTTTGGCCAACGCGCATTAAACACCATCTTAACAGAAGCAATCTCACCACTGACACCCTGATGTGAAAAGCTTTTTGCGGTTTCCCAAAATGTTAGACGTTCTTATTAAAATATAAGATGTTCTCATAGTGTCTAACCATTTGTGTGTGCAATTGCAGTAAATGTGGATGCAACTGTGGATGCATGCTACTACCTATTTCCATGCCCAACTTTGCATGACAAATAACAGGATAAAAGGGCAAAGGAAGGAAAGTAAAGATAACGAAAGTTTTTTTCTTAAAGTGACTCAATCAACTCTGTTATTCCAGATCCACAACCTAGCCTTCATCAGTTGACTGATTCCTTACAGCTGTCACAACAGAAGTGGGTCTTGTGGAGAGATGTGAAGGAGGACTTTACAGATTATTTTAGGAAACATTCATAAGGTGCAGCATATAAAAAAGCAAAAGACAAGGGCCCTGGAGAAGATTAAATCTGATTCAGTGGAAAAAATAAGATGACAGTGGTGGGATTCAAAGGGGAAAGTGCCATGGCCAGTACAACTTGAAGAAAGAATCTCTGCACCTATATCTTGAATTGACTGCTGAAGTGTGTGTCAGGAAGCCCACAGAGGATGAGAAAGTTGTAGTAATTAAGGAAGGATATAAGGAGGGCCTAAATAAGAGTTTTATTGGTGTGGACAGAAAGGCTGGATTTTGGAAGTAGCAGCAATGGGATTCAGACAAGGCTTGTATTTGTGTAGCATAGGAGTGGTGTAATCAAAGATGAGGTCACAGGTCTCTGACATGGAGAATGGTGGTGTAGTCAGTAGGGTTGCCAACTCTGGTTAGATCTGTGGACCTATTATTCAAAGAAACCAACATTTCAGATAAGCATGGATACATTTTTCTATTATTTTTTCGTGCTAAAGTTCACAGATCTATTACAATTGGATTTTCAGATCAGTGAACCTCCAGAGTGGGAAGCACTTTAAATGTGGACACCCAAAACAAGATACATTATATCAAATATCTCCTCTATCTAACCCTGGGTGCTAAGGCATGGAGACTTCTGCCAATAAAAGGAAATGGCATTGGCCAGACTGGTTGACCAATATGGAGAATTTGGAGAACATGCGTATTGGTTCAGGCCATGTGACTGTTTAGCAGAACTCAATACTGGAGGCATGACTACTCTGCTCTTAGACTGCCCGTGCTCCTAAACATTGGGATTCGATGCTTTACCGAAGGAAGAATGTGTCTCTGAATTAAAAAGTACAAACTGTACCGACTGGAGACAGTAGCCATTAGGACACCTATTCTAATCAACAGGAAGTATACTGACACCTCCTGCAGGGGTTCAATCTGGTAGTACTACAAGCAGCAGGACAAAGTTCTAAGATCATACTCTGATATTGTGGGATTAAAATAAGATTGATGCATTGAAGGAAGCATTTAAGTTAGGATTTGTACAAAGCTTCCTTTTTCTTTAACAAAATGAGATTACAGAGACTTGACTTTTTTTTTGCTTCTCCTTATGCAGCCACAATACAGCCCTACTGGTATGTAGACACTCAAGGTTATGTTTAACGTATCAGTTCAACTGAGGACTGAAGGGGCATAGGTCAGCATTCACATCACACCCCGATGCCGGGGAAGCTAATGATCCAACCAGGGGACCAAATACAGTGATTAATCCTGGTCACATGTCATCTGAGGCATGCTGCACATACACTAAAAATAACTGGGGACTTTTCACCAGCCAGTAGAATAAGATCTAGTTGTTATTTCTCTTTTGTGGTTCCTGAGACCAATGCTTATATAATCCAAGTTCATTCTAAATCTGAAGAGGAGGGAGGGAGCTGTCCCAGACGGAGGGCTGGTTTTGCAATAGCGGACCTCCTCCATACCATAGACTCATCTGAAGATCTGATGCTAGGTTAATCAAGCCTGAGAGAGTCATAGACTTTGCAGCCAGAAAGACAAACAGTTTCACTGCCATTCTCTTGTTTGTGTCTTTCCGTATTGACCTAGGTAGCAGTGAAAAGGGTGAGACGAAATATATACAGGGACATTGTCCAGCTATGTGAGATGTCATTCACCGCTTTACATCCATCACATCACACACAGAGAAGTGGCTGCATCTTTATTTACTGTTTAGAACAGGAAGAGGTCAATCACCAGCCTACCAAATTCACTTATGATGAACAAGATATTTCTGAAAAAAGAAAAGGAGTACTTGTGGCACCTTAGAGACTAACAAATTTATTAGAGCATAAGCTTTCGTGAGCTACAGCTCACTTCATCGGATGCATTTGGTGGAAAAAACAGAGGAGAGATTTATATACACACACACAGAGAACATGAAACAATGGGTTTATCATACACACTGTAAGGAGAGTGATCACTTAAGATAAGCCATCACCAACAGCAGGGGGGGAAGGAGGAAAACCTTCCATGGTGACAAGCAGGTAGGCTAATTCCAGCAGTTAACAAGAATATCAGAGGAACAGTGGGGGGTGGGGGGGGGGGGAGAAATACCATGGGGAAATAGTTTTACTTTGTGTAATGACTCATCCATTCCCAGTCTCTATTCAAGCCTAAGTTAATTGTATCCAGTTTGCAAATTAATTCCAATTCAGCAGTCTCTCGTTGGAGTCTGTTTTTGAAGCTTTTTTGTTGAAGTATAGCCACTCTTAGGTCTGTGATCGAGTGACCAGAGAGATTGAAGTGTTCTCCAACTGGTTTTTGAATGTTATAATTCTTGACGTCTGATTTGTGTCCATTCGTTCTTTTACGTAGAGACTGTCCAGTTTGGCCAATGTACATGGCAGAGGGGCATTGCTGGCACATGATGGCATATATCACATTGGTAGATGCGCAGGTGAACGAGCCTCTGATAGTGTGGCTGATGTGATTAGGCCCTATGATGGTATCCCCTGAATAGATATGTGGACAGAGTTGGCAACGGGCTTTGTTGCAAGGATAGGTTCCTGGGTTAGTGGTTCTGTTGTGTGATGTGTGGTTGCTGGTGAGTATTTGCTTCAGATTGGGGGGCTGTCTGTAAGCAAGGACTGATCTGTCTCCCAAGATCTGAGAGAGCGATGGCTCGTCCTTCAGGATAGGTTGTAGATCCTTGATGATGCGTTGGAGAGGTTTTAGTTGGGGGCTGAAGGTGATGGCTAGTGGCGTTCTGTTGTTTTCTTTGTTGGGCCTGTCCTGTAGTAGGTGACTTCTGGGTACTCTTCTGGCTCTGTCAATCTGTTTCTTCACTTCAGCAGGTGGGTATTGTAGTTGTAGGAATGCATGATAGAGATCTTGTAGGTGTTTGTCTCTGTCTGAGGGGTTGGAGCAAATGCGGTTATATCGTAGCGCTTGGCTGTAGACAATGGATCGAGTGGTATGATCTGGATGAAAGCTAGAGGCATGTAGGTAGGAATAGCGGTCAGTAGGTTTCCGATATAGGGTGGTGTTTATGTGACCATCGCTTATTACCAAATGCATCCGATGAAGTGAGCTGTAGCTCACGAAAGCTTATGCTCTAATAAATTTGTTAGTCTCTAAGGTGCCACAAGTACTCCTTTTCTTTTTGCGAATACAGACTAACACGGCTGCTACTCTGAAACCTGTGATTATGCAAGGCACTGAATTTAGCCGTATAGAGTGGAAATCTGTCAACTTCATGAAAAAACTCGCACAGATACAGACAGACATCATCTTCCTCTCCAAATGCAAACAGATGGACATCATACCGAAAGGACTGAAGGTAAAAAATCCATTACAATCTACATACCACACAGACTATGCTGACAGCTTGTGCCACACACTCTCAAGGAAACTGCGGAACCACCTGATCAACATCCTCTACAGCAAACAGGGAAAGATTAAGAATGAGCTCTCAAAACTGGATACTCTCATAAAGAACCAAACTTCCACACAAACTTCCTCGTGGCTGGACTATACAAAAGCTAGACAAGCCATTTACAAAACACACTTTGATTCTCTACAAAAGAAAAAGGACACTAAGCTATCTAAACTACTATATGCCACAAGGGGCCACAACAATGGTTCCCGTAACCCACCCAGCAATATTGTTAATCTATCCAACTATATTCTTAGCCCAGCGGAAGAATCTGTCCTATCTCGGGGCCTCTCCTTTTGCCCCTCCACCCCCACGAACATGATACAGTTCTGTGGTGACCTAGAATCCTATTTTCGACGTCTCAGACTCAAGGAATATTTCCAACACACCTCTGACCAACATATTACCCCACAGAGACCTTCCTGCCAACACTACAAAAAGAAGGATTCTGGGTGGACTCCTCCTGAAGGTCGAAACAGCAGCCTGGATTTCTACATAGACTGCTTCCGCCGACGTGCACGAGCTGAAATTGTGGAAAAGCAGCATCGCTTACCCCATAACCTCAGCCATGCAGAACACAGTGCCATCCACAGCCTCAGAAACAACTCTGACATCATAATCAAAAAGGCTGACAAAGGAGGTGCTGTCGTCATCATGAATAGGTCGGAGTATGAACAAGAGGCTACTAGGCAGCTCTCCAACACCACTTTCTACAAGCCATTACCCTCTGATCCCACTGAGAGTTACCAAAAGAAACTACAGCATTTGCTCAAGAAACTCCCTGAAAAAGCACAAGAACAAATCCGCACAGACACACCCCTGGAGCCAGGACCTGGGGTATTCTATCTGCTACCCAAGATCCATAAACCTGGAAATCCTGGACGCCCCATCATCTCAGGCATTGGCACCCTGACAGCAGGATTGTCTGGCTATGTAGACTCCCTCCTCAGGCCCTTCGTTACCAGCACTCCCAGCTATCTTCGAGACACCACCGATTTCCTGAGGAAACTACAGTCCATTGGTGATCTTCCTAAAAACACCATCCTAGCCACTATGGATGTAGAAGCCCTCTACACCAACATTCCACACACAGATGGACTACAAGCCGTCAGGAACAGTATCCCCGATACTGTCACGGCTAACCTGGTGGCTGAACTTTGTGACTTTGTCCTGACCCATAACTATTTCACATTTGGTGACAATGTATACCTTCAAATCAGCGGCACTGCGATGGGTACCCGCATGGCCCCACAGTATGCCAACATTTTTATGGCTGACTTAGAACAACGCTTCCTCAGCTCTCGTCCCCTAATGTCCCTACTCTACTTGCGCTACAATGATGACATTGATGACCTAGCGGATCTTAAACATAAAAAAGAAGCTTACAAGAAGTGGAAGGTTGGACATATGACCAGGGAAGAGTATAAAAATATTGCTCGGGCATGTAGGAAAGATATCAGGAGGGCCAAATCGCACCTGGAGCTGCAGCTAGCAAGAGATGTCAAGAGTAACAAGAAGGGTTTCTTCAGGTATGTTGGCAACAAGAAGAAAGCCAAGGAAAGTGTGGGCCCCTTACTGAATGAGGGAGGCAAGCTAGTGACAGAGGATGTGGAAAAAGCTAAGGTACTCAATGCTTTTTTTGCCTCTGTTTTCACTAACAAGGTCAGCTCCCAGACTGCTGTGCTGGGCAACACAAAATGGGGAAGAGATGGCCAGCCCTCTGTAGAGATAGAGGTGGTTAGGGACTATTTAGAAAAGCTGGACGTGCACAAGTCCATGGGGCCGGACGAATTGCATCCGAGAGTGCTGAAGGAATTGGCGGCTGTGATTGCAGAGCCCTTGGCCATTATCTTTGAAAACTCGTGGCGAACGGGGGAAGTCCCGGATGACTGGAAAAAGGCTAATGTAGTGCCCATCTTTAAAAAAGGGAAGAAGGAGGATCCTGGGAACTACAGGCCGGTCAGCCTCACCTCAGTCCCTGGAAAAATCATGGAGCAGGTCCTCAAAGAATCAATCCTGAAGCACTTAGAGGAGAGGAAAGTGATCAGGAACAGTCAGCATGGATTCACCAAGGGAAGGTCATGCCTGACTAATCTAATCGCCTTTTATGATGAGATTACTGGTTCTGTGGATGAAGGGAAAGCAGTGGATGTATTGTTTCTTGACTTTAGCAAAGCTTTTGACACGGTCTCCCACAGCATTCTTGTCAGCAAGTTAAGGAAGTATGGGCTGGATGAATGCACTATAAGGTGGGTAGAAAGCTGGCTAGATTGTCGGGCTCAACGGGTAGTGATCAATGGCTCCATGTCTAGTTGGCAGCCGGTGTCAAGTGGAGTGCCCCAGGGGTCGGTCCTGGGGCCCGTTTTGTTCAATATCTTCATAAATGATCTGGAGGATGGTGTGGATTGCACTCTCAGCAAATTTGCGGATGATACTAAACTGGGAGGAGTGGTAGATACGCTGGAGGGGAGGGATAGGATACAGAAGGACCTAGACAAATTGGAGGATTGGGCCAAAAGAAATCTAATGAGGTTCAATAAGGATAAGTGCAGGGTCCTGCACTTAGGATGGAAGAATCCAATGCACCGCTACAGACTAGGGACCGAATGGCTCGGCAGCAGTTCTGCGGAAAAGGACCTAGGGGTGACAGTGGACGAGAAGCTGGATATGAGTCATCAGTGTGCCCTTGTTGCCAAGAAGGCCAATGGCATTTTGGGATGTATAAGTAGGGGCATAGCGAGCAGATCGAGGGACGTGATCGTTCCCCTCTATTCGACACTGGTGAGGCCTCATCTGGAGTACTGTGTCCAGTTTTGGGCCCCACACTACAGGAAGGATGTGGATAAATTGGAAAGAGTACAACGAAGGGCAACAAAAATGATTAGGGGTCTAGAGCACATGACTTATGAGGAGAGGCTGAGGGAGCTGGGATTGTTTAGTCTGCAGAAGAGAAGAATGAGGGGGGATTTGATAGCTGCTTTCAACTACCTGAAAGGGGGTTTCAAAGAGGATGGCTCTAGACTGTTCTCAATGGTAGCAGATGACAGAACGAGGAGTAATGGTCTCAAGTTGCAATGGGGGAGGTTTAGATTGGATATTAGGAAAAACTTTTTCACTAAGAGGGTGGTGAAACACTGGAATGCGTTACCTAGGGAGGTGGTAGAATCTCCTTCCTTAGAGGTTTTTAAGGTCAGGCTTGACAAAGCCCTGGCTGGGATGATTTAACTAGGACTTGGTCCTGCTTTGAGCAGGGGGTTGGACTAGATGACCTTCTGGGGTCCCTTCCAACCCTGATATTCTATGATTCTATGATTCTATGACATCTTCATCATCTGGACCCATGGAAAAGAAGCTCTTGAGGAATTCCACCATGATTTCAACAATTTCCATCCCACCATCAACCTCAGCCTGGACCAGTCCACACAAGAGATCCACTTCCTGGACACTACGGTGCTAATAAGCGATCGTCACATAAACACCACCCTATATCGGAAACCTACTGACCGCTATTCCTACCTACATGCCTCTAGCTTTCATCCAGATCATACCACTCGATCCATTGTCTACAGTCAAGCGCTACGATATAACCGCATTTGCTCCAACCCCTCAGACAGAGACAAACACCTACAAGATCTCTATCATGCATTCCTACAACTACAATACCCACCTGCTGAAGTGAAGAAACAGATTGACAGAGCCAGAAGAGTACCCAGAAGTCACCTACTACAGGACAGGCCCAACAAAGAAAACAACAGAACGCCACTAGCCATCACCTTCAGCCCCCAACTAAAACCTCTCCAATGCATCATCAAGGATCTACAACCTATCCTGAAGGACGAGCCATCGCTCTCTCAGATCTTGGGAGACAGATCAGTCCTTGCTTACAAACAGCCCCCCAATCTGAAGCAAATACTCACCAGCAACCACACACCACACAACAGAACCACTAACCCAGGAACCTATCCTTGCAACAAAGCCCGTTGCCAACTCTGTCCACATATCTATTCAGGGGATACCATCATAGGGCCTAATCACATCAGCCACACTATCAGAGGCTCGTTCACCTGCGCATCTACCAATGTGATATATGCCATCATGTGCCAGCAATGCCCCTCTGCCATGTACATTGGCCAAACTGGACAGTCTCTACGTAAAAGAACGAATGGACACAAATCAGACGTCAAGAATTATAACATTCAAAAACCAGTTGGAGAACACTTCAATCTCTCTGGTCACTCGATCACAGACCTAAGAGTGGCTATACTTCAACAAAAAAGCTTCAAAAACAGACTCCAACGAGAGACTGCTGAATTGGAATTAATTTGCAAACTGGATACAATTAACTTAGGCTTGAATAGAGACTGGGAATGGATGAGTCATTACACAAAGTAAAACTATTTCCCCATGGTATTTCTCCCCCCCACCCCACCCCCCACTGTTCCTCTGATATTCTTGTTAACTGCTGGAATTAGCCTACCTGCTTGTCACCATGGAAGGTTTTCCTCCTTCCCCCCCTGCTGTTGGTGATGGCTTATCTTAAGTGATCACTCTCCTTACAGTGTGTATGATAAACCCATTGTTTCATGTTCTCTGTGTGTGTGTATATAAATCTCTCCTCTGTTTTTTCCACCAAATGCATCCGATGAAGTGAGCTGTAGCTCACGAAAGCTTATGCTCTAATAAATTTGTTAGTCTCTAAGGTGCCACAAGTACTCCTTTTCTTTTTGCGAATACAGACTAACACGGCTGCTACTCTGAAACCTAAGATATTTCTGGGTGTAGAAGCCACTCTGATAAGCTGACTTCTGCCATGTAATGTTGGTGTTGATTTCCCCACTAGATGGGCAGAGCAAATAGAGATAGGAAACTTTATTCTACCTGAGACAGGAGAATTTGTTGGATAGGACAGTTTGTGTTCTTCCTAGTTATTATGAAACCCTACAAGACATATTGACTGTCATGATCAGAACAGGTCCGTTATCCACGGAAGGCACAATGCTCTGAGACCTTGATGAACCATTGTGTTTCACCTATGATCTCACCTTCTGGTACCCATTCTCTGAATTTAATTGGGAAGACTTTTTACCAAAAAAAAAAAAAAAATCTAGCTCTTTCCATTCACCAGTTCTGGGAATGCAGATTATACAACTGAAGCTAGAGTTCTTTGCCGAACGATGTGATATGGGTCAGATGCAGAGGGGATACTCAGAATTACTAGATAGTTATGATATGAACTCTGGATCACAGAGGTATGCCTATGCATGGGATCAGAATTCCCAAAAAGTTCCAATGAAAATGAGATTTTTGTTTCTGTGATACCACTCCATTATGACTCTCTTCATCTTCTGCTAATATTAATCTGAGATAAGAACTTGTACCTGAGAGTATTGATCCTCATTTTAGGCCTGTGATTGGCTTCTCTGGCACCATGTGCTTGTCCTGAAACCAAGATATTCCAGGAAATGTATCGCTCTGTATTGTTTGCTTCAGCTTTCCCTCTGCACAGAGTCCTGATTAGAAAAATTGTCAGGAAAGAGATGAGTGAATTTCCTTCTTCTCTAAAGTTTATATGATTGCAATTATGATCCTGGAGAGACACCCTGGGAGCACATGTAAGATCAAATGCCAATGACTGAAGTTGGGAAAAGAAACAAAACTGCTATTCATTTGCAAAACATAAAAATAGTCTGAGGATGGTATAATGGGGATGCTTTGAAGACAAGCCTCCTTTAGGAACGTATTTACTTGATTCAGACAGGGCCCTGTTCTGCCTGTCCCCAGTTCTCTGAGGCTAGAAATACAATGGGGCGTGAGTTGTAATGTTCTGATCTAAATTGGATGATGAATAATTTTATTCATGCCATGGCCTTTCCATGGGTTGCTGCAACTGGAAATGAGACAGAGCTGTTTGAGCAATTCTTGCACAGGTTCCATAGGGCACCCCATCTGGATCATATTCAATGACCCCATTTAATTAAAGCTACAAAGACAGCTCTTAGGCTCTGAATTGAGAGAGCCTCACACCACTTGGGGTACCTAACACCACATGGGACTGATTGGAAACCTGCAGATAGTTCTGAGGCAATTGCAATTTTCTCCTCATATACTTCATGGACAGCTTCAACTTGCCATATGACCTGTATTCCTTTCTATAGTGTCTTGCAGGAGTCAGAATTGTAAATAGACTTTTTGGATAACTCTGAAAGGCCTCAGCTTTCTGTAAAGTTTCCCATTGTATCATTAAGACAGCTGGGAAGGGATTTGTCTGAGTGTCTGATCCCAAGAACCAAAACTCCATATACTTGAATGAAACAGATTTGAATCCATTTCTCCTCTCTCTCTCTCTGCCCCCACTTCCAGGGAGAAGTCCTTAGGCCTTACGATTTTTAGGTTGAGAGGGGCCATACTTGCAATACTGTCAACACATGTTAGCACTGCTGTGAAAGCATGCAGGGGCACTTAGGGTGTCAGATGAAAATTCATGTTTATTTTTTCTTAACCTGATGCCACCTGAGAGTTTTCATGCTCCAGGGAGGGGACTGAATCAATGCCTACGTGGACTTGGTTGCCTGTAAACTATATAGTGAGGAGGCTACTTTTTCAGATAAAAATCTTCCATAGTTAGAAATGCTGAATTCCTGACAAGCAAGGAAAATAGCCACATTTATCTTCGAGAGCGATATCTTCTGGTCTTATCAAATGGAGACCAGAGGGATGGCGTGGTAGAAATAAACAAGTGATGGACTAAGAGGTCCCTTAGTGCCTGCCAGTTCTCCCACATTTGAAGTGCTGTTTCCATAAGAACATAAGAATGGCCATACTGGGTCAGACCAAAGGTCCATCCAGCCCAGTATCCGTCTACAGACAGTGGCCAATGCCAAGTGCCCCAGAGGGAGTGAACCTAACAGGTAATGATCAAGTGATTTCTCTCCTGCCATCCATCTCCACACTCTGACAAACAGAGGCTAAGGACACCATTCCTTACCCCTCCTGGCTAATAGCCATTAATGGACTTAACCTCCATGAATTTATCCAGTTCTCTTTTAAACCCTGTAATAGTCCTAGCCTTCACAACCTCCTCAGGCAAGGAGTTCCACAGGTTGACTGTGTGCTGAGTGAAGAAGAACTTCCTTTTATTTGTTTTAAACCCGCTACCCATTAATTTCATTTGGTGGCCCCTAGTTCTTATATTATGGGAACAAGTAAATAACTTTTCCTTATTCTCTTTCTCCACACCACTCATGATTTTATATACCTCTATCATATCCCCCCTTAATCTCCTCTTTTCCAAGCTGAAAAGTCCTAGCCTCTTTAATCTCTCCTCATATGGGACCCATTCCAAACCTCTTATCATTTTAGTTGCCCTTTTCTAATGCCCGTATATCTTTTCAGCCTATCTTATCTTCTCTCATCACTCCACAGCCATATGCTAGGGGGAAGGAGATGGAGGAGGTGGCAAGGCACAGCAACCCGCAACAGAAGCTGGGAACAACAACCTGGACATTAGGACATAGTGACCTACAGCAGCAGCTGGTGATGACAACCCAATACTTTCCCTAGGTATAGCAGTAAAATGCTTTGCCCCATAACATCTTCCCAAAGTGCACGAAGAGGAACACATAGCTATAACTTGTCTAGGGCAGCTACAGCTCACTGAGAAACATAAGAGTGGCCATACTGGGTCAAATCACAGGTCCATTTATCCCAGAAGTCCATTTATCTTCTGACAGTGGCCAATGCCCGGTGCCCCAGAGGGAATGAACAGAACAGGCAATCATCAAGTGATCCATCTCCTGTCACCCATTCCCAGCTTCTGGAACAATCTTCCATTTAGCATGTTGCCCTTCTGGTTTCACTCCCATAATGAAGATGGGGGAAGGAGGGTTGCTTGCTCCAAAGCCAGTTCTTTTCCAATCCTTCCTTTCTCCTTTCCTGCCAAGCGGAAGTGCCCCATGGCCACTGCAGGGGAAGAAAAAACTGGATGGTACAGGAGGCAGGGCATTCCCCTGCTGTCAGGGACTGACAGGTCTGGTTCCAAGCCCAAGATGCAAGCAGGATGAGGTATGCCTTGTAACGGATCCGCGGATCTTAGCACAAAGAACCAAGAGACAAGTCAGAAGTGGAGAGTCAAATTTTGAATTGCTGGCATCAAGATGGAAGTTGTGAAATCAACCTTTCCCCTCACACAGCCTTCTTTAGCATCAGAATGGTGATGAGAAAGTTTGGGATTGGGCAAAAATGCAGAGTTTGGACAAAACCACATCACCATCAAAAGTGTTGAGCGTGATGCAAATGTGGTTTAGAGATGGTACAAAAACTCATCTGGAAGCCCCAGACAAGGACTGTTTCAGTTTTGACAAGGCTGTCACAAAGAAACTAAATTAATTCTTTGCACTGGTCTTCACTGCAGAAGACGTGAGGGAGATTCCCACTCCTGAGCCATTCTTTTTAGGTGAGAAATCTGAGGAACTGTCCCAGACTGAGGTGTCAATAGAAGAGGTTTTGGAACAAGTTGGTAAATTAAACAATAGTATGTCATCAGGATCAGATGGTATTCACCCAAGAGTTCTGAAGAGGAATAACTCAAATATCAAACTGCTGAACTACTAACAAACTCACTTCAAACTCACTTATCATTCAATACGTTTCCCTGTTTTGCTCATTCCCTCTGAAGCATCTGAGCAAGATGGACCACTAGTCCAACCCAGTATGACAATTCTTATGTTCTTAAGAAAAATCACCATTTATATTATAGATCTCAGATTTTGCCCTAAATGACTTAGGAAAAAGGAGAGGTTGGCTTTTATTATATATACCTTTTCTTAGTTAAACATATATATTATTGCCTGCATTTGTAAATATAAGGGGGAAAAGAATAGCACAAAAAGCAATTGCCATCCTTTACAATATAAGCTTATAAATGGGGCTGAACGTCCTAAAATAACTTTTTTCTATTCCGAAAAGGGCAGTACACGCTATTATGTATCAAGTACCTTATGAAATTACTCTGTAGACACCAATTACTTACACAGTACATAATGCATTTTTCTGCTAGGTAAAATTAAGTCTTAGCAATGAAACCACCATGCCCAACAATTTACACAAGAAAAAGGAATAGAGAATACATATATTAGTGGAACAAACAAAAGAGGTTTTGCCTCTACGCTTCTGATTTCAACCAGCTCTTAAATCTTAGTGGAAGTGAGTTTGGTGGTCTCAGAATTGAAATCACCATGCCCAACAATTTGCGCAAGAAAAAGGAAGACAGGACACATAAATAAGTGGAACAAATGTGTTTTCTCTCTACACTGACTTCAGCCAGCTCTTACATCCTAGTGGAAATGAAGTTGGTGATCGCAGCTGAATTTCTCAGTCAGCATCAGAAAACTGGTTTAAATTATTACCTATAATTCAGAATGATTAAAAGAACCTAATCTGGAGAGCCCTAGGACTAACATAACTTCTAAACTATGTTAACATTCCTCTCACCTCAAGAAAGGAAGATTACTCAAAACCAGGGTCAAGATCACTGGCGAGCAGTCAATGCACCACATGTTTAGTAAAGATAAATAAATGTCTTAAATTATTATAGTTCTTCAGCCTTCACCAACCATATATATTCCCCTCAAATGTTTAAATACTGCCCCCTGATTAAATGCCCCATAAATAAAAAGAGCTCATTGTGCAATATTAAATGTGAACTGATGCTGATGAAAGCTTAGCTTTTTAAGATCACAGCTGCTTGTCTGAATTATGTCCATTTAGGTATGAACTTTTAATTTAATTTTAAATAAATTTTATTATGTGATGCTTATGACCGCAGGACTAACAGTATTTTGAGAATGCACATGAGGCAAGCACTGTTCCATTTCACCACATACCTCTATCAATGTACTTGAATGCTGATCTGCATCACTTTTGCACGCTAAACCCCTGTGGAAAGGAGTCTGCCAATTGTGCTAGAGTGTTACAATCTAAACATAGATCCATTGAGGATTATTTTGCCATCATTAAACTCATTTCCATTTGGACCTAACAATGTGCATTATCCCAAAAACTGGAGCTTGGGAAGTTTAAAAGGAGAACAAAGGTTTCACAGGACACAATAACTGAATCCTTCACTGATGTACAGCAGTCCAAAATAATGTAATTTGCATGTAGAATAATTACAGAGTTTGAAATGGAAGTCTCCTGGTTACTAATATGAGAGATTCTAGTTCAAAAACATCACTGGAACTTCTACTCCTCACATTGTCTCATGTAAAATAATCAGTGGGCAAAAGACGTAGCCATAGTCATTGTTCCCTGGAACAACCTACAAAATAGGACCAATGCTATGTGTTATCTACACAATGGCACACTTAAAACCGTTTGTTATCCTGCCTGCTGTATTTAGTATGGGAGAAGAGAGAAGAGAAGCAGGATAAAACCACAAAAAGGCAACTGAAAAATGAAAGTTAGAGGCAAAATTCAGGATTACCACTTGGACTTGTAAACTCTTCATTCTGTTAGCACCTCTGATAATTTTAGGCAACTTTGGCCCATGACTCTGCCCAGCCCAATGAGACACGAGAATATGCATAATAAATTTGTGTGTGGTATTTCACTGACAAAAATGACATCCCCGTAAATAAAATGCTTTCGAGTTCCTATTCGTGCAATTTACAAATATTCATGGAACTGTAATAATACATCCATAGGATTATATCATTTGAAGATCATAGTTAAACAATTTAAAGGGCATTATAGTACAAAAAATAGGCCTACCACTAAAGTTAAACTGCAGCTACTTTCATAGAGGAGACATTTACAATGTATTCTTCTATTCATTGCAGTACTCGGCATTATACTGGTATTTTTTTAAGTTCATCTGGACAAGATCTCTTTTCAACAAGAATAACAGGAAGTATGGGATTTATTGCTATAATAAAGTTCTTTCAAATCTCTGTTTTCCTTTTATAAAGGACAGGAGGATAGGCGTTCATCTCATCAGGCAGCTTATTAGGATTAGCACTGAATAAGACACCACAGAATGTCAAGCCTATCAGTTACTAAACATGCATCATACAAACTTTGTCTTTGCGAGAACCTCTGCTCTGCATTTGTCATCCACCTGAATAATTAACTAGTACATGCTGCCTGCCAGCAGTTTGGGGAATTAATTTTCACACATTAAATGCAGATCACATCCGCAAAAACTCAGACCACACACATACTGTAGTATAATCTTTCAAACATTAAGAGGCAAAGAAATAAATTTTACTGTGCTCAAACTTGGTTGCGACTGAAAACTTAATGATTATGAAGTCACATTTCTGATAAATCTCAAGTATTTCTGATGACATCCAACTAACATAATTAATTACTGTATGTCCTCAATTGACTAAGTCTTCTGCTCACTGCTAGCAATGGAAAAAAGCCATTTATAATTCTTCCTTTAAATTATTGTTAATCCTGATTGTAGCTCTGTCCTTGTTAATCTTGACTAGTTCTATTCCCCTCATTACTGAGAGATCTAATATAAAAGCCAACATTTGTAAATGACTGAACTTTTTTAAACATGAAGGGTGACTATATGCTTTTAAAAATTACAATCCTTCCCCCCCCAATTTTTATATGTGTACAGAGAAATCAAGGAGTTAAAAGGAAAAAAAATCAGATTATATTATACTTTCTTCAAAACATGACAATGCACACCACAAATCAGTGGATTTCTGAGAAACCGAATAAATCTCCAATGGAAAAAATATACTGGATATGTTGAAAATGGCAATTAAAAACACCACCACACGCAACGTTTGATGAGAGTCTTAACCTGACGCTCTGCTTGTGGTTGGTTTATCTTGTGGAGTTTTCTGGAATTACCTCCTCTAGTGAAGGGAGTTGGGTGAGTAAAGGTTGAGACCTCCGAAACCTGCAAATTCGCGGGATCTAGATGGGAGAGCATCCTTCTTGGATTTCTATCCATCCAATGGTAATGCTGGCCCTTCTAAGAAGCCCAATTCCATAGCTCATAGGAGTCCCTATGCAGCTGCTCAGTAACTAACTACTTCCCCACCAAGTTTCCACATGGAAATCTGAAAGCTGAACAGAGAACAATGCTACAGACTATGCTCCTTCTATCCACACTGCTCCTAAAACCCAGAGGAAGGAAGACCCATGGAGGTCTCTGGAAAGAAGGATAGCATGGCAGAAGCAGCACATACATACTTCTATACAGCAATAAGGAGTTACACTGAAGCAAGCATAGCAGTGAATCTATGACAACATTCTTAAATTCAAAGGGATCCACAAGTCCAGTGCTTGGACCTGATTCTGGAAGCCCTCTGCGCACTGAACTCCCACTGAAGGCAATAGGAGTGACATGTAAATAACCTGAAAAAGCCTTTCAGGGCAAGGAGAGGAGAGATTTCAATGTAAGCGGACAACCAACTTTCTGCCTGTTCTTTCCTGGGTTAGAATATTGCCACTGAACAGTAACCAATTCAAAAGCCCACTCCATCTGATTAAGCCATTCCTACTGGTTAACATTCTGCGGTTTAAAAGGAAAAATCAATCGTGTCTTTTGGACAAACATTCCAGTGTCCCTCTCAAACTGGCATCTTGCCTTTGATTATATTCACAGCAGCACTTCTTTCATCTTCCATAATATTGCTGATGGACGCACTTTTCACAGGAGAAAAGGAAAATGTGTGCCTTATACTCAAATCTTTATTTGGTACCATTTAAAGAAAATAGCCCAATTAATCAACATAGAATTGAAGTGCTAATCCTATGGAAGTATTTGAGACATACAATAATACCAGATGATTCCATTATGAATGTTATTACAGAAATATCAAAGTCATTAATAATTGAAAACCATTCTTTTAAAATGTTACCTTCTATTTATCGTTAGCCTGGCTATTGCTTGTAATAAAGATGTTTACCAATTCCTTCTGTAGTAATGAATGTGAAAAATGGTGATCAGGTTTTCCTTGGAATCTTTACATACAGAACAATCTACACCAGGGGTAGGCAACCTATGGCACGCGTGCCAAAGGTGGCATGCGAGCTGATTTTCAATGACACTCACACCGCCTGTGTCCTGGCCACCAGACCAGGGGGCTCTGCATTTTAATTTAATTTTAAATGAAGTTTCTTAAACATTTTAAAAACCTTATTTACTTTACATACAACAATAAGTTTAATTATATATTATAGACTTATAGAAAGAGACCTTCTAAAAATGTTAAAATGTATTACTGGCACACAAAACCGTAAATTAGAGAGAGAATAAATGAAGACCCGGCACACCATTTCTGAAAGGCTGCCGACCCCTGATCTACACAGAGATAAGAAAAAACTCAGATTTGCAATTCTAGACAGGGAATCAAAGCATTCCTGAACACTTTGAAAATACAACACCAGTGGCCCTTCTTTAGCTATAACACAGCGTATGATATATTATGATAGGCCATTGTCTTTGTCACTTCTTAAAATATGGTTACATTTTGAATGTATGATTTCAAAGTATTCCTGCTATCATAAAGGTACTACCAAGAAATAAAGTGATTACTAGTTCTGCGACCTACATTAAAATAGTCACCCTAATGTGAATGAAGTACCAGTTAATCATCAGAGTAAACAAAAATCTATTAAAAATTATATTGAGGTGCTGTATTTATTCATTACTAAGTACTAATGCAATC
The DNA here is from genome assembly GCF_009764565.3 of Dermochelys coriacea. Lineage (NCBI taxonomy): Eukaryota > Metazoa > Chordata > Testudines > Dermochelyidae > Dermochelys > Dermochelys coriacea. The sequence continues at coordinate 80,133,545 of NC_050073.1, read as the reverse complement.
ATTTACACAAAAATCATTATTTTTTTGTTCTTTGCTCATTAATAATCACATCAGAAAACAAATATTTTGCATCAAATTAACATACTGTATTCAGTTAGCTTTCCTTCTGTTTCTGAAAAAAGTGGTAATGGGTTTTTTAATCTCTAATATTAGAATATATATTTTGTACTGGGAAATGATTCCATGCACCGACCAAGAATTTTTAATCCATATTCTCTGTGCTTAATATTTTGTTACTATTACTGAAATTTAAATTGAAAAGACTTGGTATTGTGCAGAGCAGAGACCTAGCTCTAAACACAGTGTGATGACCAGAAGCAAACTAAAATTGGGGCCCTGCCCTTGGCCCATGGGCTTACTCTCTGGGTATTGCTGAAAATGTTGTTCCATGCATGGATTAGCAAATTAAAAAACTTCATAAACCTCCACCATGGTTTGTCTATTTCTACAGCCCCTAGATCCCCATCCATAGTTTCAACTGTATATATAAGTGTTCTGCGTGGGAGTGGGAGGAAGAGGTTGTATAACTCAGAATTTCAACTACCACTTCTGAAAAACAACAACATGCACAAGAATTTAAACTACGATCACTGGACAGTCAAAACTTCAGCTGATTCATTTTGCTGGATTTAACATAACATTTTTAATTTTTTTTTTTCACTTTTAAAAAATAAACTTAAATAGTATCTATTGATCTATCTACTGATTGAGAGACAGACGGTTAACTAACCCATTGACTATTAATTTTAAAAAATGAGAAAGGAAAAAAATGCTGATTGAAAATTAAACCTCAACATTCCTTTGACTACTGAGTAAAAGACAAACACCGTTTCTACTTCACAGTTAGTGCAAATTTTCTTGACCTATAGTATTTTACTTCAACACTTATTGTCATTGAGCATTTTTACATGGAACAATAAATGAGCACTATGTATGTATTTACTGAAGCAGCGATTTTTTTAGTATAGCTTGATCTCAAACTGGATGCAAGTACAAACCATTATAACAAGCTGATGTCAGTTTAAAACAGTTAGTGACAGACTCTCTTTTCCTTAGATCTTTTTACCTACCATAACTGTTCTCGAGCAAACAATATTCTAGCAATTAGAAAACAAAGTCATTGTCCAGCTATACCAAAAGAAGGCCAGGAGACACTTGATATGGTTTTAATCAGGCCACAACTTTATTATTAGATGTCTGGGACTACCCAGCAAATAAAAGTGTACAATGCAGGTAACTCCATGATCATTCCATTTGTACCTGAGGGGCTTCCACCAGCCCTCCTCTTTTTCCATGCCGGTTCCCAGCCAACCAATTGCTGGGACCTTACCATCTTCCCCACCCCTGAACGAGGGTTAAAGTAGGCTATGAGGAATGGGGGTTGGTTCCCTGCTGTGCCAGTCATAGCAGCCTGATCCCTCTACCCTCTTGCACTCCTTTAATAAACACCTCCTTTTTAAGTACCAACGCATTTATCTGGTCACTGTATCCCTTCCCTATGGAGTACCTGCACTGGACAGCCGCCCCACACTCACATAATGAGTTGAAATATCACAGCCTAACACCCTTCATTTCTCACCATAACAAATCCCTCCCCAAACCTATGGTGGGGAAGGAGAAAAACCTCTCACTCACTCCACCTTGGGCAATCTGTTGGTGAGGGAAAAATTTCTTCCTAGCCCTCCTAGAAAGGTATGACTAGGATGATGTCAACAGCATGTCCTCATTAAACCTGGTATTTTGCCACTCCCCAAGGGGAGGGAGGCTGGGTGCTTCTCTGCCTGATCTGGGGAAAGGGGGCTTATAGTGAAAGACCCAACAGAACTGAATCTCTATACATGTTGTTATTTGGTGTCACAGGAATAAGTTATTATTCTTTATTATTAAAATAAGGTTATTATTAACCTTCTTTTGAGAGTAGGGGGCAGGATGTTTATAAAATATACCAAACTACAAAGGCACCATGCTCTTAGGAGACTTGGTGAATATTTTTTTTAAATGAGTGTATTAATGAGGTTAAGCGTTAACAGTTAATGCTTCCAATAGAAAGCTGCCTATCCTCATAATATTTAGTCAATATGCTGTTTTAACTTACGTCAAATGAACAACTATACTTTAAATAGGAACAATATTTTTTAATTTTTAATTTTTAACAAGATTTTAATTAATTATTTTGCAACAAACATTACATATGCATTATTTTTATTTTCTAAAGTAATTCCACTCTAGAAAAGAACTCAGTACAAACTCTAAACTTTGGTTTTGACCACAGAGCTAAGAGACCAGAACCTTCATGATATAACAACAAGCCAGTAAAGAACAAAGGGTAAGACAGATGAAATGCATATAGACTGAATGTAACTACTCAATTGAAACTTAGTCTGTGATCACTGGGATTAACATTAGGGATCAGCCAACTGACTGAGAAAGAGAAGTGACCCAAAATTCACAATGAATCCTCTTCAGTTCCTTCTCTACTGCAGAGTCCTTGACAAGAACTCCGAAGTAGAGGGAAGGAGGGTGGGTTGTGGAGCAGGGTGGGTTGTGGAGCACCCATACGGGACACATCTTGAAGAACCATCATTACTGAATAAGGTGAGTAACTTCCTCATCTTCTTTGAGTAGTGTTCCTAGGGGTACTCCACCGTAGCTGACTCCTGAACAGTATCCCCACTATAGGGCTGGGGTTTCAGAGTCAAGTCAATTACAGAGGGAACTGAAGATGGCCTCGAAAGCGGAGTCTCCAGTAATCACATATTTTTCTCCAAAGGTATGTGCAGACACCCAGGTTGCCTCTCTACAGATTTCTGAGATAGGGACATCATTGAGAAAGGAGACATAGGAGGAAACGGACCTTGTGGAGTGAGTGCAAATACTTGATGGAGGTGTTATGATGTAAATCTGATAGCATTGTTTAAAACATTTCAAGAACCATTTGGAGAGTCTCTGGGCCGATATGACCAAGCCTTTAGATCTCTCCACAATAGAAAAGAAAAGCTTAGGAGATTTCCTAAATGCCTTCATCCTATCCAAGTAAAAGGCCAGAGCTCTCCTAACATCTAGCATGTGCAGTTTAGCCTTTCTGTTATTATGATGAGGCTTGAGGTAAAAGGTCGGGAGGTGAATCAGTTGATTTATGTGAAAGGGGGAGGTCACTTTGGGAATGAAGTTCGGATGCAGTCTGAGTGTGACCTTGTCCTGAAAGAATATTGGGGGGGAGGGCGGGGGGCGGTGCCATCAGTGCCGCTATTCTCCTCACCGAGCTGATCGTCACCAGAAAAGCCATCTTCATCGACAGGTGTGTGAGCAAAGGGAGGTCTAATCAGACTTTTTAGTACTAGGTTTAGGTCCCATGTTGGGGTAGGATGTCTGGGTTGGGGATAAAAGGTTTATTATACCCTGAGGAATTGTTTTGTGGTCAGTTGTGAGAACATGGAGTATCCCTCTACTTGTCGATGGAAAGCTGCTATAGCCACCAGGTGAACTCTGATGGATAGCCCTGAACTGACAGATAGCCCTGTGTTTTTTTGTTTTTTTTTTATAGAGTCAGCACATAGTCTAGGACCATTGGGAGGGTAGCAGATGTCAGGTAAATTTGTTGGGAATTATACCAAACCTGAAACTTGGATCACTTTTTCTAGTAAGACAGATTTGTAGTGGATTTTCTACTGTGCAGTAACACTTCCTGTACTTAGTCCAAACAGGACCTTTCTAATTTCTGGAACCATGAAGGAGCCAAGCCTTGAGGCACACTATCTGCAAGTTGGGATGTAGAGCACGTCCTTCGTTCCATGATTGGAGCTATGGCATGGGTTGGAGAGAGATCAGTGGGCATGTCGTCAGTTGTGATAGGTATAGGTACCAAGTCTGTCTTGGCCAGGTGGGTGCAATCAGTATGACGTGTACTCCTTCTCTTTTCATTTTTAATAGGACTTTCAACAGTAGCGGACACGGGAAAGGCATAGAGAAGGTCTTTGTTCCACAGGAAGAGGGAGAGCATCCCCCAAGGAGTGTTGTTCTATCCCTGCCCTGAAGAAGAAAGGTGGGCATTTCTTGTTCAGATAAGTGGAAAACTGGTCTGTGGTTGGTGTCCCCCACTGCCTGAATAGGTTGTGAAGCACTGCTGGGTTTATCTCCCATTCATGGTTGTGTGGGAACTTGCAACAGACTGTCTGATATCGAGTTTTGTACTCCTGGCAGGTAGGCTGCTGATAATGTGCTGTTGTGGGAAATGCACCAGTTCCATAGCTTTAGTGCTTCTGTGCAAAGGAAGGATGACCTGGCTCCTCCCTGCCGATTTATGTAGTACATACATGCTATGTTGTCTATTAAGACTCTTGTGTGTGTTTTCTTGATCACAGTGGGAGGAAATGGGTGTAAGCATTCCTGACTGTCCTGAGTCTGAGGAGGTTGATGTGGAGGGACAGATCAGTGGATGACCATTTGCCTTTTGATGTAAGGCTATTTAGATATGCACCCCATCCTATGAGGGATGCACTGGTGGTGAGAAGTAACGATGGAGAAGTTTGCAAAAAGCGAAGCCCTCTGTAAACATTTGCTGGATTTTTCCACCAGTGCAGGGAGTTTTTGACCCTGGTAAGTAGTGACAGAGATTTGTTTATTCTGTCTTTGTTGCATCTGTAGACCAAGCTGAACTACATTTGGAGACACTGTATGTGAAGTCTGGCATGAGGTATCACTGCTGTTCCTGATACTCTATGCCCCAGGAGTTGGAGACAGCGTCTGGCGGACATTTAAGTTCTGTTTTGTACTGACTCTGTGAGCAGGAGCAACATGTGGAAACCTCTGCTCTGACAGGAGTGCTTTGGCTTATAACAAGTCGAGGTCAGCCCCTATAAATTCTAGGTGCTGTATAGGGATGAGAGTTGATTGTTGGATGTTGATCTGTAGACCCAGTTCCGTGAACAAGTTGACTGCAGTTTCGGTAACCCAGGAGCCTCATTGAAGGAGCAGGCTCTGAGTAGACAATTGTCCAGGCAGGGGCAGATCATGAACCCCTGGGAGCATAGGTAAGCAGCCACTAGGGAGAGGACCTTGGAGAATGGTCTCAGAGCCAATGAGAGATCAAAGGGAAGGATTCTGTATTGGTAGTGGTCCTGCCCATGGTAAATCTGAGGAATTCTCTGTGTGAAGGTAGGATCAATATGCAGAAATAGACATCTTGTAGGTCAAGGACCAAAATCCAATCTCCCTGTTCCAAAGAGATGGAATGATCACTGCTAGTGTGACCATCCTGAATTTTTGAGCTTTGACAAATTTGTTCAGAGCTCTGAGGTCCAGTATGAGTCTCCAACCTCCCTTCTTTTTGGGTATCAGAAAATAATGAGAGTAGAAACCTTTGTCTCATGTTGGGGAGGGGGGGGAGGTGAAGTGGATGGAGTTCCCATTGCGGATGATTTCCGGGACCTATCAGTCAGATGTTATTCGTTCCCAGCTGTTGTGGAATGGAGCAAGGCGGTATATCCAACTGGGTGCAATGGAGTGGTCTGTCGATGCCTCAAGCAACATGTCAGAACAGATGTTTTGAGGCAGAAGGCTGTGAGCCTGATGGCTTATGACTGGAAAATCTGCATAGTTTTTCTCTGAGGCTCATAGAAACACTGGATTGAGAATTGTGAAGTTCAGGATTTATGTCCTGACCTTCCGAGACCTGAGTTTGAGTTGTTAATAGAGACCACACTTCTGAGGAATGCATAATCACAGGTTTCAGAGTAGCAGCCATGTTAGTCTGTATTCGCAAAAAGAAAAGGAGTACTTGTGGCACCTTAGAGACTAGCAAATTTATTAGAGCATAAGCTTTCGTGAGCTACAGCTCACTTCATCGGATGCATTTGGTGGAAAAAACAGAGGAGAGATTTATATACACACACACAGAGAACATGAAACAATGCGTTTATCATACACACTGTAAGGAGAGTGATCACTTAAGATAAGCCATCACCAACAGCGGGGGGGGGGGGAAGGAGGAAAACCTTTCATGGTGACAAGCAGGTAGGCTAATTCCAGCAGTTAACAAGAATATCAGAGGAACAGTGGGGGGTGGGGTGGGAGGGAGAAATACCATGGGGAAATAGTTTTACTTTGTGTAATGACTCATCCATTCCCAGTCTCTATTCAAGCCTAGGTTAATTGTATCCAGTTTGCAAATTAATTCCAATTCAGCAGTCTCTCGTTGGAGTCTGTTTTTGAAGCTTTTTTGTTGAAGTATAGCCACTCTTAGGTCTGTGATCGAGTGACCAGAGAGATTGAAGTGTTCTCCAACTGGTTTTTGAATGTTATAATTCTAGAAAATTCTACAAAAGAAAAAGGACACTAAGCTATCTAAACTACTATATGCCACAAGGGGCCACAACAATGGTTCCCGTAACCCACCCAGCAATATTGTTAATCTATCCAACTATACTCTTAGCCCAGCAGAAGAATCTGTCCTATCTCGGGGCCTCTCCTTTTGCCCCTCCACCCCCACGAACATGATACAGTTCTGTGGTGACCTAGAATCCTATTTTCGACGTCTCAGACTCAAGGAATATTTCCAACACACCTCTGACCAACATATTACCCCACAGAGACCTTCCTGCCAACACTACAAAAAGAAGGATTCTGGGTGGACTCCTCCTGAAGGTCGAAACAGCAGCCTGGATTTCTACATAGACTGCTTCCGTCGACGTGCACGAGCTGAAATTGTGGAAAAGCAGCATCGCTTACCCCATAACGTCAGCCATGCAGAACACAGTGCCATCCACAGCCTCAGAAACAACTCTGACATCATAATCAAAAAGGCTGACAAAGGAGGTGCTGTCGTCATCATGAATAGGTCGGAGTATGAACAAGAGGCTACTAGGCAGCTCTCCAACACCACTTTCTACAAGCCATTACCCTCTGATCCCACTGAGAGTTACCAAAAGAAACTACAGCATTTGCTCAAGAAACTCCCTGAAAAAGCACAAGAACAAATCCGCACAGACACACCCCTGGAGCCCCGACCTGGGGTATTCTATCTGCTACCAAGATCCATAAACCTGGAAATCCTGGACGCCCCATCATCTCAGGCATTGGCACCCTGACAGCAGGATTGTCTGGCTATGTAGACTCCCTCCTCAGGCCCTTCGTTACCAGCACTCCCAGCTATCTTCGAGACACCACCGATTTCCTGAGGAAACTACAGTCCATTGGTGATCTTCCTAAAAACACCATCCTAGCCACTATGGATGTAGAAGCCCTCTACACCAACATTCCACACAAAGATGGACTACAAGCCGTCAGGAACAGTATCCCCGATACTGTCACGGCTAACATGGTGGCAGAACTTGTGACTTTGTCCTGACCCATAACTATTTCACATTTGGTGACAATGTATACCTTCAAATCAGCGGCACTGCGATGGGTACCCGCATGGCCCCACAGTATGCCAACATTTTTATGGCTGACTTAGAACAACGCTTCCTCAGCTCTCGTCCCCTAATGCCCCTACTCTATATGCGCTACATTGATGACATCTTCATCATCTGGACCCATGGAAAAGAAGCTCTTGAGGAATTCCACCATGATTTCAACAATTTCCATCCCACCATCAACCTCAGCCTGGACCAGTCCACACAAGAGATCCATTTCCTGGACACTACGATGCTAATAAGCGATGGTCATATAAACACCACCCTATATCGGAAACCTACTGACCGCTATTCCTACCTACATGCCTCTAGCTTTCATCCAGATCATACCACTCGATCCATTGTCTACAGCCAAGTGCTACGATATAACCGCATTTGCTCCAACCCCTCAGACAGAGACAAACACCTACAAGATCTCTATCATGCATTCCTACAACTACAATACCCACCTGTTGAAGTGAAGAAAGAGATTGACAGAGCCAGAAGAGTACCCAGAAGTCACCTACTACAGGACAGGCCCAACAAAGAAAACAACAGAACGCCACTAGCCATCACCTTCAGCCCCCAACTAAAACCTCTCCAACGCATCATCAAGGATCTACAACCTATCCTGAAGGACGAGCCATCGCTCTCTCAGATCTTGGGAGACAGACCAGTCCTTGCTTACAGACAGTCCCCCAATCTGAAGCAAATACTCACCAGCAACCACACACCACACAACAGAACCACTAACCCAGGAACCTATCCTTGCAACAAAGCCCGTTGCCAACTCTGTCCACATATCTATTCAGGGGATACCATCATAGGGCCTAATCACATCAGCCACACTATCAGAGGCTCGTTCACCTGCGCATCTACCAATGTGATATATGCCATCATGTGCCAGCAATGCCCCTCTGCCATGTACATTGGCCAAACTGGACAGTCTCTACGTAAAAGAATGAATGGACACAAATCAGACGTCAAGAATTATAATATTCAAAAACCAGTTGGAGAACACTTCAATCTCTCTGGTCACTCGATCACAGACCTAAGAGTGGCTATCCTTCAACAAAAAAGCTTCAAAAACAGACTCCAACGAGAGACTGCTGAATTGGAATTAATTTGCAAACTGGATACAATTAACTTAGGCTTGAATAGAGACTGGGAATGGATGAGTCATTACACAAAGTAAAACTATTTCCCCATGGTATTTCTCCCTCCCACCCCACCCCCCACTGTTCCTCTGATATTCTTGTTAACTGCTGGAATTAGCCTACCTGCTTGTCACCATGAAAGGTTTTCCTCCTTCCCCCCCCCCCCGCTGTTGGTGATGGCTTATCTTAAGTGATCACTCTCCTTACAGTGTTTATGATAAACCCATTGTTTCATGTTCTCTGTGTGTGTGTATATAAATCTCTCCTCTGCTTTTTCCACCAAATGCATCCGATGAAGTGAGCTGTAGCTCACGAAAGCTTATGCTCTAATAAATTTGTTAGTCTCTAAGGTGCCACAAGTACTCCTTTACTTCTGAGGAATGTGGCCTTCTCCAAGGCAGTAGATATAGTGAGAATGTTTATCCACCACAGGGATGGCCTGCTTACATGAGAGGCACTTCTTGAAGCTCAGTGAGATGGGCATATCCCACACTGGGGAAAGCAGCCCCAGACAAAGGAGAAACTAAAAGTCTCCTTTTTTTGAGAGAGAGAAAATAAAGAAAATCTACAACGAAGAGAGAAGATTAACGAGCTACTGAAAATGCTAAGGAAAGAGAGTAGACCTAATGATCCACAAATGGACTGCTAATGTCTCTAGCCAGGGGCATTTGAGAAGGAAATGGAGAGGGGTTCACCTATGTGCACTGGTTATCCTTGTGGCGGGGCATAAGGGGGGTGACAGTGCATGTGAGGGCCGAATGGACACTGCTACCAAAGTTCTCTGATCAGCAGCACAGGGACACAAGTGCCCCTACAGTGGAGCACCCCTGGGGACACTACTCAAAGAACAATGTGTTGTTATTTCTGGTCTGACTGGAAACAAGCAGCATTAGCAATCTTGAACGTCACTTCTTTCAAGACTTTTAGCCTAGTTTTGCAGATACATTCAGAAAGCGTTTTGGGTGCTTCTCCATACCAAACCTTCCAGCTTTTGGAGGTTCACCCAACAGCAGTTAACATGCCTGGTTTTGTGACAAATGCCAGGAAATCATTTAAGGATCACAGTTTTAATCTCAGCCAAATGACAGCATCTCCCCCAAACTTGACCTTTCAAGGACATTCGTTCAATAACAATTCTGAAGGAAGATTGCCCTTTGCATCTTCCTGTACAATTATCATAGCATCCTCTTATACTGTTAACACTGGGCAATAGTCACAAATGACTGACACTACACAAGAGTCACTGTCATATAGGGAACACAGAAAAATTGAACAGCATACTGCATCAGTGTAACTTGCACAAAAACAGTAAAAGGGTAACCTTATCAACCATCTCCTGGTAACTCAAAGCCTCTTGATTCTCCAAAAATGGCTACCTCCACATTGCTGGGGTTAGCATTACTGCATAACTAACTGATAGCTTACTGTGATGGGCTGTACTCAGGGCCTCGTGGGGCCATGCTCAGGACTGTTTCTATGGGTGGGTGAGCAGGATGGTTACCTTGGGTGCCGTACAGCTGAGGGTTTTGGTTTTTGCTCTGCTGATTCACCAGCTGTTTAATTTTTATTTATTTATTTATTTATTTTGCTCAGCTGCTGAGGAGGAGGGCACCAAGCAAACATTTTTGACCTCCACCCCAGCAGCTGAGGGGAAAAATAACCATGGTTGGCCACTTCGGGCAGGAGAGGGAACAGTGGCACATCTAGAGCCACTCCAGGTCACCCTTTTGGAAAGAATGCTTCTCCCATCTGATTTTCTCATTAAGGAAATCTCCGCTGACTCAGACAGATGTGTAGGGCCAATTCCAGATGCCAACTGTAAGGAACCAAAGGCTATTCCCAGAGATAGTATGGAACTAGATTTACTTTTTCTTACTTCAGATCACAACTAGGTCTGGTAGTACATTGGACTAGATTTGAGAATTTGAACTCCTGAAGCATATGGACAAGAATGCCTCCTACAACTGTTTTAAGTTAAGGAAAAGCAGCTGGGATCCTTGATAAATCTGCATTCATCAGGGTAAGTGAGCCTCATTATCTAATCAGGAGTTTATAAAAGGGCTGGTTTTCTCTCAGGAAGGAAAACAGAAAGACCCTGAACAGAAAATCTGCAAACAGAGAAAAATTCTCAACACCTCAGAAGAGTGTATACAATATTGATCCCCAGACCAAACAACTGGTTTGTGAGTTGGTATTTATGTCGTGATCACAATTTTGTCATCTGCAACATCACCCTGGCATCTACAATAATAATAGTAGTAGTAGTAAGTGAATTTCATCTATAGACCAGTGCTTTATGCTATTCCATACAGTCAACACAGCTGGTGCAAATACAAGTAGTAACACAAACTGACTGACTATACTATTTATCTGTCTGTTGTATAAATAAATAATATACTCTCTCCTGCACTGATAGAGGAACACACTAGATAAATCTACCAGACCTTTTTCATGGCTAACATTTGTAAACGTAAGAATTCCTCTCTTCTTTCTTCATTTCCTAGGTCTTGTTCTAATTTTTTATGCAAGCCACATTAGGGGAAGTTAAGCAAGAGGGAAGATTAAGGCAGCATTTTCACTTAACCTGCTTGAAATACCTCACAAGTGAGAACTGTAAGAATCAAAAATGCACAGTACTAAAAATGTATTTACAAAATAGATCCTGCTTAACAAGCCACAATGGTTCGTTTCTCCACACCCTGACCCGGAGGAACCACTTTAGTGCTTGGGGGTAATTCAGTAACCACACCCATTCCATCACTGTTTTTTCTACCAAGACATCCAGCAAGGCAGCCAATTTGCGAGACCTATGATGATGGTTTTGTGATACTGACATTTTTCTGCTTGGAAGTTGACTGAGACCACCAACTCATTTCACATAGGCCAGCAAGAGCCATCAGATAATGACGACTTTTGGTTTCTACCCACCTGTGCTACATTCAGACTGGTGACGTAGAGGTGACTGTCTCCATATCCCATTACCAGACCCTCAAGTCTGTAGTCTCCCTGTGCAGTAAGTGTTTCTCTACAGTATAAAGTCAAGAGACAGTAAAATCTGTCTATCTGAAATCTGTTCTCAAGTTCATGGTCAGTCAAACCATTCTGATGCACACAGATATGTACTTCAGATATTGTTTTTGTTGCATATTTTTCAGCCAACACAATAACCCCAAGCGAGGAAAAACCACATAAAAATGAAGATAAAAAATGTAAGTAAAGTATTTCTCAGAGTCCAAAATTAAGACCCCAAACTCTAGGAAAAAAGAATTAGCCACTATCAACAAGAATTTGAAAAAAAATGCTCATATAATAGTCCAAACCTTATTTAAACTTCCACCAAGCTACTGAAGTATATGCATTTTTGATAGTTTTAATATCAGCATTATATGCAAATCTTGTGTTGTATTTGCACAAACTGAGAAATTGTTTTGTACTCAGTAGTGCTGATCTGTTTTTAAAACACAGTTTTAAGTATCAGGAACAGTAAATTAACTTGTGTGTTAAATGTGTCAAGTACTACAAAAGTGTTAATTAGTATATTATTAAAACAGTTTTATTGGGAGCTGGGAGAGGAGAAACTAATTTTAAAAAGGAACAGTTTGGGTTTGAACTATATGTCTGTCAAAAACAAAATGACTAAATGCTTATATATTTGGAATGTGTTTAACTTAAATTACAAGAAACCATCTCCTGTAAAATATAAAAGGTACTTTTTAAGAAATAAACATACTTTATACTGTATTAAGTTAAAAATACTGTCTTTCAATGTAACATTCAGCTTTGAATTAATCAGATAAAGATGGAAGTGGAGAATTTTGCCAACAGTGTTTCTTACTAACGTCGCTCACTTATGCCTTTCAGCTTGGTATATTTTCTATGAAGGATATCTTGTTAAAACAACTGTTGAAGGCAAGTCATATCATATCAACCACACACCATACCCTATGGGAGCTCAAATGTTCCGAAGTCTATGTTAATACAATCCTGCTGCACAATTCAACTAACAGAGGAAAAAAGCAGTTTTTCAGTGACATGTAAGACTTCATATAAGTACCACATTATCTATATGTCTTCTAGAAATGAGGCAAAGCCATAGCAAGGATTATACTGAATCAATTTAGGAAGGTAAATATTGTTAACAAGTACCATAAAATAGCCTAGTAGATGATTCTAATCTCCATTTATCAACCAACAGGAAGGCTGCACTTCAGTGCATCTTCCAACAATGTATCTGTAGGACAGCAATATTCTCTGGCTCAAGAGACCCATGCAACTCTTCAACAAGGGGTTTGCTGCATTCTAATATAAGATTTACTACGCAATATGCCATGTACTTCCACAATCCCCTTACAAAGTGATTTTAAAAAAACATGTGTGGCTTTTTCCCTATCTAAGTCTTGTGAGTGTGGTTTCCACTAGTCATAAAGACTAAGTACCACTATTCCAGGATGTCCAAAATCTCTTTTGGATTACTACATATAAAGATATACAGTATTGTTTGTTGTACGATTTTGAACTGTAAAAAACAACATACTTTTTATAATCCTTTAACCTTACTGAGACATACGAGACAATGGAGGATATGCCAATGTGTTCAGAACATTCTGTCTCCCTTGTTATTTTGTGCGGGCTCCTGCATTGCACTCAACAGACATTGGTCTTTCCTGATTTACAAAGAACTAAAAGGTGAAGACAGAAACAGTAGTACTGACACCTTAAAGTATTTCTAGTCAGCTAGCAAAATGTGGGTCCTTGCCAATAAAGTCTCATTTTGTTTATTATTTGGGCTAGACCCCAAACCACTATTTTTAAATTAAAAAAACAAAAACAAAAAAAAGCTAAACAACAAAACCTCGGCAGTGTCAATTCTCCTGTTTAAGCAGGCCACTCAGCAGGCCAACATTCAGCTTCTGATCTGTATTTTTCAAAATATTTTCTGTTTACTGACAGAGGTTGCTATAAAAAATTTGTCTCAGTACCCAGCTGGTGATTGACAGTGGGGCCAGTGAGACTGCAGTTGGTTTAAGGAAGGGGAAGGAGCATTAGCTGTGCCATAGTGGTGAAGTAGTATCAGCTTTATGAGCAGGAATGGAGAGAGAGATAAAAGCATGTTCAGGACATATTTCTGAGACAAAAGAATAAAAGAACAGTAATGATGCAATAATGGGCATGACATTAAAAGAAAATTCTAGAACTGCAAAACAGATAAAAAGCAGGAAAAGGTTAAAAAGATTCCATCCTCATTTTATAAAAATGTTTTAGCAGCAATAGAAGCAAACTCATTTTCAGGATCTTAAAATCTCTATATCTTCCATGTTACTAGAATATATGGGATCTAAATTGTGAAACCACATGAGGATTCACTTTTCCTGTCCATGTATTAACATGGTCCCAAACTTTAAACCAAAGAAATGTTCTGTTTTAAAGAGTTTTATCCAATTCTAACCCTTGACTGGACAATGGTGTTTTATAAAATCCTGATATATCCATCCAAAAAAATAAGGGTACTTGCTAGTACATACAAGTGCATAACTCCAACCTGGGGTCACATTTGAACATCATATTTTTTTAAAAGCAGAAGGCTAGCTATATTAATGAATGAAGAAGTCAGTTCCCCATGTAGGAGAACCCAACAAAAGGAAACAGCATAGAAGCCACACAGCAATGTTTCACTTATGGATGGGGAAAGGAGAACTGTATTAAATTGTTTTACTAAAGTATCCATATGTTCCAACTAAATCTTTAATATGTAATCTGGCAGTAGCTGCTTGTAAACTGGGACTGGCTACATCACTTTTATTTAAATTTGCTAGCTGTCTGTAAAACTGTAGGGCCTAATTTTTCAGAAGTGCTGAGCTCTCAAAATTCCAGCTGAAGTAAAAATTAGACCCATAAAACTTGAGCAACACAAAAAACTGCAGAATAGAGCCTCCCCTTTGAATAATGAAATATATTAATAGACAAGTTTCCATATTTGGAAAATATAGTGTGTGTGAACACATTTGTGTGTGTGCGTGTGCGTATTGGCATGAAATACCCATCCATACAAGTAGTCGTGAAATCCATGACCCATGTGGTAAGTTGCAGAGTTATGTGACAAATATATTTATCACTTTCCTTGGATCACTCTACCTGCCCTTTGCTCACTAATACATCTCCCCACACCTTATTCTAATATTTCAAATCCTTGAGCACTTTGAAAGAGCTGTGATTATTTTAAAAATTAACATCCAAGAGAAAAGTTTCCTCCAAATGTTGAGTTTCCTGCCACCCCATCACACCTGTCTGAGCCAAGGTGGGAAGATTCACATGCAGGTCAGTGACAGCTTTTCCAAACTTAAAAATGTTGCCAATTTTAAATCCATTATCTCGTGCCATCTAGGACTAGAAATGGGAATTTTACAATACTGGAAAGGGAAAGGTTCCCATCTTCCCAATGGGACCCAGGACCCACTTCCAACCTTGGAAAAATCTTAGAGCATGTCTACATTAGAAAGATAAATCAACCTATATAATTACTGAGGTGGTTCATGCCCACACTACACTCCTTCTGTCGATGGTGCGCGTCCTCACCAGGAGTGCTTCCACCGAGTTAAGAGGGGCAGTGGTGGGGACTGAAAGCCTGGGCTCTTGGCTCCACATGCAGCTCCCCGCTCCCAGGAACCAAACTGCCTGCCTCCCCGGCTCACGGCTCTCTGTCCTCAGTAATCCAGCTGCCCACCCTCCAGGTCTCAGTTCCCTGCTGCCAGGAGCCTGGCTGCCCACTCCCCAGCAGCCTGGCTAAACCCCAGGCTCTCGGCTCCCCGCCCTGTTGCAACTGCCCAGCTCCCCGCTCTGAGCTTACAGCTGGGAACCCAGGTACAGAGAGGAGTGTAGAACCCAGGGGGACAGTCGGGTTCCTGGCAGCAGGGAGTGAGGAGCCAGGAGTCCCTGGGCAGCACCAGGGCTCCCCACAGGGAGCTTCTGGGCAGCAACCCAGCTGGCAGCAGGGAGCCAGGCAGGCACAGCTTGGATCGAAGGGAGGAGGTGGGCTGGGAGCGGGGAGCCAGGAAGCAGCCAGGTTCTGATCAAGACGAGCACAGCCTGGCTGGGAGCGGGGAGCCCCTTCACCCGCCTCAGTGACAGCCCTGCTTTAAGCACGGAGCTGGGAAATTGACAAGAATGACAGCCAACAGCCAATGTAAGTAATGCAGTGTCTACACGGACACTGCATCACCCTAACTACACTGTCATAAGCCCTACAGCTCTCATGGAGGTGGAGTTATTATATTGGTGTAGTAGGGCACTTACATCGGTGGGAGCATGGCTGTAGTGTGTACAGTGTCATAACTAGGTCAACGTAAGTTGCCTTACATTGACCTAACTCTGTAGTATGGACCAAGCCTTAGACTTGAAAATCAACATTCAGGAGTCAGGCCTCAGGCCTTTACCTCTCCTGGGACACAGTGCCTTAGTTTCCCCACTCTTGGACTGAGACGTAGGCTACAGTAGCATGTGTATCAACCATACTTACTGAGCAGCTGTGTCTAGGTTTGGTACCTGAAATTCTTCCCTTTGTGAGTCTGTGACTATTGGTGGATGTAATGACCCAACAGCTTCCTTAAAACCAAAGTACTGTTTATTTACCACAGTAGGACCAAATCCACAAGACTTTAAAACAACAATCTACATGCATGTCTACCTTATCTAAGGCTCACTGTTAACCAAAGCAGGCCTAGCTTCTTCAGATACTCCAGCATGTGTCTGTAGGTCAGTCAGGTTTCCTGGAACAAATCCCCAAAAACTGTCTCTCTCTCGAGTCCCTTTTTAAACTGCTACAGACCTTTTGAGTTGCTTGTGTTCCTGGGTCCCCCACCCCCAACAACCCCTACGTGTTTGCAGAGAGATGGCTTAATTTTTTTTTCATTGTCCCCCTCCACATTTGTTTTTCCCAGCAACTGCCCATATTAGTAAATAAACATATTTCCACAGTAAACATCCCAAACAACTAGGTCAACAGACAGTATTCATAAGTTACTACAGAGTAGCTCCACTTCCATCACATACATTATTTTGGGTCAATTCTGTTCTACATGGATTAGGACTTATTCTACACTTACTTGCACCTTGTATTATCATTTATGGTTGAGTGTAGCAAGTGTAAACTAGGAGTAAACTCCTCTGATCTATTTGGGTTTTATGCTCACTTTGCACAGTTGTAAATGACTACACAAGGTGTGAGGCAATTGACAATTTGACTGATGGTAGTTATGGCACCTGACACTACCAGCATACACCATCCTCATTTATGCCCAATATATCTCAAGCAAGGCATCTTCCATATTCAAGTTAATTTACCCTCTTACAATTTGGTGCAATTTTGGGAAACCAGCCAGGTATTCAAACTAGCATTTATTTCAATATGGATAGAAAAAACAGGAACATTTTCAGAGCTTTGGAAGAAAATGGCTTTTTTTATTAAACTAAACTACTTTCATTCTCGTGAAATATCAGGAGAAATTTTAATGATGAAGAAATATGTCCCAGGTTGTCTAAAACTTCAAAAATGTTGTTCTCCAAGAATTTTCTCTAACATCCATAGAAGGAAGCAAAATGCCAAACAGTGTAGAAATCCCATGCCCTGCTCACTTGTTAAAGCCACCATCACTGGCAGAATGTGTGTAAAAAGCTCAAGTACTACTTGTAAAAATAACAATAGTCATTTATGTAACTAAAATCTAAAACAAACAAAACAAAAAAAAGAATCTTCATGCCCACATCTAAAATCTGCTTTCAAATGCATCACTGAGAAAGTTCTATGCCGAAATTGGTAAGCTATAAATGGAAGATCCATCTCAATGCAATTTTTTTTTCCACAAGCATGATACATTATCATTCTAAATTAAACTGGCATTGTTTTATTGCATACATTGTTTATTTCTATATAATAAATATTTTATCATGTATCTATACATTTTAACCAATATGTTTCACTCTTTTGCATTTTAGACCATATTTACACTATATGTTGCAGTTCTTGGATTACCCTCTTGGTTTGTTATTGTTACCTGTTTTTCACTGACAGACATTGTTTGCATTGCCATCTGGAATGCATACTGTGGCCTTTAGAACACAGACCTCAAGCCAGTGGAAACAAAGTACATCATTGGAAGTGATGGACAGTGTATAACTTAAAAGCATACTGAGTACTGTTCTTGACCCAAGTTGCCCTGGCACAGATCTACAAAGAAGGGTTCACATGAGTTCCATAAGGAACTACATGCCATCCGTTCTTCGGCTGAGGTTAAGGAACAGTGAACATCACTGATAATAAAGGAGGCTAGAATAATAACAATAGTAATAATAATAAATAGAAAGAGGGAGATATTCAGTGTCAAAAACAAACATGAAGGGGGAAAACAGGAATTTCCTGTTTATGGCTATTTGCTTAAAAAATAAGTTTCTGTTCTTGATGCGATTTCGCTGCCTTTAAACAATATGTGCATTCATATCAACTCTCAAAATTATGTTTTTCCTTTTAATGGAGATGTAAATTTTTGCCTAAAAACAACAACAAATAGTATTTCCCTGTTTTGGATGGTCTGAGAGTTGAATTTACTAATCTGTTAATCAAAAATAAATGTGCACAACAGCAATCCTATCATTCTTCCCTGCAAAGCCACAGGCATGGCAGAATGGGTATAAATATGACAGGCATAGTGACCAACAGCTAGCAGTTTCATTTAAATTCAGATTTACAAAATCAGTCTCAGGAAGCATGTGCAAAAATTACATAAGAATGGCCATAATGAGTCAGACCAATGGTCTATCTAGCCCTATATCCTGTCTTCTGACATTGGCCAGTGTGAGATGCTTCAGAGGAAATGAGCAGAACAGGGCAATTTATTGAGTGATCCATCCCCTGTCATCCACTCTCAGCATTTGGCAGTCAGAGACTCAGGGGCATCTACTGCATGAGGGTGCATCCCTGACTATCTTGGCTAATAGACATTGATGGACCTACCCTCCATGAATTTATATAATTATTTTTCGAACCCAGTTATACTTTTGGCCTTCATAGCATCCCCTTGCAACAAGTTCCACAGGTTGACTGGTTTCAGAGTAGCAGCCGTGTTAGTCTGTATTCGCAAAAAGAAAAGGAGTACCCGTGGCACCTTAGAGACTAACAAATTTATTAGAGCATAAGCTTTCGTGAGCTACACCTCACTTCATCGGATGCATTTGGTGGAAAAAGCAGAGGAGAGATTTATATATATACACACACACACACACACAGAGAACATGAAACAATGGGTTCATCATACACACTGTAAGGAGAGTGATCACTTAAGATAAGCCATCACCAGCAGCAGGGGGGGAAAGGAGGAAAACCTTTCATGGTGACAAGCAAGGTAGGCTAATTCCAGCAGTTAACAAGAATATCAGAGGAACAGTGGGGGGTGGGGTGGGGGGAGAAATACCATGGGGAAATAGTTTTACTTTGTGTAATGACTCATCCATTCCCAGTCTCTATTCAAGCCTAAGTTAATTGTATCCAGTTTGCAAATTAATTCCAATTCAGCAGTCTCTCATTGGAGTCTGTTTTTGAAGCTTTTTTGTTGAAGTATAGCCACTCTTAGGTCTGTGATCGAGTGACCAGAGAGATTGAAGTGTTCTCCAACTGGTTTTTGAATGTTATAATTCTTGACGTCTGATTTGTGTCCATTCATTCTTTTACGTAGAGACTGTCCAGTTTGGCCAATGTACATGGCAGAGGGGCATTGCTGGCACATGATGGCATATATCACATTGGTAGATGCGCAGGTGAACGAGCCTCTGATAGTGTGGCTGATGTGATTAGGCCCTATGATGGTATCCCCTGAATAGATATGTGGACAGAGTTGGCAACGGGCTTTGTTGCAAGGATAGGTTCCTGGGTTAGTGGTTCTGTTGTGTGGTGTGTGGTTGCTGGTGAGTATTTGCTTCAGATTGGGGGGCTGTCTGTAAGCAAGGACTGGTCTGTCTCCCAAGATCTGTGAGAGTGATGGGTCGTCCTTCAGGATAGGTTGTAGATCCTTGATGATGCGTTGGAGAGGTTTTAGTTGGGGGCTGAAGGTGATGGCTAGTGGCGTTCTGTTGTTTTCTTTGTTGGGCCTGTCCTGTAGTAGGTGACTTCTGGGTACTCTTCTGGCTCTGTCAATCTGTTTCTTCACTTCAGCAGGTGGGTATTGTAGTTGTAGAAATGCATGATAGAGATCTTGTAGGTGTTTGTCTCTGTCTGAGGGGTTGGAGCAAATGCGGTTATATCGTAGCGCTTGGCTGTAGACAATGGATCGAGTGGTATGATCTGGATGAAAGCTAGAGGCATGTAGGTAGGAATAGCGGTCAGTAGGTTTCCGATATAGGGTGGTGTTTATGTGACCATCGCTTATTAGCACCGTAGTGTCCAGGAAGTGGATCTCTTGTGTGGACTGGTCCAGGCTGAGGTTGATGGTGGGATGGAAATTGTTGAAATCATGGTGGAATTCCTCAAGAGCTTCTTTTCCATGGGTCCAGATGATGAAGATGTCATCAATGTAGCGCATATAGAGTAGGGGCATTAGGGGACGAGAGCTGAGGAAGCGTTGTTCTAAGTCAGCCATAAAAATGTTGGCATACTGTGGGGCCATGCGGGTACCCATCGCAGTGCCGCTGATTTGAAGGTATACATTGTCACCAAATGTGAAATAGTTATGGGTCAGGACAAAGTCACAAAGTTAAGCCACCAGGTTAGCTGTGACAGTATCGGGGATACTGTTCCTGACGGCTTGTAGTCCATCTTTGTGTGTGAAGTAGTACTTCATTTTGTTTGTTTTAAACCTACTGCCTATTCATTTCATTGGGTGATGCCTGGTTCTTGTTTTCACTTTCTCCATACCATTCATGATTTTATAGACCTCTATCAAATGCCCCTTTAGTCATCTCTTTTCCAAGCTGAAAAGTCCCAGTCTTTTTAATCTTTCCTCATATGGAAGCTATTCCATATCCTTAATAATTTGTATTACCCTTCTCTGTCCCTTTTTCAATTCTAATATATCTTAGTTGAGATGAGGCAACCAGAACTGCATGCAGTAATCAAGGTGTGGGCAGATCATGGATTTATATAGTGGCATTATGATATTTACTGTCTTATTATCTATTATCTATCTATCCTAATGGTTCTTAACATAGTTAGCTTTTTTAAGTACCGCGGCACATTGAGCGGATGTTTTCAGAGAACTATCCACAGTGACTCTAATAAGCAATAAACAAATGTCAACCCAGATGGAGTCCTACCCCAGAATGAATTTTAATATATTCCTCACAATCATGTCTTTCAGACAAAAGTACGAGTACACAGTTGAGACTTATACCATGACCTGAAAGTAAACAACCTTAGAATCTGCTGGAACAACAAAGAAAAAATTCCAGAGCTGCAGGACCTCCACATGTTTTGTCTCCTGTCCCCAGACACTGAAATCCATGAACATTCAGCAAAAGTGCACCATCTTATCTGAACTGTCACAACAGCACATAATCCAAGTGGTCTCATAGGTAACTGGGACCTGCACCATGGCTCAGGACCCTGGTCATCTTCTCCAGAAGCAAGTGAGAAGAGGTTGCAAGGAGCCTCCCCACCTGCGACCTCAAGACCAACCCAATTGCAATCCTTGTATTCACCTGATTGCAAGGACTAGTGTTAACAGCCACACACAAAAGGAGTGGGAGAACAAAGGACAATGGCTTTGTTCCCTTACAAGATATAGCACTGAGCATACTCCCTCTGCAAACCTGGAAGCTCTACAAAGGATTGTGCCTTCTGAAACTACTGTTGGGGTGGGACATCTCAACATCTCTCCCACACATGGCCTGGTGCACTGAAGGCCTAACTGATAGGTCTCCTTTCTGATTGTGAAAGGTTGCCTTAATTCACCTTTCCTGTGCAACTCTCAAAAGGTCACTCTGGGAGAGGAGCTGTATAATGGTTTTCAATTAACTAGAACACCACCGTGAATAACCTAGTAACCTAGCCTGTTGATGAATAATACTGCCTAGAACTTTTTTTGTCCCTCTTGTGACATGACCACTGTTGCAAGACATCAGTATCTCCTACCAGCATACTGTTAAGGAAATTTTGGACACAAACAAATCAGAATATTTAATATAAATGTTAATACTCTGAAATGAATTTAACAGCTTGGTTTAAGTCTCCAAGGAGCATTCTATGCCAGAAGTGGCTGGCTTGCTGCTTCTCCCCGCAAACCACAGAAGATCTCTGTCATCCTGCAGGCACTTCATGGAAAGACTAATGAAGTTGCCTTAATGTGTTTAGTAAACTTAATGGTTTTGATTTGGTTTATAGTACTGTACCTCCATCAGATGAATCCATAAACTGTGAATTTTACAGCAGCTCAGTAGCACTTTTTAATGGATGATTACCTGATGCTATAGCAATTCAATCCCACAGTTATCACCAATGCTGATGCATGGCCTGGATACAAGGCTGATACTATCCAGGTTGATATCAATCCGACATGTCTCTGTCCCTTTACAGGGTTTGCCTGCTAAATAACTATCAGTAGTAATCAAGAAATAATGCAACAACTCTAAAAGCTGCTACTACCCCTAGAAGCAAGCAAGCCTCTTGCTATGATAATCATAACATGGTTTCTTAGTTATGAGATCCATGCATTGCCTAGGGCAAGCAGCAAGCCATTGTGCCTGACTAAGCCACGTTAGCTAGATTTTTCATTCCAAGCATCTTTGGAGTTTGGGGGGTGAGGGGCGGGGGAGGGAAATCTGAGAATGTCAAGCGAAAGTCCTTGTTTATACTGTTTGGTTTTATAATTCAAACATCTCAGATTTCATACGGGTTGCATTGTCATGCTTAATCAGGAAAATCACACCATCATGCAGGTTTCTAAGAAGGGCTAAGTGAAATATGTAAAGCAACTCAGAAGATTAGGTTTCTCACCCATAATTCAACTATACAAGAATGTCTCATACGACAGAGATTTAATTATATTATGAAAAAGAGGATTGATTTTTAAATGCAATGCAGCTCTTTGGGCCTCTTTATCCCAATAAGTATTTTGTACATTCTTCCTAAGGATCCTGGAACAACTAATGTTTCTTCAATTTTTCAGAGTGGAAGCCTCGTTGTGTTAGACTTTGAAATCAACTAACACAAAGGACCAAAATCAATCTTGCTTTTTTCCCCAGACCTAAGTCAATAACCTAGATATTGAACATGTTAAGTATTTTGTCTATTTCATATCTCTCTTAAACAACAACAATTTCACTTCAAAGAACAAGTCAGCTAATCCTGAATGCCTCTGTTAGCATGATACCAGGACAAAAAAGGACAATGAGGCAGGTAACTCCCTTGGGACAATGAAAATACAACCCTACAAAGCAACAGTACTTCCCATTCCACTGTATAGTAATGAAACCTGTGAACCAATGATTATGTGTAAAAGGGTGAAACCTGATTATATTTCTATGGCTCTATACAGTCAATAAGTTCCAAACTGAAAGCGTGTTATGTGTTTTTCTGTGGTTTTCATCATCATTTTTAAATACATGATATCACAATGTTGTAATGAATCTAATAGCTCATTACTGAACACTGTGTTAACCCCCAATTTAACATCCAGTCAGCAGAGGACTGCATAACTTCTCTTTCCTGCATAAGGAAAGAGACGTATGTACAGCTTTATGTCTGAGGGTATGTCTACACTACGAAATTATGTCAAATTTATAGAAGTCGGTTTTGTAGAAAGCGTTTTATACAGTCGAGTCTGTGTGTCCCCACACAAATGCTCTAAGTGCATGTAGTCAGTGGACTGTGTTCACAGTAGCGAGGCAACAGTCGACTTCCGGAGCTTTGCACTTTGGGTAGCTATCCCACAGTTCCTGCAGTCTCCACCGCCCATTAGAATTCTGGGTAGAAATCCCAGTGCCTGATGGGGCTAAAACATTGTCGTGGGTGGTTCTGGGTACATATCGTCAGGCCCCCGTTCCCTCCCTCCCTCCGTAAAAGCAAGGGCAAACAATAGTTTTGCACCTTTTTTCTTGAGTTACCTGTGCAGACGCCATACCATGGCAAGCATAGAGCCCGCTCAGCTAACCGTCACCATATGTCTCCTGGATGCTGGCGAACATGGTACTGCATTGCTACACAGCAGCAGTTTATTGCCTTTTGGCAGCAGACAGTGCAGTATGACTGGTAGCTGTCATCGACGTAGTCCTGGGTGCTCTTTTAACCGGGCACCTGGGCAAACATGGGAGTGACTCAGCCAGGTCATTTCCCTTGTTTCGTCTCATGGCGATTGAGTCCTACCGGCAGTGCACTGTCTTTTAATTTGCAGTCAGCAGAAGACGATGGCCAGTAGTCATACTGCACCGTCTTCTGCCGAGCACCCAGGAGGTGACGATGGCTAGCGGTCATACTGCACAGTCTGCTGCCAGCATGATGTATAAAGATAGATGAAGTGGCTCAAAACAAGAAATAGACCAGATTTGTTTTGGATTCTTTTCTCCTCCCTCCCTCTGTGAAATCGACGGCCTGCTAAATCCAGTTTTGAGTTCTATCCTTGAGGTGGCCATTCAGTTTCTCGCAAAGCCACCCCCTTTGTTGATTTTAATTCCCTGTAAGCCAACCCTGTAAGCCATGTTGTCAGTCACCCCTCCCTCCATCAGGGCAACAGCAGACAATCGTTCCGCGCCTTTTTTCTGTGCAGACACCATACCATGGCAAGCATGGAGCCAGCTCAGATCACTTTGGCAATTAGGAGCACATTAAACACCACACGCATTATCCAGCAGTATATGCAGCATCAGAACCTGGCAAAGCGAAACCGGGCGAGTAGGCGACATCAGCACGGTGACGAGAGTGATGAGGACATGGACACAGACTTCTCTCAAAGCACGGGCACTGCCAATGTGGGCATCATGGTGCTAATGGGGCAGGTTCATACGGTGGAACGCCGATTCTGGGCCTGGGAAACAAGCACAGACTGGTGGGACCGCATAGTGTTGCAGGTCTGGGACGATTCCCAGTGGCTGCGAAACTTTCGCATGCGTAAGGGCACTTTCATGGAACTTTGTGACTTGCTTTCCCCTGCCCTGAAGGGCAAGAATACCAAGATGAGAGCAGCCCTCACAGTTGAGAAGCGAGCGGCAATAGCCCTGTGGAAGCTTGCAACACCAGACAGCCACCGGTCAGTCGGGAGTCAATTTGGAGTTGGCAAATCTACTTTGGGGGTGCTGTGATGCAAGTAGCCAATGCAATCAAGGGTAGTGACCCTGGGAAATGTGCAGGTCATAGTAGATGGCTTTGCTGCAATGGGATTCCCTAACTGTGGTGGGGCCATAGACAGAACCCATATCCCTATCTTGGCACCAGAGCACCAAGCCAGCGAGGACAGAAACCGCAAGGGGTACTTTTCAATAGTGCTGCAAGCACTGGTGGATCACAAGGGAAGTTTCACCAACATCAACGTGGGATGGCTGGGAAAGGTACATGACGCTCGCATCTTCAGGAACTCTGGTCTGTTTCAAAAGCTGCAGGAAGGGACTTTCTTCCCAGACCAGAAAATAACCGTTGGGGATGTTGAAAGGCCTATAGTTATCCTTGGGGACCCAGCCTACCCCTTAATGCCATGGCTCATGAAGCCATACATAGGCAGCCTGGAGAGTAGTAAGGAGCTGTTCAACTACAGGCTGAGCAAATGCAGAGTGGTGGTAGAATGTGCATTTGGACATTTAAAAGCGCGTTGGCGCAGTTACGGTGTGAAAGTTCTGTTTGTTTCTCCTTGATGAAATCTCCCGCCCCTTGGTTCACTCTACTTCCCTGTGAGCTAACCACCCTCCCCACCTCCCTTTGATCACCGCTTGCAGAGGCAATAAAGTTATTCTTGCTTCACATTCATGCATTCTTTATTAATTCAATCACACAAATAGGGGGATAATTACCAAGGTAGCCCAGGAGGGGTGCTGGAGGAGGGAAGGACAAGGCCGTACAGCACTTTAAAAGTTTAAAACTTATTGAATGCCAGCCTTCTGTTACTTGGGCAATCCTCTGGGGTGGAGTGGCTGGGTGGCTGGAGGCCCCCCCACCGCGTTCTTGGGTGTCTGGGTGAGGAGGCTATGGAACTTGAGGAGGAGGGCGGTTGGTTACACAGGGGCTGTAGCGGCGGTCTGTGCTCCTGCTGCCTTTCCTGCAGCTCAACCATATGCTGGAGCATATTAGTTTGATCCTCCAGCAGCCTCAGCATTGAATCCTGCCTCCTCTCATCATGCTGCCGCTTCAGCTTCAGCTTTCAGCTTCAGCCCTCTCTTCAGCCTGCCACCTCTCCTCCCGGTCATTTTGTGCTTTCCTGCACTCTGACATTGTCTGCCTCCATGCATTCGTCTGTGTTCTGTCAGTGTGGGAGGACAGCATGAGCTCAGAGAACATTTCATCACGAGTGCATTTTTTTCGCCTTCTAATCTTTGCTAGCCTCTGGGAAGGAGAAGATCCTGTGATCCTTGAAACACATGCAGCTGGTGGAGAAAAAAAAAAGGGACAGTAGTATTTGAAAAGACACATTTTATAGAACAATGGGTACACTCTTTTATGGTAAACCTTGCTGTTAACATTACATACATAGCACATGTGCTTTCATTACAAGGTCACATTTTGCCTCCCCCCACCGCATAGCTAACAGCGGGGAACATTTCTGTTCAGTCATAGGCAAACAGCCCAGCAGGAACAGGCACCTCTGAATGTCCCCTTAAGAAAAGCACCCTATTTCAACCAGGTGACCATGAATGATATCACTCTCCTGAGGATAACACAGAGAGATAAAGAACGGATGTTGTTTGAACGCCAGCAAACATACACTGCAATGCTTTGTTCTATAATGATTCCCGAGTACGTGCTACTGGCCTGGAGTGGTAAAGTGTCCTTATCATGGTGGATGGAATAAGGCTGCCCTCACCAGAAACCTTTTGCAAAGGCTTTGGGAGTATATCCACGAGAGCCACGAATGCCAGGGCAAATGAATCATTAAACATGCTGGCTTTTACACCTTGTACAGTATTTTAAAAGGTACACTCACCAGAGGTCCCTTCTCCTCCTGGTGGGTCCGGGAGGCAGCCTTGGGTGGGTTCGGGGGGTACTGGCTCCAGGTCCAGGGTGAGAAACAGTTCCTGGCTGTCGGGAAAACCGGTTTCTCCGCTTGTTTGCTGTGAGCTATCTACAGCCTCCTCATCATCGTCTTCCTCGTCCCCAAAACCTGCTTCCGTGTTGCCTCCATCTCCACTGAAGGAGTCAAACAACACGGCTGGGGTAGTGGTGGCTGAACCCCCTAAAATGGCATGCAGCTCATCATAGAAGCGGCATGTTTGGGGCTCTGACCCGGAGCGGCCGTTCGCCTCTCTGGTTTTCTGGTAGGCTTGCCTCAGCTCCTAAAGTTTCACGCGGCACTGCTTTGGGTCCCTGTTATGGCCTCTGTCCTTCATGCCCTGGGAGATTTTCCACAAATGTTTTGGCATTTCGAAAACTGAAACGTAGTTCTGATAGCACAGATTCCTCTCCCCATACAGCAATCAGATCCCATACCTCCCATTCGGTCCATGCTGGAGCTCTTTTGCGATTTTGGGACTCCATCATGGTCACCTCTGCTGATGAGCTCTGCATGATCACCTGCAGCTTGCCACACTGGCCAAACAGGAAATTGAAATTCAAAAGTTCGCAGGCCTTTTCCTGTCTACCTGGTCAGTGCATCTGAGTTGAGAGTGCTGTCCAGAGCGGTCACAATGGAGCACTCTGGGATAGCTCCCGGAGGCCAATACCGTCTAATTGCATCCACAGTACCCCAAATTCGACTCAGCAAAACCGATTTCAGCGCTAATCCCCTTGTGAGGGGTGGAGTAAGGAAATCGATGTTAAGAGCCCTTTAAGTCGAAAAAAAGGGCTTTGTCATGTGGACGGGTGCAGAGTTACATCGATTTAACGCTGCTAAATTTGACCTCAATGCCTAGTGTAGACCAGGGCTGAGGAGTTCAGGTTCAGGAGGGAGGAAGCTTGGGGAAGAGGGAGAACAGGAACAGCCTGGAGCTATCTGTGGAGAGAAGGTCAGATAGGCAGCCTGGGAGGTGAGCTGGAAAGCCTGAGAGCTGGCAGGGGACAGCAGTAGCCACAGCAGAAGGACACCAGGCTACTGACTTCAGGCCAAAGGAAAGAGTGAAGGGTTATGAAGTGTGTGAGAAAATATTTTTCATTGGCCCACCTTCTGTTGGTGAGAGAGACAAGCTTTTTAGCTTCCATATAGCTCTTCTTCAGCTCTTTTTCATCTCTGTGTAACCTCGAAAGCTTCTCTCTCTCATCAGCAGAAGGTGGGCCAATAAAAGATATTACCTCATCTACTCTCTCTCTCTCTCTCTCTAATATTCTGGGACCAACACAGCAACAACAATATTGCATATAACAAGTTATAATGACAGTTACCTTTATACCCATGTACTAACTTTCCCTGAGGGGCTCTGTTAAAAACTTGCTTTGTTTGTTTACTGTAACCCATTACAGAAATTGTGACATGAGTATTTGAAGGTTTTATTCCTGGCAGCCTTACTAAAGGAACTCTCAGTTACACAAAGGTGTAAGTGTTTCTGGGAACATGCTGAGGGCTTCAGCCTGAAGGGCTAGTGCTCAGAATGCCTAAAGCACTTGCCTCTGAGCTTGTGGTATACCCAGCCTACTACCAAACACCGATAGGACTAGTCTACCAACAAACCCATTACACTCTGTAGTGAGTGGGGTTTGTTACACAGTTTGCTTTGCTCTGAAGCTTGACGATCTCTGTGTGGCTTTCCCTCCTCTAGGAATTTCACATACAAGTCACTCATAATAAACACATAAAAAGGCATAATCGGTGAAATTCACCACAGTGAATATGTGTCCACACCACTGAGGCTCTATTGAGCCACCTACCAGAGGGTGCAGATTAGTTAATGTGAGTATACAGGAGGGACTCCACACCAGAGCCATCCCTTGGGTATGGCGAATCGGGGTGACCACCCCGGGCCCTGCACTTTGGGGGGCCCTGCGCTTCGATAAAATCGTGAGGAGACAGACGGGGAGGTGAGGCAGGAGGCGGGCAGGCAAGCAGGGTGAGGAGGAAAACAGGGAGGTGAGTGGCAGGCAGGCAGGGCAAGGAGGAGCCCCCCTACCAGAACCTCCCCCTTACCCCCAACGCCTACTGCCTCCCGCAGATCAGATGTTTCGTGGCAACAGGAGGCGCTGCGGGGGGAGGGGAGAGGGTGCAGCGCACTCGGCAGAGGGGGCCGAACTGGGTGGGAAGAGGCGGGACAGGAAGAGGCAGGGCAAAGGTGGAAAGAAGCAGGGTGGGAGTGGGGCCTTGGGGGAAGGGGTAGAGTAGGGGTGGGGCCTGGACGGAGCTGGGGGAGCACCCCCCAGCAGATTAGAAACTCAGCACCTATATCCCAGGCCCCGCACCTCACTAGGGATGGCCCTGCTCCACACCATCTCTAAAAACAAACCAGCATGGAGAGGAATGTTGGATGCCAGCTGGCGAAGGCTGTGTTTATGCAGACTGAGTGGCCTAAAAACTCCACAAAGACTTTGATGCGCAGCAGCTGCTATTCATCTGTGGTGGGGACTGTGCTACAGTGCAATAGCCAGCCTGTGGACAGAAGGATGAATTTTAACCCACTCACGCACTGTCTACTGCCTCACAAAGTTCATTTCATCGACATTTGTGCAGAAAGAGATAAATTTCACTCTTAATACATTCAATTAAAAAGAGGTTATAAACAAGGAACTAATTCCAGAATATATCAAATTTACTGTAAATGGCAAGCATCTCTCTAATAAATACTGCATGATACAGCACTTCAGGTTGCTCTGCATCACGATCTGCAACCTGAGAGATGGCACAGACCCACTGTCATTTCTTAAAATACTGAGTCCACAAAGTTCAGTGAAACTATGATGGCAAAAGATATCTAATCTAACCAATCTCTCATAGTAGAACACACTGGGAAAGATGAAGTTTGAAAACATCACGTCTTCCCTCACTGTTGACCAGATTTTTCCCTTTGGTTTACCTGTTTTCAGAAGATATGGGGAAGTTCTATATATTAATGCAGCATTCTTTTTGACAGTGGGTGAATTTATCACTATTTTGTTACACTCACCACAGATAAAATTATGGTTCATCTTCCTAGCCCAAAATTTCATTAAAACACTAGTATTTGCTTTCTTTTTAATTTTCAAAAGTTGTGTAATTGTTCAATTTTAAGTATGTGTACACAGTCTTCTACCAGTTAAGATTTAAAATAGGACTTGTGCTTCCTGTATCCCAATTTGAAAAGATGCAGAATTTCCTTAATTCTTAATTTTCTCAATCTGAGCAATCTCTCTCTTATAGGAAAAATGTAAATGACTCCAAATGAAGACTTGCTTTAAATTGAGGAAGTCTGTTGCTATTGTAAAAGTAGTTAACTAAAAGAAACAGTCAGAATTTTCCTTATATCATATGTTTAGTGATATTTGTCAGGCTGTATGTGGAACAAAATCTTTATCACTTTTAATCACGGCAAAGCTAAAAAGAGTTACATTGCAAAACAACAAGAGAGTGTTAACTTAAACTCTAAATGCACAGGATTTAATTGTGCTCTCAATGAGAGTAAGCCATATGAAGGGACGTGAGAAAGTAAATGACTGACTAGAATCATCTTTAAGGGTACAATACCTTCGGGATACTAGAGGAAACCTCAACCCATTTAAAAAAGGGTGTAGCAAGCGCTGCTCCCAACTGTAACCAATCCCTGGGGTTAGGAATAGAGAGATTAGGGCTATACCCCTCCCCACAACTTGCTATAACCTTGTGAAGCCAAGTCTTTACAGCAGGCATTACTAGTCTGCTCCAAGCCATTGTGTACAACAGCTCTGAAAGATGGATTATGCCTACCCCTAGTATTCTATGCAGAAGAGCTCTTTATTCTCTCTAGTGTACCTTATCAGATGGATAAATCAATGATCTGGAAGAAAACAAAACCCCTGCTGGTACAATTTGCAGATGACACAAAAACTGATGAAGTGGTAAACAATGATATGGACAGGTCACTTCTACAGAGCAATATAGATTTCATGGTAAACTGGGCTCGCTTGAACAACATATGAATACATCTAAATTCAAGATCATACATCTAGGAACCAAGGACACAGGTTACACTTATAAGATGGGGGATTTTATTTTGGAGTAGTGACTCAGGAAAGGACTTTGGGGTTATGGTGGGCCAGGGCCATCGTTTTATTTTGTACAGGTCCAGCACAATGGCATCCCAGTCCACATTGGGGTCTCAGTACTATAGCAATACTTGTAATAAATTATAATAACACTGATAAAGGCATTGAGATCTTACTGGAACTGTGTCCAGTTCTTGCATCCACACTTCAAAATGGATGCTGACAAACTAAAAAGAGTTCAGAAAAGATCTACAAGAATGATCTGAGGCCTGGGAAACACGTTTTACAGCATGGAACTAAAGTAGCTCAATCTACTTAGTTTACCAAAGAGACAGTTAAGAAGTAACTCGATCATGGTCTACAAGTACCTACATGGGGAAAAACTGTTCTGATAATAAAGGGCTCTTTTATCTAGCAGACAAAGGCATAACAACATCCAATGGATGGACCCTGAAGTTAAACAAATTTAGACTAGAAGTAAGGGGCACATTTTTAACAGAGAGGGCAACTAACTATATGAGCATATATAGGGATGTGTTGGATTGATCATCACTTGAACTCTTTAAATCAATATTTTCTTTCCAAAATATATGCCATCATTCAACCAGAAGTTATGGGCTTGATGCCAGAATCACTTGTTGAAATACTACTGTCTGTGTTATACAGGTCAGAATAGATTATGATGGTCAGTATGGCCTTAAAATCTATTAATATGAACCTATGAAAGTATGTAGCATGTGAGGATGTTTTCAGGATCACCACCCAGGCTCACATGTTACCTTACGAACCTACCAAAACAGACAACCACTACTTGCAGTAGCAGACAAAATTACTTCTAACTCCAGATTTCAGATCCAGGGCACTGATTTATTTCAGCATAGGTACAAAGTGCCACACCCGACTGAACAGTTGAGATACATCTGGCCAATGATCTGGCTGAATATACACAGATAAGGCTGTTAACAAACAAAGATAAAGACTTAAGACTCCATACATTCTTTTATTCCCAAGCTCACACCCTACATTCTATCAGCACCTCTCTTTTCTGATTCAGTTTATTACATAATAATGATTAACAATATCTATGACCAAATATAAGATTCTGCATTACACACTCAGTTATACAAGTATATTCATTGATTAGCAATAACAAAACTATCAATGATAATATTTGACAGCGATTTTGGAAACTTTCCTTGTTTAACCTGATTATATTTTCCTGCATCATTGTGATATTTCATTGTAATGTCATCCTTGTCCTGTACCCAAACCAGGGACAATTCAAGTGTTGAATAACAGAATACCCAGTAAAACAAAAATGTTGTTTTGCACTCCTTCCCAAAAAAAGCTTTTTCAAAGGTCAGATGAACCAAACTAAACTAGATCTACATTTACACTGATTATATAGCTGCTTATATATATTACATATATATACTATATGTATATGATAGATAGATAGATAGATAGATAGATAGATAGATAGATAGATAGATAGATAGATAGATATTGTTGCAAAGTTCCTGCTCTACCTTGGTGGGTCTTGCGCTTATTGGCGGATTGGCTTGCCTTGGAGCTTCACGTCAGCCCTCAGCTTGCCATTTTTCTGAACCCACAGTCCAGGTCGACTCCTCCTGTGTCTGACCAGGAGTTGGGAGGATTTGGGGGGAACCCAGGCCCACCCCCTCTACTCTGGGTTCCAGCCCAGGGCCCTGTGGAATGCAGCTGTCTAGAGTGCCTCCTGGAACAGCTGTGCGACAGCTACAACTCCCTGGGCTACTTCCCCATGGCCTCCTCCCAACACCTTCTTTATTCTCACCATAGGACCTTCCTCCTGGTGTCTGATAATGCTTGGACACCTTAGTCCTCCAACAGTCGGCGTTCTCACTCTCAGATCCTAGTGCCTCCTGCTCCCAGTGCCTCACGCGCACACCACAAACTGAAGTGAGCTCCTTTTTAAAACCCAGGTGCCCTGATTAGCCTTACTTAATTGATTCTAGCAGCTTCTTGATTGGTTGCTGGTGTTCTAATCAGCCTGTCTTAATTGTCTCCAGAAGGTTCCTGATTGTTCTGGAACCTTCCCTGTTACCTTACCCAGGGAAAAGGGACCTACTTAGCCTGGGGCTAATATATCTGCCTTCTATTATTCTACTATAGCCATCTGGCCCGACCCTGTCACAATAATATATATATATATATATATAAAAATGATCCATTAAATACATGATAAAATACACTTAAGCCCTTATGATTTTACATGAGATAAATTTACTTAACCATTTTTCAGAGTAGCAGCCATGTTAGTCTGTATTCGCAAAAAAGAAAAGGAGTACTAGTGGCACCTTAGAGACTAACAAATTTATTTGAGCATAAGCTCACATCCGATGAAGTGAGCTGTAGCTCACAAAAGCTTATGCTCAAATAAATTTGTTAGTCTCTAAGGTGCCACAACCACTCCTTTTCTTTTTTACTTAACCATTGTTTCACCTCATTCAGTACAGCACTTCTCTGTCCCTTGTATAATACAGTTTAACTTTGGGCACATATATACCTCTTTTAAATCAGTTCATAGATATGCAGGTTTCTAACCTTCAACAGCATGCCCACAAAAGATACAGGGTAGCGCTATTACTCTTAATTTGCCCATTACTTATGTGCTCAAGTTCCCACAGTTCTCATAAATATTTTACTGCAGGTATTTTGCTAACTACTTCTATCAAAAAATATTAGGTGCTAGTTTCAATCACGTAATGCAAATTACACTTTAGCGAAGCCAATTAATTTGTTTTCTTGCTCAGTTATGTTGTTCATAACTGATATTTTTGGTCCCTTTGGTACTAATATTTCTTGATTTTGTAAGAGTGGTAGTTATTTAAGGGGAGGGACAAAGCGAAACTTTCCCAAGCATATAAGAGCAGCTCAGTCACAAACACATGAATTGACCTTTCCATCTCAGAAACCAGGAACATGAACCTATAGGAAACCTATAGGTAATCATTGAGTGATTAACCATTTGAACAGTTTACCAAGGGCTGTGGTAGATTCTCTTTCAACGGAAATTTTTTAAATCAAGTTTGGATATATTTTAAAAGATATGCTCTAGTTCAAAAGGCATTATTTGGGGGCAATTCTATGGCCTTTGTTGTACAGAAGGTCAGACTAGGTGTTCACAATGGTCCCTTCTGGCCTTGGAAACTATTAACCGCGGTATTTGCAGTGTTCCACATAATTAGTTGAGGAGATGCTGTGGTAATATTCTTTAGTTCAGGTTCTGAAGAGTGGCTACTGTAATACAGGAAAACTAAGTGAAGGAGAGTTTAGATTGGAAAACAGGAAACCATGCTCTAAGCTTACCAAGCTCTTTCTGAGGAATCTCTTTTGGAGATCAGCTAGGAAGAAGAGAGTGTCAGAGACACACCCAAAGATTAATTTTTAGTTTTCCCATCAAAAAAATGTGATGGCAGGAGGATAATGCCCTCTCATGCTGTAAAACAGCCTGGTAAGAGATTTGGGGTGAGGGATTCCTTCAGCAATCCTTTTATGGGTGTGGGCATACATAGCTGCCTAATTCTGATATGACTAGGTAACTAAAAACAACCTTTTTAAAGAGCCTAACTGACTGTACGCCAATGTAATGCCATCTATTCCTGCATCCACAAATATTCTGGGATCATGGTTGGACTTGATGTTGTTGGATCTTAGGAAAGGTCGCTCAAAGAGCGTGGACATCTGTATTGTAGGAGCCAAGGAGATAATTTACATTTCTCTGTCATACTAAAATCCACAGTCTTGTTACAGATGGCATGTCTACAGCTTTCGAGGTATACCCAGACCTGTCAGTCACTGGCAGGAAAGGGTGTGGGCTTGGCCCAGTTCCTAAAGTCTCAGCCAGTTTTTGTTCTTTCTCCACAGCTGGTTGGTTAGTTCCAGATTCTCCCTGTTGCAGAGTAGGAAATGACAATTAAACCCAAAAGAAACCTCAGTTCACTTCCAGAATCATCCCTCTTTGACATGTGAGAAGCCCTCTTTTCTATTTGCCTAAAACTCTGTGGGCTTGTGCCCTGGCTCACCTTCATAGAGTGCTGCTTCGCAGTCAAAGATAGAAAGAAGACATAGATATAGGACTTTTGGAGGCAGCCAGCATGGGTGGGAATATCCTCTGCTCCTCTCCCCTGGATTCAGAACCCTTGGGCAGCATCAGATTGGCAAAGAAGCTCGCTGTCTGGTAGCCCTGCTCATCTTCACAGAGTGCTGTATCGCAGAACAACAGCATCTTGTATCACTCCTCATCTTCATGGAGCACAACATGGCGGATAAATCTGTGTTTGGTACCTCTGCTCATCCTCTCTGAGTGCAGCATAGTGAATAAACCTAGAAAGAAAACCCGGCTATGGGTCTGATTCCTCATCACGCACCTCAGAGTATACAGATGGAGAAGATTTTCCTTCTCACAGGTCCTTCACAGGAAATTTCTCCAGTTTAAGGTTCATCTCTGGTCCTCTTTGTGTCACAGAGTGCAATGCAGATAAGCAATCTTTGACAATCCCCTCCTAACTCTCTAAGTGGGGAGCAAAACTGCCTAACCTACTTCACAATAGCCAGAGCATACCCAGCTCTCAGCTGCTTGGGTCTGCTGTCACTGTGATTTCCCTGATGGTCACAGAGCACATTTCCTCCCTACTTTACCTTCTTACAAATGAATGAAAAGGAAGGTGGCTCTGAGGAGCCAGACGGAGACCCAAATCCCCCCAGACAGTCTCTGTGAATAATTACATATTCCTCCAGAGTCGTCTTCAGCTCTTTGAACCCCCGGATTCCTCCTTTATTGGGTTTCCTCTGCAGCAGAGCCCCCTAGGTTATCCAATAGAAGAGCTCATATGTCTTCATCCCTTCACTCTTTGATCCTGCAAAGAATGGATTCGTGGGATCACTCCTCAGTACGGCCTTCCTTACTAATGCAACTTGCAGGTTGTAATACAATTCCTTACTAATACGTCATCCTCACCCCAGTCCAAAAGGGGAAACAAAAGGAGTAATGGAGAGCTAGTAATAGTTCTCTCCCCTCTAAGGTGAAACACTATTAGAATGCCTCCAAAGGACAAGGAAAGAACATAAGAACGGCCATACTGAGTCAGACCAATTATCTGTTTAGCCCAGTATCCTGTCTTCCAGCAGTGGCCAATGCCAGGTGCTTTGGAGGGAATGAACAGAACAGGCAATTATCAAGTGATCTATCCCCTTGCCCATTCCTAGCTTCTGGCAAACAGAGGCTGGGGACACCAACCCTTCCCATCCTGGCTAATAGCCGTTAATGGACCTATTCTCCATGAACTTATCTAGTTCTTTTTTGAACCCTGTTATAGTCTTGGTCTTCACAACATCCCCTGGCAAAGATTTCCACAGGTTGACTGTGTGTTATGTGAAAAAATACTTGCTTTTGTTTGTTTTAAACTTGCTGCCTATTAATTTTACTTGGTGAACTCTAGTTCTTGTGTTATGAGGAGGAGTAAATAACAGTTCCTTATTTACTTTCTCCACACCTGTCATGATTTTATAAACCTCTATCATATCCCCCTTAATCGTCTCTTTTTCAAGCTGAAAAGTCCCAGTCTTATTAATCTGTCCTCATATGGAAGCTATTCCATACCCCTAATCATTTTTGTTGTCCTTTTCTGAACCTTTTCCAATTCCAATATATCTTTTTTGAGATGGGGCAGCCACATCTGCACGCAGTATTCAAGATGTGGGCATACCATGGATTTATATAGAGGCAATATATTTTCTGTCTTATTATCTAACTCTTTCTTAATGATTCCCAACATTCTGTTTGCATTTTTGACTGCCGCTGCACATTGAGTGGATGTTTCCAGAGGACTACTGGGGGAGCTGATGGACAAGGGAATAGCAGAATTACCAGGTAAATTTAGGAAGTCTGTGGTCCTTGCCAGAGAATATAGGAGAAAATAGAAACCTTATGCCTGGGTCAAACACCCTCTCTGGGTTTCCAGTCAGGATATTCAACTGGAAAGAGAACCCTCCAG
The DNA here is from genome assembly GCF_009764565.3 of Dermochelys coriacea. Taxonomy (NCBI): domain Eukaryota; kingdom Metazoa; phylum Chordata; order Testudines; family Dermochelyidae; genus Dermochelys; species Dermochelys coriacea. The sequence goes on along the minus strand of NC_050073.1, from coordinate 80,096,704 downwards.
GGGGGAAGGTGAGGATAGAGACAACTCTCAAGTGGAAACTTTAAGCAGTCTGCAGTGCTCTAGCCAAATGGGCAACCATCTTCTCCAGTATGCAGATCGCTAGTTGCTCTCCTGTTCAGATAAGTAGTTTTTGGAGGTTGTTCAAAGGAGTTATTCAGTAGACTTACTCCAGCTCCTGAGGTATAGATTCATTTAATTTCCATCATTATACAAACCAGGGAAGCATTGGGACGGGCATTGGGATAACTGCTACCTTTTGTGGAATGAGATAATAGATGTAGGCCCTCTGCTTCATCCCCTTCTTAGTCACAAAGAAATCTGATGGAAACAGAGCGGTGCTTGACTCAGAATGTTCTCAGTAGCGATAAAGACCAAGATCGAGAAGGCCATATCCATTCAATCAATATAGGGGATTTTCTTATTCCCTGTATATCAGAAGTATATCTTCTCTATATTCTCATTTATAGGGTCTCACAGGAGGAGCCTATACTTTACCTTGCAGGATGACAGCATTTACAGCACAGATTTTTTGGCCAGGCTATTGCTCCCAGAGTACTCACAGAGGTATTTGTCATGGCAGTAGAAGCCCTTGGACAATGAGGGGATCCCTTTTGTCCTTTCTTAGATAACTCTGTATTCAGTTTACCATACAAAGACAAAGGAGTAGAAGACATTCACAGAAATGAGCAGTTCAGATTGGAGAATCACCACTTGGTTCCAGATTGGGAAACGAACCCCCTGTAGACAGCTATAAACCCAAGTAAAAAGTAATGACATTGCTGTCAAATTAAGGAGAGATGGGAAGAATTATGACAATATCAAAGAGGTTGAAAATCTCAAGAGATGTTGCCATCCTTTCCCCCATTTCATTTCTAAATGATGGTACCACATATAATTTTTTCCATTGGCCTGGGCTCACATGAGACCTGTAGATCTTCCTTTCACATCTTCAATACAGTCTTGTGTCTCACCTGACATCAGATAACTGAGGAACAAAAGGCAGAATTTTTCCACTATGCAAGCTTCTGAGAGTAGCTATTATGGCTCATGGCAGCCTAGAAGGTTGCATCACCCACTCAGGGATAAGAACAGTCCTGGGGGCTTGATCCTCAGAGAGGATGCACAATACGGATGTCTGAAGCTCAAAGTGATCCCTCTGGGACATTTTAGAACAGATTTGCTATTAATTTACATAATCTGATGTGTGGGAACAGGTGTCCATCCTTCCACAGGGAGTTGCAAATGCAGTTGTCCTGGACAGAAAGATCCTGCTGTCTGTCAACCACCTCTACATGATTACTCATTCCTCCTGAAGCACCTCTGCACTGGCCACTGTCAGGAGACAGGACATTGGGCTAGATGGACCTTTGTTCTGACCCAGAATGGCCATTCTTATGTTCTAATTACCCTCACTGTTAAAAATGTACACCTTATTTCCAGTCTGAAGTTGTCTAGCTTCAACTTCCAGCGACTGGATCATGTTATACCTTTCTCTGCTAGATTGAAGACCCCATTATCTAATATTTGTTCCCTACATATTTAGTTGCAGAGACAAAATTATAAAGTTTTAAATGACTGCTACATATTTAGTTCTTTGAAACCTCCACTGAATATGAAAACAAACTCCATGATCACTTTCTAATTTTATTTTAGTGTGCCAGCGAAACATGAACTTTTGGCAGACAGCAGGGCAATACGGGCATTTTGCACTAACTTTTAGGATTAGGTATATTCCCCTTAATCCCTGGTGGAACTTCCAATAACATTAATTGGAGTAATATGCACAGGGGTCATAGGCAGCATACAACAGTCACTATTCTAAATATTTAAAGTTTTACCTACGTAACTACTGTTATTGTGGTATTTACCATCTTTCTTAATACTATTAATTGCAGTACTTGTAAAGACTTTAATAATGATCACTGTATGGTGCAACTCCTCAGAAATTTGTGCTGCAACATCCTTTTTGCAAAATCATTTTGCACATATCACCACACATCTTTAAACACAATATCACAAATTGTTGCTTTTGTCAAAGTTAGGCACAAGACACCAGTAAAAGAAAAGCATGGGTAAAAAGGATAGTCAGTAATTCACACACACGAGTACTGGATTTAGATTAGAAAAGGTTATTCTGCATATTCACTATATACAGATCTCTTACACAAGTAATCCCTTGAATCATAGACACTCAGTGTTATGCACTTGGACTTTAGTAAATGTAATCACATGCATTGTCCAGTAGGGCTACAACCCTTTTCAATAAACTCTTACAATACATCTTGGACTACTTAAGGCTCCAGGTATTGTGTATCTTTATGGAAAATGATTTTTTTTTTAGGTTCATGATACATAGGGTTGCCAGGTGTCTGGTTTTCGACCAGAATGCTAAGGCAAAAATGGACCCTGGTGGCTCCGGTCAGCACCACCGGGCTGTTAAAAGTCCAGTCAGCAGTGTGGTGGGGCTTGCCAGCCCTGGCTCCGCTAAGCTTCCAGAAGTGGCCAGCATATCCCTGTGGCTCCTAGGCATAGGAGCGATCAGGGAAGCTCCGCACGTTGCCCCTGCCCCTCGCACTGGCTCCCCAGCTCCCATGGACCAGGAACCAGAGCTACCTGGCCGCGCCTCCCCCTGGGGGCCAGACATTCCGGCCACTTCCAGCTGCAGTGTGGCGCCAGAGCAGGTACGAAGCCTGCCTCAGCCCCACTGCACAAGTGACCGTGAGCCGCCTCAGGTAAGTGCCGCTCGGCTGGAGCCTGAACCCCCTCCTGCAACCAAACCCCCTGCCACAGGTCAGAACCCCCTCCTGCACCCTAACTCCCTTCCAGAGCCCTGACCTCAACCCGCTGCCCCAGTCCCCTCCCAGAGCCTGCACCTCACATCCCAACCCCTTACCTCATCCTTGAACCCCCTCCCGGACCCAAACCCCCTTCCCCAGTCCTGAGCCCCCTCCTGAATCCTTAACTCCTCATCCCTGGCCCCACACTAGAGCCCACACCCCTTCCTGCACCCCAACTCCCTGCCCCAGCGTGGAGCCCCCTCCCACACCTTGAACTCCTCATTTCTGGCCCTACCCCAGAGCCTGCATCCCCAGCCAGAGCCCTCACCCGCTCCTGCACCTCAACCCCCTGACCCAGCCCAGTGAAAGTGAGTGAGAGTCAGCGACGGAGGGAGAGGGGATGGAGTGGGGGCGGAGCCTTGGAGAAGGGGCAGGGCAGAGGTGTTCGGTTTTGTGAGTTTAGAAAGTTGAAAACCCTAATGGTACAATGTAAACCTCAGAGCTCAGGACCTCATCGGGTTTTTTTTTTCACATTTAGGGGATGGAAAAATTCTGTTTACATTAGTAAGTCTCCAAATGCTACTCTGATTCCTGTCCTGTCCTATTTTGCATTGGCCCTTAGTACTCTTGTAGTTTTAAACAACACTGCTTGGTGACAAGTCTGCAGTACCTACAATAGTAAGTACCGCTGTCATCAGAAGTAAATCAGAGGGACCACTGTGTAGCTATTCTGGTTAAACAGCATGTAGAGAGTGATGGCCTTGACCCCTCACACATCCAGTGTCCTTCCCCAAATCCTTTTTTTCCTGAATGCTAAAAAGGTGAAGGCTGCATAAGGGATGAGCAAGCCCTGTGCTACTCTATATAGTTTCTGAATTAGCCATTGCTCCACCAGAGAGTGGCCTCTTGCTCACTGAAAGTTCTGCACAAGTGGCCTAACTCTTTGTGATATGAAAGGTGCACAGAATCAGGCAAAAAGAAAGTAATCACACTATCAGAGCATAACTGAAAATTAGCAAAAAAGTAAACCAGCAAGTATAATGGAAAGATTTATAAATGTTTATGGCAGAACATTTTAATAGCACTCTATAAATAACCAAATTCTACCTCTCATAAAAGGTATGCCTGCATAGTACCAAAAGTTCAAATTTGGCTTTCACGTCTAAACTTTTGTCATTTTTACTGAAAGGTTTTCCATGGTTGTAGTTAAATTTTAATGTCAATGGAAACACATGACCATAGGATCTGAAGAAAGAATTTCCAATAGCATCAACAATGAAAAAAATATAAATTACAGCACACAGCAATTAAATAAGCTGTATATGAACTTTCCTCAACAGTATCACAACTCCAAAGAACCACAGAAAAAATTCTATCAATGTTAGAGTGTGGGGGCAAGGTTGCAAAAGATTAGTGAGGAGCTAAGTGGTGGACTGCGTATGTGACTGGATGTAAGCGGAGGATGCAGGCAGTTTCAATGAACTTTGTCCGACAGACCCTGCCAAAAGATATGACAGACCCTGCCAAAAGATACTGTAGCCTAGCTCAGCATATTTTTGCCTGTACACAAGTTAGTTTATGTAATAAGCATAAATCATACATATAAGACTGTAATCAGCTGTTGACACCATGTAACCCCGAGATAAGCACAGAGAATATAGCACCGCAGAGGATTTCCCCCTGGTGGAGTCCTGCCTGGTTAGCTGTCCCGAACGGCCAGAGTCCCCTGCAGCCCCTCCGCGCATCCGAGGGGCTCCCTGCGCAGATTGGAGCGCAAGTTCTTCCTTCCTTCAATAAAGTGTAGTTTACTATTCTTAGGCCTGAGTGTCTTCCTTTCGCTGGTATCCCCCCCCCCCGCCCTTGTGGGCACAATTGCCATCACAAACAGGATACCAGCGGAGGGATGCCTCTTTGGGGAAGGAAGGATAAGGGGGAGGGAGAGAGACGGTAACCCCCAGCTCCTGCTCGAGCTCTGGCCATGCACTGGGGTCAACCAACCCCACCAGCTTGCAAGCCACCAGTGCCCACCGTCCCATGGAGGGCCACCCGGGGATGCAGCTCTCTCCCTCCCCCTTATCCTGGGCTCACATATTCAGGTCTGCTCTTTGTATACCCGTGCACAAGCGCCACACAGGAGCAGACTATAAAGGGGTTGGAGGAACTCATCCGCTATTACGGATCCCCCCTCGAGGTGCAAAGTGACCAGGGAACCCATTTTATGGGAATGGAAATAAGACAATGGGCTAGGGGATGCGGGATTGCGTGGGTGTTCCACATCACATACCACCCGCAGGGCACCGGGCTCATTGAACGCATGAACGGCTTGCTTAAAGAACAGTTACGTAAACTATCTCCGACTGAGTCCCTGGCCGGGTGGAGCCATAATCTTCACCAAGCCACATCTGCGCTCAATGACCGCCCTCTGTACGGCTCCACCCTATAAGCTAGATTTAAGGGGGAGGTCATCAAGTGGCCCCGTGTGTTGCGAGTGCAGTGCCTGCACCCACAAGCCCACTTCCCCATTCGGGCTACCCCGGGAAGCGCTGGTCTCGATCTGCAGGTCCCTCAAGAGGGCCTCACTCTACAGCCCAATAGCCGGAACCTTGTAAGTACTGGCTTAGCCATAGGACTCCCACAAGGCTATTATGGGTGCATTGCCCCATGCAGCAGTCTGGCCCTTAAAGGCACAATGTTGTGGCAGAAGTAATCGATGCTGACTATACCGGGGAGATTAAGGTGCTTTTGGTTCACAATGGCCCGCAGGCATTAACCCTTCCCCAAGGCGAACGTATTGTGCAGTTGATTTGCGAGTGCATTGGGTTGCCTGATGAACAGTAAGTGGATGCGCTTGCACCCACCACTTGAGCAGGAGAGTTCGGCTCAACTGGACGTGCAGTTTGGGTTCATGACCCCACCAAACATAACCCACTCGAAGGGGAAATCCTAGCTGATGGTCCCGGGAACACTCACCTCTTACTGCTAAAAGGGGAAGACGCCCCAATTTTTGTGCCTTCTAAGCATCTTTCTTCCAGGCAACCATAGCCGCCGCATTGCAGTTTGGGCAGCTCTGCGAGTGTCCCAGTCACGCCACCCGAAGGCTGACGCCTGCGATGGCCCTAGAACGTGTTCTCTACGGCATAATCCTCCAACTAATTTTAGCTGCAACAGATGCCCAAGCCACATGGCACCACAACTCGGCTGTCCAGCAGATGCAATTGGTGGCACTAGCAGGATAAACTCATTGAGACTGATATTCATAATATGATGGACCACTTGAAGGTGTTACATGACGTGGGCTCTGAGACTCTCTGTATGGGATGACCCTTGGCAGTGGCTAACCTCCTGCCTTCCAGATCTCGGCACCTGGGGGAGACACATTGGGCTCCTGCTATTGATTGAACTACTGGGCTTTATATTTGTGTTTGTCATTCTTCAGTGTTGCATGAATTGCTCCTCCGCCTTTCTGGCCGACTATCAACCCCCAAATCAGTGCGCACACTCACCGTGCGCTGGTGGCAGTAACTAATACACCTCAGTGTGCCAAGGGGTGGAGTGTAGGGGCAAGGTTGCAGAAGATTGGCGAGGAGCTAAGTGGTGGATTGAGTATGTGTCTGGATGTAAGTGGAGGATGCAGGCAGTTTCAATGAACTTTGTCCGACAGACCCTGCCAAAGGATACTGTAGCCTAGCTCAGCATATTTTTGCCTGTAAACAAGTTAGTTTATGTAATAAGCATAAATCATACATATAAGACTAACCAGCTGTTGACACCATGTAACCCCGAGATAAGCACAGAGAATATAGTGCCGCATAGGACTCCCCCACGGCGGCGTCCTGCCTGGTCAGCTGTCCCGAACGGCCAGAGTCCCCTGCAGCCCCTCCGCGCGCCCTAGGGGCTCCCCGTGCAGATTGGAGCACAAGTTCTTCCTTCCTTCCATCAATAAAGCGAAGTTTATGAGTGTCCTCCTTTCACTGGTATCTCTCCCCTCCCACCCCCCCCGCCCTTGCGGGCACATAGAGGAAAGTCAAAACCTGCTACATAACTTCTATAGAGAGAAATATATTACATTCTTCCCAAACAACCTATGTTTATTATGTGACATTAATAGCATGATAAGGTTTATAACCATTCAGATAAGCAAAATCAGCTATATTAAATTGAATAATTATAATTAGGCTTGGCAGAATTCAAATTATATTTTTGATCATTTTGATGGATAACACCAATTTTTGTTTTTAAACATTTTGGGGGGTTTATTGTTGTAAATTTTCACAATTGCACAAAATTATGGGTTTTAAACATTCTTTCTATTTGTATCTATTTACATTTTCACAGTTGTGTGAAATTATGCCGGGGTCAAACAATTATTTAATGATAGCAGTCATTGAGATTCAAAAATTAAAGATTTATAACTCTTAACATACAAATTATCAACGTTGCATGTCAAAATACAAATATCCTTAAATCAAACTCTAATAATTTCTCAAGCAGCAGTTTTCTTACCTTCCTAATCTGTAAATTTCTATTATCAAGGGAAATATTTTTCTGATAGTTTGTGTGTAAATGGCTACATCAATGCTTATCGACATTTACTGATAAAAATCTAATCCTTTCAAGACTAATTATAATATTGACTGTTGCATCAAACTTAAAATTTTGAGACTATTTTGCCAATATTTGCCTTTAATAAATACACACCCAGAACACTTTTCTTGCTGTCACGTCCGTTATCTACTGCAACTTCACTGACTGCAAATGATATCTATTATTAAAAACTATGCCTATCGAAGTATTCGTAAGCGTTTTGAATGAAGCCATCACTGTGCTTGCAACCCCCAGCAAAGTTGGCCAGACTACTATCCACTATCTTCTGCCAAGAGTTGTATCTCCACAGCCACAGTTTCCAGAGTCATGAAGTCAGTTTTACAAACTGACATGAACCACTGATGGCAAATCTAACATTATGCTTAAAGAAATCACTGAGCATTTATAGTTACTGAACTGGTGTATAACAAATAAAACTACTGCTCAAAGATAAATAGAGTACATCCATCTAAAGTCACCTTTCCAAACAGAATGCGCATGGTTCTTCAAATTCTTCCAAGAGACAGACTACACTATACAACAGGGGTAGTCAATAGGCAGACCACGGGCCAAATCCGGACAGTCAGATGCTTTTGAATGAACCCCAAAATCTTTTTATTTAGTTATTATTATCATCATAATAATGGACCTTGACAAAAAATAATTGATTACCCTCATATACAGTGTTATATCTGGATGGATGGCTTATAAAATTATCACAGATTAAAAAATTATCTACAGAATGATCAATAAATCAATGTAAATCATGAATAAAAAGAAAATAATTTAACTCTAAAAACAGAAAAATGGAGGATGACCAGATGACTCAGCAGTAAGTCAGGCTATCATCGTGGCTCAACAAGCGAATTAACACTTTGGAAATCTTTGGCTCGGTCTTGATTTCTCTTTATGTTCTAATATCGCAAACTTTAATTCTTCTTTGTATTCTTCTCTTACAAACTTTAATTCTATTCTTCATCCACTCTATAGCTACAACTTTTACTACTGTGGTGGTTTCCCCAGTAACTAAATTAATTAATCAAATTGACAACAAGCTATAGAATAATTGGAGGGTAATGTGAACTGAAGAAACACAACAAATATTGCTTTCTTGCCAAAGAAACCTCTAGCTACAATATAAACACTATTTTTTCTAGAAATTAATTTCTATTGAGCAAACTGTAGTATTTTTTTATCTACTTGTAGATAACTGATTTAATATGCCACAAAACAGGAATATAGTTAGAATATAAAAATTAAACATTAAGGGAAAGTAAACAGTTTGGAAATTCAATAAAAATAACCAGACAAGTGATAATGCATTTGTAAAATATTAACACAAAATCATCTATAATATAGTTATAAAATGTCATCTCTCTCAATTCTTACTGGAAATGGATTATTGAATCTAATCATTAAAGATTATAATTCTTAATATATTCAAAAAGAAACTCTGCAGACTGTCCAAATCATGTTACATTTGCTTGCCCATATTAATAGACATCTACAGTACTTTCATCAGAAGGACTAGTAACATTTGGTAGTTAGCCACAAATGCAGGTACCATTAGGTAATGGACAAAGGCAATCGACAAAGCAAGAGGACAACTCCAATTTAACAGTCCTGTAAGGTACATACTAATTAGCTGCAAAGCTATGAAATCCTAGCTAGCATGTTAAATCTGCTACATGACAGTATAATTTGACTTCTTAAAGGATTATGCAAATTATAACCCATCATTCCATTACATGACTGAAAAAAGTGACAGCTAATTTATACATAACACACCTTTCAAATCCCTAAGATGTGAAACACCTGTGCAATATACTTTGCCTAGATTTTGTACTGTATAAGTACTTGTTTATTGCAATATACAGAAGAGATTTAATAAAGTCACAAGATTTTTTTTAATCTTTTTAACTTTTAGAGAACAATTCCAAATAATTAAACAACAATGTACTGTCCCTGTTTTAGTGGTTTTTCATTTAAATAGAAGTATAAGGTTTCAATACATGTTTAATTTCTGATAGCGGGAGAGCACGAGCACTAATGCACGAGCCAGAGGTAAGACTCACACAGATTTTCAACATACTTTTGGTAGGTAGATTCACAGTAGATTCCGTCATATCTGTAGATTTTCCTACATTCTGATTGGTTGGGCAGAGGATGCTGGACAGTTATTCTGTAGAGGTATCAAAAACAGATATACATGACTAGAGATTCTCTACAGTCAACTGTAATGCAGGACAATAAGTATGTTGAATTTTAACGTCTGTCTGATCTCTTTACATAATTGCATTGTGCACACACATCCAGCAGTTTCCACTTCTTTTGAAATTTGCAATGAGAGTAAACGAAATGTCAATTCTCCACGAGAGCAATGTTTCCCTTCTCAAAGCAATGAATGTGGAAGAGGTAAAGAATTTCATAGATACAAAACTGAATACATTCTTTACACATTTTGGGTAAATAAAATACTGCTTATCTCATTGACATACTTTGCTGGTTGCGGCAATCTTTACTCAGGCAGAACTCCCACTGATACAAATGGGAGTTCTGCCTGAATAAGGACTAAAAAACCCAGCTAATTAAAACCCTGAGCCTGCTCCCACTGAAGTCAACAGCAAATCTCCCATTGACTTCAGTAACAAAGGATCAGGGATACAGCAGCATTTTAGGGTCTGATCTTAAAGGTGCTGATCACCTTTTAAATAGGGCTGTATGTCCTCAACTTACATTGACATCAAAGGATTGTGAAAGCACTTGGCACCAATCACAAACTGCTCAGCACCTTGTGAAATCAGGCCCTTAAAATCTCTGAAAGACTTGTCATTCGTTCCATTACAACCCCCTTTACTTATAACCAACAAGTTATAATTTATCTATAAAAGTTCAACATTGTTTTAAAAAATAAACAAACCGCATTCAAAATAATATCCAACTGATTACTTTTTTGTTAACTTTTCTGACATATAATTAAGTTTTAGGTGTTTTTGTGTGTTCCAAAAAATTAAAAACTATTTCCCCTTTTTTAAAAAAATGAAATTTAGTAGTAGCTACCTCAAAATGAGACCATTTGTTTTATCATTGTAAAGAATACAACTAAAAAAAAATGTTTAATCAACACAGTAGTATCCTGTGAAAAATATCATTCTAAAACCTTTCATAGACAGTATCTATATGTAATTTCTGACCATTGTTATCTTAATATCTCTGAGCGGATCTTGCAACTGAAAATTCTCTATGCAGAATATTTGTTTTAATAGCACCTTGACTATAGGTCTCCCAAAAAAGCTGGTTATTATAGCACTGCAGAAACCCTGGCAAGGTGATAGAAGAAACTCAGTTATGAATACACTGTATCCATAGTTCTAAACTTCAGAGTTTCCAAATCCTTGCCCAATATTTTTAAGTTTAGAGTTATTTCTCTCCTTTTTCAGTTATTTAAAAATAAACACTGAAAAAAAAGGAAAAATCCTTCTGTGAAAACATTGGGCCAAACAATGAATCAACATACTTCTCCCAATCCTACTGACTTCAATGAGATTGCATGGCACCTAAATTAGCACAGAAATTGGCCTGCTATGTTTAAACTAAACAAGAAAACGTTTCCGAAATGCTACGGAATGCATTTTCCAGTCCAGAGCAGGTTTTTAGTCACACAGAAGTCATGTGTCTCACACCCAGAACAATGCTTTGAAAAAATTCCCCACGTCTCCTTGTATGATGTTTGTCTCTTATTATTTAGATTT